>NW_026068073.1:779391-827167 GCF_014885135.2 Alexandromys fortis
GGGCTGGAGAGATGGCTCAGTGGTTAAGAGCATTGCCTGCTCTTCCAAAGGTCCTGAGTTCAATTCCCGGCAACCACATGGTGGCTCACAACCATCTGTAATGAGGTCTGGTGCCCTCTTC
The DNA here is from genome assembly GCF_014885135.2 of Alexandromys fortis. NCBI lineage: Eukaryota > Metazoa > Chordata > Mammalia > Rodentia > Cricetidae > Alexandromys > Alexandromys fortis. The sequence goes on from NW_026068073.1 coordinate 779,513, forward strand.
TGGCCTGCAGACATACCCACAGACAGAATATTGTATACATAACAAATAAATAAATATTTTTAAAAAAAACTGCTTAAAAAGAGGACCCAAAACCAAACACACAGCAGCCAATGAAAGCTGGGCATGGTTAAGTATGCCTGTAATGCCAGCACTGGGGGTGGGCGAGGACGGGCAGATCCTGGGAGCTTAAACAGCCTTGGCAAAATGGCAAACTCCAGGTTCAGTGAGAGACCCTGCCTGTAGGTGTCGGGAGAAACGGCTCAGCAGTGAAGCCAGCAGCACCTATTTCGGGTGCGTGTAACAGTGCATGTAACTCCATCTGATGTCAGGATCCAAGTCCTCCTCTACTCTCCATGAATACACATGTGCACACACAGGTGCATGTACCCACTCACAAGGACACACACACATAAATAAAACCTCTAAAAAAATAGGTAGTCAGTCAGTCACAGAGAAGACACCTGAGAGTCTTTCTGGTCTCCACATATACATGTATGAAATATAAACCAGTGTGCATCATACACGCGCGCGCGCACACACACACACACTTACAACAAATCACCAAAAAATTACAACCCAGGACCTAGGGCAAAGTTTAAAGTTGAGGAGCATATGGGGCAGGATGAGCAAACCTAGTTCCAACCCTACTTTATTCAAAAATAAAGCCTGCTATATTTGCATTTCTTTCAGAAGATCAACATATATTAGCCACTTGTGAAATCAGAATAAAAGAAACTTGCCGGGCGTTGGTGGCGCACGCCTTTAATCCCAGCAGTCAGGAGACAGAGGCAGGTTGATCTCTGTGAGTTCGAGACCTGCCTGTTCTACAAAAGCTAGTTCCAGGACAGGCTCCAAAGCTACAAAGAAACCCTGGCTCGAAAAACTAAACCAAACCAAAAAACAGAATAGGAAAACACTCTAGCTCCTATTATCTGTATCATTCAGGAGGCGGAGGCAGCCTGCTTCATTTACAAGTTCCCATCTCAGCCCAGGACTTCCAGGAATTCATGTTCTATTCTCTGGAGTAAAACTAAATTGATAGGGGCTTGGCAGAGCCTCCTCCCTCTTACCTGGTTTCCTCTTGAGGAGGTGCTGAGCCTCAATGGCAGTGATCTGGGACACGGTGGTGAAGACGTGAGCGCAGTGGGCAGCGGCTCGCTCCATGCAGTAGCGATGGTAGATCTGCCTCTCGCCTGCTTCCTTGTCCACATTGAACTGGGCAGGAAGGGAGGGGGATCAGGGTCCGGAGGACTGGGCTAAGACTCAGGTCTGGACTGCAGCCCTGAGGGAGGTTGGGACTGGCAGCTGGACTCTGAGAACAGGATCTGGGCTGCTCTCGTGGGTGTGAGGAAGAGGTTCAGGGTCTGTCCCCGTGTCTAACGGTAGAAGGGTGGGGAGCCTGGACTCTTAGGAGCATGATTCTCTGCCAGGGCTTTGGGCTGTCATGCAATGTTTGTGTCTCCCATGCTTCCAGCTCACGTTCTCCAGGTTGTTGTAGAAGTCCACGGCCCCAGCACACAGATAGCGCCCCAGCAGCGTGGCATGGGTGGTGAAGATGGTTGCCACTGGCAAGCGCCGGGCACGGCACAGACACAGACCAATGCCTGCCAACCACTCGTGGAAGTGGGCAACCACATATGGCTTCTCTTCGTTCTGCGCCAGGAACTGTGGAGCAACGGGGACAGGGTCACTGTGTTTCCACATGTCACAGAAGGAACCCCCAGCATGCATGAGGAAGCAAGGGACGGGAGACCACTGACGTGAAAACAGCAGGCAGCATTCACACAGACAAGGCCCTGAACCAGCTGACCTGGGTCCCAGAAGCTGATGGGAACTTGTTTGTTTGCCAGTGTCTAAATCCTGGCAAGGCTGAAATGCAAGCACTAACATGCCCATGTCCCTCAGTCCCGCTCTCAATTCCACACTTGGTTTCGCACTCAATGGCAGTAGACGTTTTATGGGTAAAAACAGGATCAAACTTTCAGAATCCCTTGAATCAAGGCGTCCTGTTTGTCCTAGAGCATTACAGTCAAGTTTCCCCTAGGATGGGGGGGAGGGAGCAGCCCAGATTCTGGGCCCTGAAACCAACTCTCGATCTGTAAGCATCAAGAGTCCCCTCCAAGCTTAGATATAGTCAGCATCAACAGGAGAGCAACTCCCAGAGTTCCTGTGACCCATCCCCTACTGACACACCCTCCCGGAGGCCTCAGTGTGTCTACACTGCAGACTGGAGTAAAGAGGGCCAGGCTGGCACTTCTGAGAAAACAAGCTGCACCCCTGGGCATTCGTACACCCCCAAATCAGAGTCCATCCTTGCATTAAAGAACCCACAATTTCAAGAATACCCGGGGGAAGCCCACCCTCTGGCCCAGGAAGGGATGGTGATTGGGTTTCCAGAGGATGAGGTGGGGGTCTGTAGGAGGGCCTACCTCACCCAGGAACCAGGTGGTGAGGAAGCCAAACAGGACAGCGTCATTGGCCTCACGGTCGTACCAGGGTACCCCGATGTTGCAGGTGTCCCAAAGCTCACCCTTCCAGCGCTCCAGGGCCCAGGCTGAGGCCCCCACATCCAGGAGCACCACTAGGGGTCCCCCCTCTATCAGCCAACGTCCAAAATACACCTAGGAGAGAGGCAGAGGGAGGCTCAGACAGCTGGTCTGTGCTTCACCCCACTGCCTTATTCCGGAACCTGGGAACTGAGCTCAGCCAGCTCACTGTCCTCACCCACTGCCCCGCTCGCTCGTGCCCCTACCTAACTGCCGCCTGCTAGGTTTCTCCTCTGCCATGGCCTGTTTTGTAATCTGTAATCACACGCCTAACAACCAGGACCACACTTTCCTACCCACGGTCACTTCCCTAAAACTCCACGTCCCTCCGTCCCAATCTGGCTTGGTCCTGCCAGAGACTCACTGGGGTACCCCTCCCCCTCCCAGCTGTTGTCTGCCCTTTCGCTGGGAGGGGTCTATTATTAGGAACCGTTGCCCCACGGGAGTGACATGCCTGCTCTGGGGTCCCATAGGGACATGATCTGGCCCGGCTGGATGCTGGAGCCCACCCCAAACACAGGTTGTGATAATGGAGCCCTGATCCTGTCTGTCTGTCTTCCAAGCCCTAGTCTGTGCCTTCTGCCTGCCTCTCATGGCCTCTCCCCAGAAGCCAGACACATCACCACTTCCTCTCTCTCTCTTTCTCTCTCTCTCTTTCTCTCTCTCTAAGTCAGGGTTTCTCATGTCCTGACCTTAAACTCAGAGATCCACCTGCCTCTGCCTTCTGAGTGCTTGGACTGACTGACATCTCTCAAGACTGAACATGGGGCAGGCAGGGCTCTACCACTGAGCCACAACCCAGCCCCTCATTGGGGGATTCTAGGCAGAGGAATCTACACTGAGCCACACCCTTTTCCTCCTCTCTTTAGTTCCTGGACCTGCTCATCTCAGACTCTATCCCTCTTTCCCGTCTCTCCTTTCTCCAACAACACTCCATCTTTTTGCCTGCCTGGCTACTGTTCTTTACTTTCTTCATTAATTTTTTTTACATATTTATTTATTTATTATGTATACAATATTCTGTCTGTGTGTATGCCTGCAGGCCAGAAGAGGGCACCAAACCCCATTACAGATGGCTGTGAGCCACCATGTGGTTGCTGGGAATTGAACTCAGGACCTTTGGAAGAGCAGGCAATGCTCTTAACCTCTGAGCCAGCTCTCCAGCCCTTTCTTCATTAATTTTGAGAGAGTGTCTTGTCGTGGTCCAGAGTGCTGGGATTACAGGTGTGCACACAGCACCTGGCTCTGACTGTCTTTCTGTCCAGTTCCAGCTTGTTTTTACCCTGTAGGTCCGGGGAGCTCAGCTTAGATCCATCTCCATCCATCTACCCAGTACCACTGGCCTTCCTTACCAGACCCTATACCTGTCTGTCCCTTTCTTCCCTAGGTCTGCTGGGCCCATGCCTCCTGTAGCCCCTGCTGGCAGGCCATGTTCCCACCCGCCTGGGTAGAGCTGTGTCCCACCTTACAGCCCTTGCTGTTCATGGAATCCAGGGTCCTCTTCAGCTCAGGAGTCGAGGGCTCCAGCAGCTCCACCTGAGTCCTCACGCCCTGCTCCGTGTACGGTCCCACCAGGTAGTAGTTGTCACCCCACTCATCCCCAGTCACCTTCGCCTTCGTCTGCAGCACAGTGTAGATGCCACCCACTGTGGGCCAGAGTGCAAAAGGACAGACAACCCTACCATTGGTCCACAGCTCTGATGGGGCAGAAGACAGGCGGGAGCCCACACTTGGGAAGCAGAGGAGGTGGGGGCTGGGGTCATGGAAAGCCCAGAGGGCAGCCTCTTGTGAGGTGAGGGGGAGGAGCAGGGTTAGGCTCCTGGTTGCCTGAGGGTTTTAGGAGCTAGGGAACAAGGATTGGGGACCCAGGTTCTAATGCTCCCAACTTTCGGGTGCATTCAGCTTCCCACAGTTACCTAAAGGAAGCCGGAATTCATAATCCTCACCTCCAGGGACCCTGACTATGACTCTCAGGGAAGGGGCACAGGCACACTGGGCCCTGCTCCTCCTGTGACCCCACCTCAGATTGAGGAATCTAGGTCCTCAGTTTCTTGCCCTGGGACCAGTACCCTGGCAGGACACAGCTTTGTCTGCTAACTCCCACCATGCTGGGAAAGACAGTCTTTTTCTCCCCCAGGATGGAGAGAACGAAACACTCAGATCCACGCAGCCCAGCCTCCTCACGAGCAAGAAGCTAGTGGTCTAGACTATCCCACACACAACTGCGGGCTGTGGGTTCCTCCCCTTCCAGTGTGCAAGTGAGGGGCCTCAGGGAGACACCTCTCCACTTAGGAAGCCATGGCTTAGGCCCTGGGCTCCTTCACAGCTGGGTATTCAAGTTCCCAGCTCTTTCCCACCTTGGATCTAAGAATTCGAGTGTCTAGGCTCCCCTCGTCTTTACACTAAAGTGGTCAGGTCCACCATGCTCTCTGAACTATCCACGAATCCTAACTTTTCGGAGCAAATTCTAGTTCACAGTCACATCCTCTGGACCACAGACGCGAAAGCTCCGTGCTCCCCAGGGTTTTAGATCTGAGGTCTCTCGGCCCTCGAAAACCTCCCTCCAAGACCCGGGAATCTCTCTCTGAGTGCCCTCTCCCCTACATCGCAGGACCTGAAGCCTCCTTCCATCTTGAGAGTAGCCTCTGGTCCCTTCCCCCCAGGGCCTAGGACGCCTACTCCTGGCCCACCTCAAGGACACAGAAGTCACAGGCGCTTTTCACAGGACCCAAGTGTTCACCCACGAAGCTCTGTGCCCGTATGAACAGGGTTTAGGGCCCCCATCCTCGACTGCCCTCCTCGGTCAAGGGACCGAGGCTGGCGTTCTCACCCTTGTTGGCCACCTCCCAGGCCACCTCGAAAAGCACTGTGTTCTCCGGGTCGAACTCATCCTCCCAATCTTCCAGTCCTGGAAGTGAGGACATGGAGAGACTGCGGCTGAGAGGCATGGCTGCTACAAGCAGGGGACTTCGAGCACCAAAAATGAAAACCGGAGAGGTCGGCTGGGAATGCACCAGACTTGGTGACCGGCCGGGTTAGCGGGTGTCCCACGGGAAGCTTGCAAAGCACTCCGCTTCCTATTACACGACCGCACCCCCGCCCCAGAGCGCTCCGACTCAGGTAGGCAGCACGGCGACACTGAGTCGGGCGAGCAGCTGCAGTGATGCCTTGTGACCGCCAGGAGGCACTGCCCACACTGCTGGTCTAGCAGGATTGGTCCGCGTCTTGGGGACGGGACTGCGGCGTCTTCTTATTGGAGGATGGGATCCAGTTTCTCTAGCCAGACCCTCCCGGGGTCCTACAGGGGGCGGGGCTTGTTGCTGGGCAGCATGGAAGTAATTGGTGAATAGAACTGTCTGTCTCTGCTGCGGCCCCAATTTGGGGAGGAAGGGTGGACAGAGGGGAAAACGATCGTGGAGGACGTGTGGTTGCTACAAAAAGTGTTCAGGATTTTGCAATCGGACTTAGCGGTTGGGGGTGGGGGTGGGTGGGTAAAAGGAGGAGGAGCAGGAGACGTCAAGAACCCGCCCAAGATTCAGACACCCGCCTTCCAATTTAGCCTCTGGGATGGGCGCGGCCAGGAGAGTTTTACATATTTTATGAACCATAGAGAGGGCTGGATGACCGGGGAGCCTAGAGAGAACAAAGGCCGCTCCTGGCCGGTTTCCGTTTCCGCTGAGGCATTGGCGGTTGGTGTGCATCATGGCAACTGTGGTAAGTGTTGGGTGCTTGTGGAGAACTGAGAAAAATCCTCCTTGTGGAGTCTGAGGAGGCGGTCTGATGGAAGAGTGCTAAGGAAGATGCCCGGTTTGGGGGGAGGACTCATGAGTCTGAGGGAGGATGCTGAGGAGGATCCTGGGTCTGAGCAAGAGATAAAGAGGAGGATGCCTGTGTGCATGAAGGAAGAGGGGCTGAGGAAGTCGCCTGGGTCTCAAGGAGGCTTGGGAGGGCACGTGGGTCTAAGGGAAGCATTGGGAAGAATGTAGCAAGGTCTGAGGAAGGAGTGCTGGTGTGTGCACCTTTCTGTGTGCGCTAGGAGGGCTGGAGCCTAAATGCCTGGGCCTGAGGGAGGACTGTGAAGCCCGGTCTAGGGGAGGCGGGACCGGTGAGGATGCCTGGAAGAGGGCTGACCTAGGTCTGAAAGAAGAGCCTGGTGTCTTGACCTCTGCGGAAGGAGAAAGCTAATCGTCGTGGCCTTAGAATATGATGTCTAAGAACTAGGTCGTGTCAGGCTGTGGTGGCGCACGCCTCTAATCCCAGCACTCGGGAGGCAGAGGCTGGCAGATCTCTGTGAGTTCCAGAATAGCCATGGCTGTGCAGAGAAATCCGGTCTCGAAAAACAAGAACAAAAAAGAATCCTAGGTCTAGTAGGAGACAGTGTGGCACACACCTTTAGATTAAGCACTTGGGAGGCAGAGGCATGCAGATCTCTGGGTTCGAGGCCAGCCTGGTCATCTACAGAGCAAGTTTTTGGCTATCCAGAAATACACAGAGAAACCCTGTCCGGATAACCTCCCACCCAAAACAAACAAACAAACAAACAAAAAAAAACGAATACTAAGTGTGATGGAAGAATCATGGGGATACTCAGATTTTTTTTACATACACACAAAGGTTATACTGTTTAGCTCTGGCTGTCCTGGAACTCACTTTGTAGACCAGGCTGGCCTGGAACGCACAAAGATCCACCGGCCTCTGCCTCCCGAGTGTTGGACTTAAAGGTGTGCACCACCACTGCCTGGCAGGATGCTCAGATGTCTAAGTAAATAAGTAAACAAGAGCCTGGGCCGGCAGGACCTTGACTTCACCTTCCTCCTGGTAGAGTCAGTGCAGTTGCGCAGTCCTCTGTCTCAGTCCTGAGCTTTGGAGAGACTACAACTGTGAGCCTGTGCCTTGTGCTGGAGAGCATGGATCGTGGACAGGGAAGTAGCCTGTCCAGCGAGAACACAGTGCAGGTTCAGAGCTTGGCGCCTTGTCCAGAGACTATGTGCATTTCCCGGAACCTCATACGGGGCACATGTCTGTGAACACACAATTACTGAGATGATAAAATGAGAGAGTAAAACCCCAGAAAGTGAGACCAACATACTGGGCCTGGCATCTGCTCCCCAGACAGGTGAAGAAATACTGTGACCTTTTGGTGGCCTCAGTTCTGATCTTGAGCCCAGTCAAGTTGTAGGTAGGGCAGTGGAGAGCCTGTTGCTGTTAACCATGGTGAGGAGGAGGAGGAAAGAGCCACACTTGAAGGTCTGTCCTCTGGATCCAGAGGTGGGCTGGGTTGGCGATGTGTGTCATTTGTTTGTGTTTTGTTTATTCTCCGTTCTCATACGGCACAGTTGTGAGACTTCACCTGTATCCAGCCTCGGGTCAGAGCTCCCAGAGCATTGCCTGGTGGTCGCTTCAAATTTTTTAAGTTACTTTTAAATGTATTTTAAGTTTATTATTATATTATGTTATATGTAGGAACTTGTACATGCACTGTGTAATTTCAGTGCCTAAAGAAGGCCAGAAAAGGGCTTTGGATCTCCTGGAACTAGAATTATAGATGTGAGCCACCATGTTGGAACCAAACCTGGGTCCTTTGCAAGAGCAGCAAGTGCTTTTAACCACTGAGCCATCTCTGCGGCCCCTGTTTTCACATAGTTTTCCTGTGTGTATGTCTGTGTATGTGTGCCTGATGCCCACAAAGGACACAGGAGGATTGACCTACAGATGGTTGTGGGTTGCCATGGGTTGCTGGGATTGAACCTACCTGGATCCTGTAGAAGAGCAACCATGTTCCCAACCACTAAGCCATTTCTTCAGCCCCAAGTTATAGCTGGAAACTAAACCTGGGTCCTCTGCAAGAGGAGAAAAAAAAAAAAAAAAACAACAACCAAAAAACACTCTTAAGCCCTGAGCCGTCTCTCCATCCCCTAAATGATATTTTTATTTATTGTGTGTGTGTATTTGTGTGGATGATGGTTTGCCAGGGCTCATGTATACATCAGAGGATAACCTGTGGGAGTGGGTTCTCTCATTCCACCATGTGGGTCCCAGACGTTGAGTTTGAGTGGTCAGGTTTGGAGACTGGCACCTTCCTGCTGGCTTCCTCAGAGTCCCTGCCCAGCACACTTCTCCTTGGAGACCTCATTGTCACCCTGACCCTTGACTCCTGAACTCGCCTGGGCTCCGATCTCTGACCAGTGGCCTCAACAGTTTGAAGGTGCCCTCAGATAGCCAGGAGCCACTTGGATAAAGGTCTTATAGATTGTGGCAACCTCTGAAGCCTCATGGCAGAGCCATTGCCTCCACATTTGGGGGGGTTATGCGTATAGAACATAGCCCCTCCTCCAGGACATAGGGACATTTCTTCCTGAGTTCCTTGTGGGCACCAGAGAGGCAGCAGAACCGGATCTGGGTCCCAAGGGTGTTGCCAGCATGAGCGTAGTAGCCTTTATTTATTTATTTTTGGATTTTCAAGTCAGGGTTTCTCTGTGCGGCCCTGACTATTCTGTAGACCAGGCTGGCCTCAAACTCAGAGATCCGCCTGCGTCTGCCTCCTGAGTGCTGGGATTAAAGGTGTGTGCCACCACCGCTTGGCCCAGGGAGATAGTTTCTTAGTTAAGATTCCTTTTCCCTAATAACTCTAGCTTGTGTCAAATTGACAGAAAATTAAAACTGACCAGCATGGCAAGTTTATGGCTCACAGTTGGCCGAGATACAGTCCCTTTGACAGTAGGAGCCCAAGGCAACCGGTCACATTGTGTCCTCAGAAGCAGAGAGTGATAAATCCTGGTGTTTTCCCATGTAACTCAGTCCAGAAACAAACATGTTTGCAGACATGCCCAGAAGTTGGTTTCTATGGTGATTATAAACACCACTGAGATGAAACATGGCAGGATGGAGCACACTCCGCACAGTAGGGAGGAGTTGGCAGGATGGAGCACACTCCCGCACAGCAGGGAGGAGTTCTTGCTGGGTCTTGAATCCAAAAGGGGTGTTTGTTCAGCAGTGGACAAACTTAGCAGGACTATTTGTTGGGAGAGCTGGGTTCCTGGGGGTATGTCTTTGCTTGCTTGCCCTGTGGAGGGCCTGTGTGTAATAGTAGTTTGGGGGCTCGTGCTCCTGGCATCTATCCAGCCTCTACGAAGAGTAAATAACTGCATAGCAGGAGCCAGGCTGTGACAGCCATAGGGGATCCTGGAAGTCCTGTCCTGGGAAAGGCACGCTGAGCATCGCAGCATTGTGCTTTCTTAGTTCATGAAAATATCACAAGCTGCGCCAGGGCCACTATCTGGATTTCTCTGTAGTTGGGGCTAGCCCCAGGTTTAAAGCACGCCTCCTGACTCAGCCTCTTTCCGGGCACCCCCACCTTTCCCACAGCTCCTTCCCCGAGCCTTTGCTTCTATTTCTGGACCATTGCTTTCTCTTCCTGGAATCGTGTCTTATTTTATGCATGTGGCTGTTTTGCCTCCACGTATGTCTTTGTCTGTGGAGGCCAGAAGAGGGTGTTGTACCTCCTGGAGCTAGAGTTACAGACATTGTGAGACACTGCATGTATGCACGTGATTTACCCCGGGTCCCCGGGAGGGCAGCCAGTGATCCGACATGGAATCGTTATGTGTAGAGCCCATACACTGAGGACATTCAGTGTTCTTCCTTTTTGTGCCTGAATGGTATTCCGTAAGTGAATAGACCATATCCTGATTGTTCACCCATTGGTCACTGAACGCGATGTGCGTGGCACTTGGCTGTTGTGAACATTGGTGTGCTTGCTCTGTGGGAGCTTCCAAAGGCTCAGACATCCCAGGACGTGTTTACTCCTGTCTCTCCTCTGAGAGGGAATAGCGGTAGCTGCTGCTTCGGGAGCTCAGGAGACCCTGGTAGGTGTTTGTTGAATGAGCTCGGTACTCTAATATGTCAAACCGTGAACACGGAGTCCAAGGTGCACCAGAGAGGTGTGAACTGTGCCCTTCATGGGGTACGCACCTACTAGGAAGCAGAGCACTGCTCTGGGAGACTCCTGGTCACCCTGCCTATTGGTGACAGCACAGTGAGGGCTGCCTGTGAGGGAAGGAACATAACGGAACTCCTGGGGGACTGTAGGACCTTGAGGAAGGAAAGGAGATAAAATTGGTGCACGTGGGAATCTTACACATCCATCCTCCTTACCTGCAGGCAGCCACCACCAAAGTCCCTGAGATCCGGGATGTGACGAGAATCGAGCGAATTGGTAAGTGCGCAGACACAGGACAGGGAGACTGTAGCTGAGTGTTCAGACAGACAGACAGACAGACAGACTGGCAGAGAAGGATGTGGTAGGTCCTGCTGCCATAGACTTGGTGCCTCCATGAGGTTTCTGGAGTATCTGAACCATGTTTCCTGCATACAAGTGCCTGTGGTCAAATGCTTCCTGGGGGTGTCCTGGCGTGTTTTGTTTCTGGTGTGTCTCCTCGTGCCTGGAGAATCCTCAACAGATGACCATGAGATTCATGGGTGCACATGCTGGAAGTCCCCTGTCATCCTGTCTTTTGAAGAACGACAGGAGAGAGAGAGAGAGACCATCATGCAACAGGGCTCATGTGGAGGGGAAGCAGGGAGACTGGCCTCTGGAGACAGGAGCAATGGAGAGAGGAAGAGAGCAATGGTGGGGGGAGGTGGGCAGGAAGGGTCTTTTATGAGGGGATGTTTTGCATGTGCTGTAGCGACTTAGCAGATGGCATCGTCAGGCTAACACCATCCCCACGCGGTGTCTCCCAGGAGTCCTGCAGGCCTGCTGTTCAGCAGTCACTCCCCACCTCTAGACAGTAGAGGACTGCGGGTTCCAAGTGCTGACTCATGGTGGACTTATGAGCCCAGCGCCCAGGCTACTGGCTCTGCGCCTCAGTTTCCTGACCCACAGATTGGGGCTAACAGTTGCCCCTTGTGAATGTCAGAGTCACTGAGAGACTGTGGGCAGGTGTGGTAGCTGAGGCAGAGGACCATGGGTTCCAAGACAGCCTGGGCAACTTGGTGAGACCCTATCTCTAAAACTTAAAAGAGAGTGTTTTAAGCATGGCACATTGATGCTTTCCCGTTTAAAGGGCCGGAGCCTGTTGCAGCTGACCTGGTAGAGACCAGCTGCACCAGTGATGCCCTTGGATGCTGCCTGTCCAGGCTTTGAAATTTTTCTTCTTTGTTTTTTTGAGACAGGATCTTTTATCTTTTCCCTTACTCTCTATATATCCCTGGCTGTCCTGGAACTCACTCTATAGAGCAGGCTGGCCTCGAACTCAGAGATCCACCTGCTTCTGCCTCCTGAGTGTTGGGATCACAGATGTGTACTGCCATGTGGCCAATGAGTTCTGCTTTACTGAAATGAAGCAACCCCTATCCCAATGCCTGGGGAGAGCCCAGGGACTCAGACATCCGCAGCACTCGCTAAATCTCATCTCCACAAAAGTGACACAACCCCCTTGGAGGTGTGGTAGCGTCCAGCAGGCCGTGACTCCTCGGTCTGGTGCCTGTGTCCTTTGAGCTTTATTACAGAGCTCCTGTCCTCACCCCTGCCTGGGTGGGGTCTGGGCTTCGGCCCTAACCTGTCCGCACTCTCTCCTCATCCCTGTGGATGGGCTCAGGAATGGAAGCAGCATGCTGTGGCTTGTCAGGGTGATGTCGAATACCAGCCCTGAGGGCCAAGTACCAGTATCCTCCCACAGTGGTCCTCGCCGTTCATTCTTGAGCCCATACCTGGGACCGTGGTGGCATCATTAAGTTCTCAGATGCTGCACATTTAACTGTACATGCTCAGGCATCTTCCTGGCCTCATTTGACCCAGGGAGCAACCCGAGCTCTGAGGGAAGCCCTTGACTCAGAGTCCAATAGTGTGGAACCAGCCAGTGACTCTTCCCTTCTCCCACGCAGGCGCTCACTCCCACATCAGGGGTCTTGGACTGGATGATGCCTTGGAACCAAGACAGGTAGAGCTTTGGGGCTAGGTATGCGGGCTGCTCCTGCCAAGTTGGGCAGGGCTATTCCTGTCTTCAGACCTCTTGATTCTATGCAAAAGCAGTTCAGCCACAGTGATGCCCACCTGCAATCCTAGTGCTGGGAGGCAGAGGCAGAGTTCTGGGAGTTCAAGGCCAGCCTGGTCTATAGAGGGAGGCCCTGCCTCAAAAAACAAAAAGAACAAGAAGAAAGTCAGTACAGGCAGAGTGTGGGCCAGGGTGTGGTGGGAATATAGCAGTGGCTTTGGAGGCCATCAGGCACCTTCCATGCCTCTCACCAAGTTGGGCAGGGCTATTCCTGTCTTCAGACCTCTTGATTCTATGCAAAAGCAGTTCAGCCACAGTGATGCCCACCTGCAATCCTAGTGCTGGGAGGCAGAGGCAGAGTTCTGGGAGTTCAAGGCCAGCCTGGTCTATAGAGGGAGGCCCTGCCTCAAAAAACAAAAAGAACAAGAAGAAAGTCAGTACAGGCAGAGTGTGGGCCAGGGTGTGGTGGGAATATAGCAGTGGCTTTGGAGGCCATCAGGCACCTTCCATGCCTCTCACCTCCTACCCTCCAGGCTTCCCAGGGCATGGTGGGGCAGCTGGCTGCCCGGCGCGCAGCTGGTGTGGTGCTGGAGATGATCCGAGAAGGGAAGATTGCAGGGCGGGCCGTCCTCATTGCTGGCCAGCCAGGCACCGGGAAGACAGCCATCGCCATGGGTAAGAGGCCAGTGAGTCCCTTCTGTGGAAGTCAGGAACAGGGTAACTTCAGCAGACACTCCCAGAAGCATTAGGAGGAGGCTGTCTAGGCCACTGAGCAGTTACAGTTAAACGGGGTCCCCTGTCTTCTAGCCTCAACATTCTCTGCTTCCATGTTGGGGTCACCATGTATTCCAAGAAGACTGAGTCAGCTCCCACCATCCCCACTGTAGTCCAGTCAGGAGCTGCTGCTCTGTAGGGAAGCCGTTTGCTTCTGCATTTGTGATTCCATTGCACGGTGCCGCAGAGCAGGCTGGGCCTTTGGAGGTCGACATTCTTGGCTGGCCTGGAGATGCACCCGGCCCTGCTCCCAAGCTGGGGTAAAGGTGTTTGCCGCCGTGCAGCATCGTCTTGTCGTTTTTTAATCGGGATCATTGCTGTCTTCATAGAGTGGGGGTTCTGGGGTAAGGACAGACGGCCCTCTCTGCAGCAAGCCCCCTAGTGACCAAAGACCACAGCTGCCTCTCTTCCTTGTGGAACTCTGTTCATGCTTCAGGGTCCTCCTCAGGCACCTCTACCTCTGAGGCTCTCCTGATCCACCTGTCTTCCCACTCCCACCTCTGCCAAGATGGTAGGGCCAGGGGTGACTCCGTCAGTTCCGAAATGGCACTACCTAGAGAGGTGGTCGTGTCACCGTGCCTTGCTAGGTGATGTGTGCTGAGGTGGAAACTAATGGCTGGTAGAGCGGACATGGAGCAGAGGCATGCATGGTTTTAAGATGTCTATTGGGAGCGTGAACCACACAGCCCCGCTGTGTCAGTGACCTGGGGCCAGCAGTCACAGCTGCCTGACCGCTGCTCCCACAGGCATGGCCCAGGCGCTGGGCCCCGACACACCATTCACGGCCATCGCAGGCAGTGAGATATTTTCTCTGGAGATGAGCAAGACTGAGGCTCTGACTCAAGCCTTCCGCCGTTCCATTGGCGTTCGTATCAAGTGAGTAGCGGATGGGTGTCCACTCTGCTTACCTGAAGTCCTGGTCTGTGAACCGGAGTAGCGGGGGCCAGTCTGACCCAGGCTCTGTTGTCTGTCCTGCCAGGGAGGAGACAGAGATCATTGAAGGCGAAGTGGTGGAGATCCAGATTGACCGACCAGCCACGGGCACAGTGAGTCTCTGTGGCTTCTTAGTCCCTCACCTCTCACTTCAGCCACATTCATGGCCAAGAGAGTGTGTGGGCTGATGAGTTACTGTGGGCACCAAGAACCAAATGCTTCCCTTCCCCCAGAGCTCCTTCACGCTAGGCCCACCCGGGTGACTTACCTCCCCACACTTCCTGCCACCAGTTGTCACCCAGATGTGTCTGCCTGGTCAAACCAATGTGTCTCAGGCAGCTGCCCTGTGTTTCATTTTATGCCTTTAAAGTTGCTAGTGAGGTGACTGAATGTGGAAGGCCTTGTTGCCAGGCCTGGCGTGTGTTCCTCACACAGCCCATGTGTGGAAGGAGCCAGCCACTCACTGGCTCTCCTCTGAGCTGCGCCTGTGCACACGCGCCCATGCGTGTAAAGAAATGCAAGTTTTTAACCTAGAGAGTAAATGGTCTAATAGGTTTTCCTTCATCCTGTTTTACAGCCGATCTGGAATCTCATGTCTCATCAAGGAATGAGTTGAGATTCCAGAGGGCTGAGACATCAAGTCTAGAAGCTTCGGAACTTCTCTGTTGCAGGGGTTGCTAGGGTGGGACCTTCCTGCCTGTTCATGTGAGCTCTCCACAGCCACGCTCTTAACACCAGCCATTCCAGAGCTTGTGTTTTGGTGGCAGTACTCTCAGTGTCATGCAGCCATCACTGCCTCTACCTAGTTCTAGAATTTTCTATTACCCCATGAAAAAAATATACCTGTATGCCAACAGCCCTGACGTACCCCTACCCCAGCCGTGTGATCTCTGCCCACTTCTGGACTTGCAGGTTCTGGCTACTTTCTAAGCAAGGGTCTGTAGGGTGGTAGGCGAGCTCCTGGTTTCCAAGTTTGTGTTGCAGATGGGCATGGTAGTGCACCTTACATTCCTGCACTCAGGAGGCAGAGGCAGGGGGGATCTCTGAGTTCAAGGCCAGCCTGGTCTATAAAGTGAGTTCTGGGCTACATAGAGAAGCTGTGTTTTGATAAACAAGCAGAGAAACCCACCTGTGTGTTGCTGGATCTTCACATGATGTTTCAGTTGCTACTGAAATGCCTGGAGAAAGACGTGCTCTGGCATCGACCAAGCCTTGGCACTTCCACGTCTGTGTCATGGGTGGACCCTCCTCCCTTTCCATTTGCTCTGTGGGTGTGAGATGAGTGTGTGTCCAAACTGCCCTTGAACCGTCATCCATCTGCCTATACTGTGAATGTTCTCTTTAATGGCTCAGTGGTTAAGAATATGGACTGCTCTTCCAGAGCTGCTCTTTCAGTTCCCAGCATTCACATAGTGGCTCACAGCCACCTGGAACCACAGTTCTAGAGATCCAGTAATACCCTCTTCTGGCTTTTGTGGGAACCAGTACCCACACATAGACACATATATGCTTGTAATTAAAGATAATAAAATGTTAAAGTATTTATGTTCAGAGCTGGGCAGTGGTGGTTCTGCATCCCAAGAGCAGAAATTAAGAATGTATCACCTCCCAGCTGGATTTTTTGTTCTTAATTAATGTTTTATAAAATGATTTTGTTTTGTTTTCTTTTTTCATTTATTTAGTGTGTGTAGAGGTCAGAGGACAAACTGTGGTAGTGGGTTCTTCTCCCACTAAGTTCCAAGGTCATTGAGATTGGTTTATGTGCCCTGCCCACCCGACTGCTTTGCTGGCCCAGCTTCTTTTTCTTTTCTCCTCTTTCTCCCCTCCCTTCCTTCCTTCCTTCCTTCCTTCCTTCCTTCCTTCCTTCCTTCCTTCCTTCCTTCCTTCCTTCATTCCTTCCTTCCTTTCTCCCCCAACCCCCATTTGTTTGTTTTGGTTCTCTGTAACAGTTCTGGGTGTCCTGGATCTTGTTTTGTGGATCAGATGGGATGGCCCGGTCTCAGTTGCCTTTATTTGCTGTTTTGATTTTGTAATCAACAAAACTGCTTTTTTTTCTACTGTGGTCAGATGCTCAAGAGGCTGAGGCAGGAGGTCTTGTGAGCCCAGGAGTTCAAGTCCACACTGTATAATAGAAGGAGACTTTGCTCGGATCATGGGAGTGGGGCTGCGGATGCGCAGAGACCGACCTGCCTAGAGTTGATGGGGGTGTGACTTGGTGGTGCATGCTGGGCCCAGGTCTCAGGGTTCCAGGCCCAGGACTACAGGGGAAACAATGGCTTTGATTTGGGCATGAAAGAGCCCTGTTAGCATTGGCACTTCTTCCCACTCTTCTGTGGGCTCACAGTGACACACAGCACACACTGGAGAGTACCACTTAAGTCCTGGCACCCATGCAGTCACCTTCCAAAGGCCATCCCCTCCACGAGCTTCCTGTGCCACGCCAGTTTTGGCCATAAAAGGGTGAGTTGGTCTGAGTGTTTCCTGGTGTGTCCCCTCAGGGATCCAAGGTGGGCAAGCTGACCCTCAAGACCACGGAGATGGAGACCATCTATGACTTGGGCACCAAGATGATCGAGTCTCTGACCAAGGATAAGGTCCAGGCCGGGTGAGCCTTTGCAGCCATGAAGGTGGCTGGGGCAGTGAGAGTCCTCTCTTTTGTTTTATTCTCCAAGACAGCTTCTCAGTAGCCTTGTAGCCTTAGCTGTCCTGGAACTCACTTTGTAGACCAGGCTGGCCTTGAACTCACAGAGATAGATCCTCCTGCCTTCACCTCCCAAGTGCTGAGATCTGCTGAGTGCTGGGACTCTCACTGTGTCCCGCTGCCCCTGCAGGGATGTGATCACGATTGACAAGGCCACAGGCAAGATTTCCAAGCTGGGCCGCTCTTTCACACGCGCTCGGGACTATGACGCCATGGGCTCCCAGGTACCTGGCAATGGGATGTTTCTATGTCTTTTGTTACATCGTGGGGTCTGGACGCTATGTCACCTCTGGTGTGTGGCCCTTGCTGCCCTCACACTTGCCCTCGGCCCCACAGACCAAGTTTGTGCAGTGCCCAGATGGGGAGCTGCAGAAGCGCAAGGAGGTGGTTCACACCGTGTCCCTTCATGAGATTGACGTCATCAACTCCCGTACTCAGGGCTTCCTGGCCCTCTTCTCAGGTCAGCTGTCCTTCCCCATTAGTCCCCAGCACCATGACTGCGCCCATCTTCTGGTGTTCCCCCTTCTTTCTCTTCCCTTGGCGCCACCTACCCTCTGGTCTTTGTACCCCTCTCCTGGCACTGCCACCTCCTCAGTCTGTCTTCCCAGACCTGCCGTCTGCCTTCTGTTCTCCTTTTGAGTTTATCCTTCCGTGCATGGGTCCCTGCCTTCTGTCCTTTGTGGGCGGTCCAGGGTCCTGGCCCTGCTCTATAGCACTACAGCTCCACTCTGGCATTCGTTTCCTCTGTCTTTGCCACCTCTGGGCCTCAACCCAGCCCCTCGCTCCACTGATGCCCCTGTCTCTGGCAGGAGACACAGGGGAGATCAAGTCAGAAGTCCGAGAACAGATCAATGCCAAGGTGGCTGAGTGGAGAGAGGAGGGCAAGGCGGAGATCATCCCTGGGGTGAGTGACTGGGCTGAGATGGGCGGGTCTGGCCTGGGTCCACAGTCTCCACCCTGATCTTGATCTGTGTCCCACTGGTTCCAGGTGCTGTTCATCGACGAGGTCCACATGCTGGATATTGAGAGTTTCTCCTTCCTCAACCGGGCCCTGGAGAGTGACATGGCCCCTGTCCTCATCATGGCCACCAATCGAGGCATTACCCGGTGAGCAGCTGTAGAGCTTTCTGGGTGAAGGTGCGCTCTGGCCCAGGGGGTGATGGTAGCCTGTGCGCCGTAGTTGGTACACCAGCACCTCCTCACCAAGCTTGCCTCAGCGTTGTCCCCAGTCAACTTGCAGTTCAGAACTGCTGGCCAAGGCACCCAGAGACACCCCAGGAAGTCACCCCGTGCTGGGCTCGGGGCATCTGTTAGGCACGTCACAAACGTGGTGACTCGTCAAGTCACTCACCCAGACACTTTGTCACCTGAACCCAACGATTCTGTGATGTGCTGGGCGTGGGGTCACCTCCTCCACCAGTGGGCTAGCACTGTGTAGACTGAGACAGAGGACCCGAGTGTGGAGGACCAAGGAGGGACAGGGCTCAGGGTGCAAGGCTCCCTCTAGTGGTGGCTCATGAGCTTCGCCGAGCACATCACCCTGTCTCATATTTTACCATGGCATCCCCTTTCGGTTGTTTTTGAAGTTGTGTGTGTGTAGTGGGGGTGGGGTGTAGAGGTGCGGATTCAGCTGTGGGCAGAGTCCAGAGCGGTTATGAGCTTCCCAGTGTGTGGGTACTGGGAACTACCTGGGTCTTCTGCAGGAACACTCTGTTAACCATCTCCTCAACCCCTTTCTCTTCTCTGATCTATTTTTATTGTGTGTCTCTGTATATGCGCTCATGCATGTGTTCCCCACAGATGCCACAAGAGTGCATCATAGCCCTGGAACTGGAGTTCCATGTGGCTGTGAGGAGGGCAGAGGGCAGACGGCACTAACAGGCCGTGGCTGACAGCCTTGCCTGCTCCGCTCCGCTCCGCTCTGCTCTCCCGCTTCACAGTAGCCTAGGCTTTCCCAAGGCCGCTTTAGACCAGGGCACGGGGGAGCCAGTCCTGAGGTCTGCGCTGGCTGAGGGAGGGTTCAACCCCTTTGTCACCTGATGTTCACCTGCAATCCCTAGTCCCTGTGTCAACCTCTCCCCTAGTCTGGAAAGTGCAGGGATGGTAGGTTGGAAGCCGGCAGCTGTCCTGAACCACCTCCTGAGAACAACATTGTAGTTGTGGCTAAGCTGCCTGTGAATGGAACAATTTGTTATGTATGGGTCCCATTTCCCACAAAGAATTTCCTGTGCAGCAGGGGACAGGACAGCCACTAGCACCACTGGGGAGGCCTTGCTTATAGGTGTTGAGCGCCTGTGCTCACATAGTTATTCAGCTCCCCAAGAGGGCTGTGATGGCCAGCATGGCTTCCCGGAACATCCATTAACTGTACTCCCTGACCCCCAGGATCCGAGGCACCAGCTACCAGAGTCCTCATGGCATCCCGATTGACCTGCTAGACCGTCTGCTCATTGTCTCAACGTCCCCCTACAGTGAGAAGGACACCAAGCAGATTCTGCGCATCCGGTGGGCCACCCCAGCCCCTTTATGGGGACACTGAGATTGGATGGGAGGGATACGCCCAGGCCTCTGTATCTGGGACACCAGTGTGGCATCCTACCAGTGGGAAGCACCCTGGGGTGGTGCCTCTGTGATTCTGAGGCCTGTGTCACGGGTGCTCTGGGCATGGGTGGGGTGCTCTGGGGATGGGCAGAGCGGATCTGCCATTCTGCCTGGCTGAGGCCTGCCTGCCCACAGCTGTGAGGAAGAGGATGTGGAGATGAGTGAGGATGCCTACACAGTCCTGACCCGCATTGGGCTGGAGACCTCCCTGCGCTACGCTATCCAGCTCATCACAGCGGCCAGCCTGGTGTGCCGGAAAAGAAAGGTAAACCAGCACGTTAGCGTGGAGGACTAAAGGGATGGCCCTGGGGTAGCCCATGGGCCATGGCACATGGGTATTCAGTGGGGACCTCGAACCACAGCGATCTTAGAGAAAAAGGCTGTGGGGGAGGGGGGCTTGGACCCATGACCCCATGCTGACACGGCCCATCTGTCCCCAGGGCACAGAAGTGCAGGTGGATGACATCAAACGCGTATACTCCCTCTTCCTGGATGAATCCCGCTCCACACAGTACATGAAGGAATACCAAGATGCCTTCCTCTTCAACGAGCTCAGTGAGTAGCCCACCCAGGCTGCTGCCACTATGGGAGGGGGCTACGTGGGAGCACCCTGGAGCTCACTCGTGCTTGGCTCCCCCTCTCCACAGAAGGCGAAACAATGGACACCTCCTGAGCTGGCTCCGCCCAGCCCCGCCCACCTCGTTTCTACAGATTCTGGCACTGACTTTGTATAAAATGGTTGGAAACTGGAGCCCTGCTGTGTGTCCTCAAAGCCCACGGACACCCACGTGCAGTTGTAAAGCCTTTATTGGGAGGGATGATTGGAACACTTGCCAGCTCCTTGAGATAGAGAAGTGAGGGGGTGGGCCTCAGAGAAGGAGGAGGCCAGGGAGGTGGGGGAGGTCACAGGCCAACGGCTGAGCCTTGGGACCCCCACAGTCAGAGCTACTGAGATGACAGGGCCCACAGCGGCAGCTGAGGGCCACAGGGAAGGAGACCACGGGGTCCACACCAGGTGGGCAACCAGGCAGGCGCACAGACGCGAAGCGCTGCTCCTGGTAGGTGCACACGGTCTGGTACACAGCCTGCTGGTTGGCCTTCACTACTCGCTCCTGGAGCCCCGGAGAAAAGAGTCGTGAATGCTCCTGTACTCTGACCGGGCTCAGTGTCCACCTGATTTTCCAAACCCTCACAGTAGCTGTGACCCCTTGCCCCAGGTACCATCCCCTTTTGCCCCACTTCCACCACCTGTCTTGGGTCTAGCTGAGGTAGTGGTACTTTGTGAGAGAAGTGAGGTCCCAGCCCATTTGGCGAGCTCACCATGCTGGGACAGTAGCCGGCACAGATGCTGGTGGTGAAGGTGATGCAGACGGGACAGGCCTCCTTCTCTGCAGCCAGAGTTGCGTTGATAGGCCGGCACACTGGCCTCAGGGGGCCCCTGGAGGCCCACACTGCACTCGGGCTCAGCAGCAGCCATAGCAACAGCCCCTGGGACACAGCCAGTGGCTCAGTCTAGCCCTGGGTTCGCCACCCCAGGCTCTGGACCCACTCAGTATCGTATTGATCCTGGCCTTCAGGACCTGCCATCAATTCCGTTTCTGTACTTCTTGGAGTCCACCAGCCAGGACACCCCCGCCCCCCACAGGTCACAGGACTGTCCATCTGATGGGATTGGGAGATGCCCAGGGCCCTATACTCTTACCTGGAGCCTCTCCATTCTTGATGCCTTCCCTACCTCGGTCACTTAACTTTATACCTGTGGATTGTGGGGGTGGCAAGGCCACCAAGCAGCGACTGTAGGCTTGGGTAACCTAGACACTAATCTCTTCGGGGGCGAGAGACAGACAAGGTCAGGGAAGTGAGGGACCATCAGTGATTGGCCTCACACTCACCCCAGGTGTGTGAGCCTAGCCAATGTTGGGAGTGCAGGAAGGACCCCATCACAGGAGGAGAAAAAGGTGAACTCTTCAGGCTGCTGGCTGGGTCCCTCAGTGCAGCCTTATAAAAAGGAACAGCTTCAGCATTAGGTTCCTCCTGCCCCAAGTGGGCCTCCAAATTTACTGTACCCAGACACTTCCAACCAGAAGTGGAGAAACAGCCCCTCACCCAGCTCCCTAATCAGGATGCGTGGATCCAGACATGGGTGTGATTTCAGCTGTAAAATTCCTTGATTACTAAGCTCCGCATGGAGGCTTTTCTGCAAGCGTGGGATATGGCCAACCCACCCACAAATCCGATGCTGGAGTGTATGTCTGCCTGTGGGTGAGGCCCACATGCTCACACCAGCTCTGCCCTGGCGCTCCCATAGCGGGAGTTCTCGGTGCAGTAGGCCTTGGGCACACTGTAGATGCCAGGCACTGGCTTCTGGTGGGGGCCTCCCCAGGGTGCCTCTAGTGGGCAAAGGCGGTCCAGCCTGCGGAGCGGGTGCACTGAGGGCCCGAAGGACTCCTGGGCCAAAGGCAGGGCCCCCAGGTATGGCACAGCTGGTGGTACTGGGCGTGCACGGGCTAGCTGTTCCCTCAGTGGACCACCATGACTGAAAGCCTGTGGCTTCTTCAGACAGCTCCAGCAAGTCATAGTTTTCTGGCCAGGATATCCAGGCAGCTCTTTCCTGGGGGAGGGGACAGCAAGTGAGTAGACCCAGGCACAGCAGAGTTCAGATTCCAGGACCTGGAAATTGCTCTTGCTACCTTGGAGGAGCCTCAGGATCCTGAGCTGAAGGAGCTCAGCTTGGGTCAGTATTGAGGTCCCTGTCTTTGCAGGTGGAACTGCTAAGGGGCTGTGCCTACACCAGCACCTGAAGAGCAGAGGCTCACCTTGAGAAGTCACGTGCAGAGGTTGTCAGATAGGGCTGGAGGCGGTCCAGGACACCCATCTTGCTCACTGGAAAGGGCTGGCCAGCCAGCTCTGGGCTCTTTGTCCAGGGGATGAGGGCCTGAGGAGGATTGGGAAAAGCTATTGGGTTACCCTATTAAAGCCCTCCCGCCAGACTTTGTACCTCAAATCAGGGTCCTTGGGAGCACTGCACCCAAACTCTTAAGCTGTGGCCACACTCTTCCCAGTCCCCTCCTAGTCTAAGCAGTTACTGACATTGGACATTCAGTGCATCTGGGTAACCCCACCTGCTCATTCCTCACCCAGGAAACCTAACTTCATTTGCTAACTTGACCCTGTCTCAGAATATTCTAGTCCAGCTCTGAGTAGCATCTACTCGGCTTAGTTCATTGCAGCACCCCACAGCCTCAGAAGCAAAATTGAACCTCCCTCCAGGCTTCATCCCCAGAGTTCAGGCTAACCCAATGCCTTTTAGCTACACCCTCAAATGCAAGCTTTCTCCAGCCCAGAGATTGTCTAGACCCTAACCCTCTGGGCAGTCCAGGCTCCTTCCCGTCGTGCCCAAACCCACTCTACCTGGGAAGGGCCCCCGCGGTGGTGGTCAGCGAGCTCCAGGGGTTGGGGCTCCGCAAAGAGAGGGGCACTCTGGTCCAGACCTGGACAGCCCGTGTACTGTGCCTTCATCTCGCTGATCTGGTATTTTGTGTTCAGGGGGACACCCAAACCCTGATGGCGGCTTAGCTACAAGAAGGCGATCCAAAATCTAAAGATGAGGAAGCGGGGACTCCAGTGTCCAGCTCTCCATCCCACATACTGCAAGGCTCCAGAACCCTTACCTTCTCGGCCAAAGACTTGATCCCTAGTGGCCGCCCAGGGTCCTCATGCTCTGCGGCCTTGGGCTGAGCACAGGGCCCACCGTGAGTCTTGGCCGTGTATGCCGAGCCCGAGGTGGTTTCCCATCTGCTGATGACTTCGTCAAAAGCCCAGATGTGCGGGTCGTGCTTCATGGCTGCGGGCAGGGGTGCCAGGACCGTAGACTGGGGAAAGTGCATAGTTCAGCCAAAAGACCGGAGGAGCCTTCCCCTTTCCTTCCTCCAGCTCCTGGCGTGCAGGCTCCCAGGCCTCGCCTCCTTTAAGATAGAGTCTAACCCTAGTCTTCTTTCCTCCCAGCACACAGGTTTGTCAACTGCCCCCTTTTTGTCTTGCCCTCCGCCCGGGGGCTTCTCACCTGCAGAGTGGGCGGAGGAAAGGGCGCTGGTGGGATCCTGTGGTGGGCGACTCCGCTGCTGGTGAGATGCCAGCTGGGCCAGGTTCCAGGAACCTCAGTTTCAGAAATGGGGGACCAAGGGGGCCCATATCGCAGAGCTAGGGTCCGGCCTGCCATGTTTCTCACCCTCTCGGAAGCCAAGAAGCGGCTTGTGGTGTGGCCGTTGCCCCTCGTAACAGAACCCGCCCACCCCGAGCCCAGCCAATGGCTTGGGGAGGGTTCGGGGAACCCAGACCAGGACTTTGAAAGAAGTGGAGAAGACCCTAAGAAAGACCGGCACAGAAACAGATACGTGAAGAAGGGTGGAGACTCCAGAGAGGAGGGAAAGGAAACAGGAGGTCAGGGAAGGGGACCCTGCAGACTCGAAGACAGGCTGACTCAGGGGATGGGGAACTAAACGCCCCTTTCCTGCAGGGCCCCTGGCCCAAGGGCTGCCTCCTCAACTGCCAGGCCTGCCCGCCTCAGGGTAACAGTTTCCAGACAGCTCCTTTCCGTGAAGGCTGAAGGGCCAGCGTCCCCAGTCATGCCTGCCTTTCATGTGGCTGAAAATTTCCACCTGGGTATGGGGGCGGGGGACCGAGGGAAAGAAACACCGGGAAACACTTAGAAGAGAAAGGGGGGGCTCCACCCACAGAAAAGAGACAGGAAGTCAGACTGAGAGGGTGGGAACAGGGCCACCCTCAGCATCAGGGGCGGATTCTGCCCCGCTAGTGGTCCAGGCTCACTCAGGTTGGGAGAAGCTGGCCTCCAAAGAATATGTTTATACACCCTAGGCCTGTTGCTCCAACACTGAGGCTGTTGAGTCTAGCCTGGTCTACTACGGAGAGACCCCGTCTCTCAGGTATCCCAACACTGGAGATGAAGGTAGGGTGTGAGAGTGGGATCATCCCTTATGAGCACTTGCTCTTGCAGAGGACCTGGCCAGGTTCAGTTCCCAGCACCCACATGGTGCCTCACAAGCAGCTGTAACTCCAGATACTCTCCTCTGACACCATCATGGTGTACATCATACATGAAGGTGAAACATTCAATACACAGAAAATCAAAGAACTCTTGCTAGGCGGTGGTGGTGCACGCCTTTAATCCCAGCACTCAGGAGGATCTCTGTGAGTTCTAAGCCAGTCTGGTCTACAGAGTGAGTTCCAGGACATGTTCCAAAGCTACACAGAGAAAGAAACCCTGTCTCAAAAAGCTTTAAAAGAAAAATTACGGTCATTCTCAGCAACACATTCTAGTTCTAGGCCTGTCTGAGCTTCATGAGAACCTGTCCCAGAACATTAAAAGAAAAAAAAATGCTGTGTGTGTAGGGTGTGGTCCAGTGATGGTTTGCAGGAGTCCTGGGTTCCAACCCCAGCACCGCATAAACTGGGAGTGGGAGATACAGAGCTCAACACTTCCTAAATTCGAGGCCATCCTGAGCTCCAAAACCTAAACAAAAAAGAGTTGGGTCAGCCTTGGCCAGGTCAGGCTCCCAGTGCTTCAAGGCCTTTCACTGACGGCATCCTCAGGTTCTGGGGCCCACCTGGCCCATCCCCCCTTCCCACCTCTGCCAGTCTGTGTAGCCCAAGCTGCCCTGGAACCGGAGGCAGTCCTCTGCAGCCTCTCAGGTATTAGGATTACAGGCGTGTATCACGATGAAGCCCCACTCCTCCGCAGACAAGGCTGGCCTTGAAGTCCCAAGTGCTGGCATCACAGATGCCCTCCACTGTCTATGATGTGGTACTCAGGATAGAGCCGAGGACCTGATGCCGGCTAGGCAAACAGCCTACCAACTGAGGCACAGCCCTGTCTACATCACTTTTTCACATGTCCCTTTCCCTCTTGCCAGGGTGGGCCAGGGTCCTCTGGTATTGGAATGGTCAGCAGAGTGATGTCTTAGGTCTAATAAACAGTAGATCGCAAACACTGGCTATTATTATTATTGTCAAGTTCCTCCGGGAGAACTTCTATCCATCTCTTAAAACTGTTTGGTTTCATCAAACATTCCACATAGATTGAGCTCGCAAATGGCATTTGATTTTTTCAGTTCTCAATCAGAAGGCAGTAGAGCAGCCGGGTTGCCTCTGAGGTCCTTTTAGCATTCAGCTCCTTTTTCCTCAAGCTGGGGCCCTCAGGCCCGGCCTGTTCGGCTGAGAAGCGTACAGACGCAAGCTGTGTCGATCCGAATCCAGCGCCAGCCCACGCGGCCCTGTGAGTCTGCAGTCAACGCCCGCACATAGGACTGCTTGGCCTTGCATTCTGAGAGCCAGTGCCTCCGATCCACACCGCGACAACCTCCTCCGCCCACACCCGGGCCACCTTCCCCAGAGCTTTCGGCCTTGCAGCGCGTCTCGAAGAAGTACTGACGCAGGGGACTGCCACCTGCTGCAGGCACCTCGCCCAGCACCTCCACCTCGCGCCCACGCAAGTCCACAGCCGTCCGCCGGTCCGTCACCCAGCCACTCACTGCGTCGCACACGGCTAGCTCACCCCGGCGGCTCGCCGGGGCAGTCTCACTCACCCCACGCCGGCTGCGGTTGGCTGGGGCCCCTGCCGGCTCCCCATAGGCTCCAGCCTCCAGCAGGAAAAGGAGAGGGGGCCCAGAAGGGGCGCCCCTTGACAGGGCCACACGGGGAGACAGGAGGTCCCATTCAGCGGCCAGAAATGGGGGAAAGGTGGAGGGTGGGGATTGGGGCTCCATGGGGATGCTGGGGAGTAGGAAGAGGAAAAGGATGAGGGAGGAGTGCCGAGGGAGCATGGCTTGCACACCTGAAAATGGAGAAAGAGGCTGTCCTTAGAGAAGGAAGACACCTGGGTAATAGAAGCCAGGGTCCTACCTCCCCCAGAACGGCTGTCAGCATGGCACACTGTGGGAGGACCTTAGGGGTCCCCTTGTTCTACTTGGGGAACGCTTAACTTTCGGATTAATGACTATTCAGTTCATGTGAGTGAGAAGCCAAGCTGGGCGTGGTGATGCACACCTGTCACCTCAGCACCGAGAGGCAGAGGCAGGAGGATGGCCATTTACAAAGGGAGTTCCATGCCAGCCAGGGCTTATACAAAATAATAATAATTAATAATAATAATAATAAAGAGAAATTATTTCTATCCGGTCACACAGCCAGCAAGTGGCATGGGTAAGATTTGGATTCTGAGCAGTGCCATTTGGGTCTCATGTCCTATAACCAGGAGGAACCCCTGAGTCCTGCCACTTCCATGGCCTTGACTGTGGGACCGACCCAGGTGCTGGGAAATGCTGCGAGGGAGATGGAGAGATTTGAACGTTCTAGAAGCTGCGCCTGGACTGGAAAGCAGCAGGTGAATGAATACCAGACCTGTCAGCAGCACCTCCACCTCTTCACTCTGGGGCTGGGGGCCCCCAGGCTCTGTGGGGCCCCTGTGTAGTATACAGGTAGTCTCCTCCCTGGCATCTCAGGAGAGGGAGGGGGCAACCACCTGTGGGAGGAACAAAGCCGGTTACTTAGGCGGATGGGGGAAGGGCACGACCCCCCATAAAAAGCCACTCTTTCCAGAATCTTTGAAAGTCCAGGGTACCCTGGAATAGAGGCCCCGCCCACCTCCAGAGGCCCCCTTCCCAGCGCAGGTGACAGCTCTGGAGGGATGGGAAGCAGATGGGGGGAGGCAGAAAGGAGGGGCAGGTGAGGCAAATTGAAGACATTACATCCCCTCCTCCCATTCCTCCACCGGAGGTGCGGCGGGGGGGGGGGGCTGGCCTGGACAGCCGGGTCCCTGCCGGCCCACGTTCAGGGCGCTGGGTCCCTGAGGCTGCTTCCTGGAATGTTCGCTCCTCACAGGACAGGCCAGGGCCCGCCCAAGACTCCGACTGCGCATACCTGGAGTGTCTGGCTGGCCAGGCTCCGAGGTGGGGGAATGGGAAGTGTGGAGTGTGAACGGGGCAGAGGTTGACCACACCAACACAGTGAGTGCGGGTACCCGCTGCCTCCTCCCTCTGACCCAGGGGCCCAAGACCCCAGAACCATCCTCCCTCAGCGAGGGTGTCCTGGTTCCCCAGATGCCTCCTGCTGCAGACTAGATTTCTTGGACTCCAGCCGCCTCCTCCCTCAGACCCCACAGGTTCTGGGGTTGCGGTCCTTCCTCCAAGGTGCTTATAAATAGGGACTCCCTGTTTCTCCATCCAGGAAAATTGGACTGGGGATCCCTACTCCCTGATTCGGCTGGAGGGGGATCCGCTCCACCATTAGGACACTTCCGTCCTGCCTCAGTTTCCTTCGCCAAGCCCCGCCCCTGACGGCCCCGCCCCCGTCCCTCCCTACCCGGGGGCCGGGCGACCTGGACGGCGGAATCTGGCAGGGGAGGCGCGGAGCTCCTACCTGGGGCGCCCTTCTCTGCTCCCCGGCTGCCCTTGGCGCCGCCGCAGCTCCTCCTCCGGCTCGCTGCTGTCCGCTGCTCGCCGGCAACTCGCCGTTTGCGCTTGGGAGGGCCTGGGTCTGGGAGGAGGCGGGGCAGCGCCCGACGGCGGAGGAGGGGCGGGGGATCCCGCCTAGCACGCGCGAGCCGGCACCTCGGAAGCCCGGCCTCGGCAACTTCAGTTCCAGGCGTCTGGGCTGTAGCCCACCTCCATCAGACACTGGGGTCTAGACCCCGCCCCTCCTCCCTCAGACCCAGGCGTGCAGGCTCCCAGTCCTTCAGACACAGGGGTTCAGACCCAGCGTTCACAACTCCAGCCCTCCTCCCTCAGAGCCAAGGATGCAGACTCCAGTCCTTCAGACACAGAGGTCTAGGCCCCATCCTTTCCCTGCAGTCCTCCGCTCAGGCCTGGGATTGCTGTGATGTCTAGTGCAGGTTCCCACCCTCTGCTCCTGTCTCCCCTCCTGGATCTCCCTGCCAGACATTAGCCAGCTGGGCTTGTACAGTGATAAGGCCCAATGCCTAAAGACAGAGACTGCGGGGCTCCCCCACATAGTCCTCTATCCTGGAATTTCCTGGCTGGAAACCAGGGAGTCCTAGCGCAGATAAGAAAACTTCAAGGTAGTTAGAGTGAAGCTTTAAGAACTGTGACTTGCCTAGCGACTGTGACCCATAGGGAAGAGAAGACAGGGGACAAAATCCCAGTCAGAGAAGCCAGACCCCAGAGGGAGGAAAACAGTCCAAGAAGTGGACCTCAGGAAGAAAGGCAGGCTGCACCGGTGTCACTGCGGCAGGATGGTCCCTTGGGTGGCAGGGCCCTTTGCTCTCCCATACCCTTCTCTGGGACTCTGGCTCCCCTACCCCAAGCTATATTTAGGAGGAAAGCTGACACTTGCCTTTGGGGGGGGTCACCCAGCACCCATCCCCCCAACCTAAATATAGCATGGCAAAGCGGCAGGAAGGGTGTCCCCCGATTAGGGTTTTCCCCTCAACTAACTTGCCATCCCAGCCAGGGTGACTCAGAGCCCACTCCAGTTGTTTACTGGAGGTGGGAAGAGACACTTCCTAGCCTGGTGTCCCTTGGGTCACCCTTGGAACCTCTCATCCTTTCCTAACACAGCCCATCCCTACCGAGAGACCCCAGCTCCTCTGGGAGTCAAGGAGGGGTCTCGAAAGAAGAGGGAAATTCGGTCTTTTGGTCTCTCTCTCCCTCCCTTTCTCCTTCCTTCTCTTCCCCTCCTCCTCTCCCCCTCTCTCCCTCCCCTCCGCTTGTCTTCTTGCTCTCTGAGCTCTTCTCTTCTGCCTGGCACCTGCCCTCTCTCCACACTTCCTCTGCCCCATCATCTCTTCTGTGTATCCCATGGTGGAGTCTGTGTTCTGCATCTCTGTCTTCGGTCCTTGCATGCAGGTCAGTCTCCATTTCTACGAATATGAGTCTATGTTAGCGAGAAGCGACCACCCTGAGATTCTCCGGTGTCCATCCCCATCACGCCCTCTCCCCTATCCCTCCTTTCTCTTGCATAGCAAGATGTCTGGTGATGACAAGGGCCCTTCTCACATTTTTTCCCTCATGTCTGATGGCTCCGAGGAGGCATATCCTCCCAGCAGCCCGCCTGAGATGCTTTACCCTCTGGTCTTAAGCAAGAGTTCATATGACTGAAGCAGGTGGCATCGTTATCAAAAATAACTTGACACTCAGCACCAGTGAACAGGTTTTAATAAATTAATGCCAGTCAAATAACTTGAACTCTGTTGGTGTTGTAACCGCTCTCCTCTTCCTAAAATGCCCCTCAGTCTCAGAAGATTCTGAAAATGTCTCTCTGTAGCCTAGGGTAATGCTGTTCCCATTGCTATCAGCTTCCTCCTCTATGTGATGCAGGGCCTTGCCAGGCATGGCGGTACACGCCTTTAATCCCAGCACATCAGAAGCAGAGGCAGGATCTCTGTGAGTTCAGAGCCAGCCTGGCCTACAGCGTGAGTTCCAGGACAGCCAGAGCCACAAAGAAGTACCGACCCTGTCTCAAAAAACAAAACAAAACAAAAAGACACAGGACCAGTGACCTCCAGCAATACCTGCACGCCAGAAGCTGTGGGGGTGTCACAGGCAGGCCACCTGCCACCAGTTCTGGCCCCATGACGTGCTGGGTGACCTTGGGGGAAGCCACAGCATTTCACAGCCTTGGGTTTCTGCCCTAGGAAACACAGAGCACCTCCAGGAGTGTGGTGGCGGCCTTCCTTGGCTGTGAGGGGTGCTGACGCCATGGCTTAAGTCTGTTATGACTCAGAGAACAAAAAGGGTGACCCTTGGGCTCAAGGCTACCACGGTTTCTGCTCTCTCTCTCTCTCCCTTTCTCTCCTTCTCTCTCTCTCCTTCTTTCTGCACGCCGGACACCCACGACTTGGTGCCAGCCCTTCATTCCTGGTTTTCTCTCTCTGGGCCTCTCCCCCTCTCCTCTTCCCCTTTCTCACTCTCTCCCCCTTCCTTTCTCTCCTCTCTAGATCTCTGTCCCCACCCCACCCCCGTCATGTCTGGTCCAAGCACCTACTCTTTCTTCTCTGTGTTTTTCTTCCCTTGTGACTCCAGTCTTTGAATCCCTGTGCTAAAGCTTGGGGCAGCCTTGGCCTGGATCCCAAACGAGCAGGGTAAACTGAGTGCTACTTCCCACAGAGCCTCTCCAGATGGATGGGGCGGGGGGGGGGGGGGGGAGACCGAGGGAGATGAAACCCCCGTTCTACAGGGCATATCCCTGAGCAAGCTGGTTCAGCGGGCCACATACACCCATGTGTCCACGCTTGCTCCCTTACACTTAGTTTCATCTGCACTGTGGCCCTTGGGTCCCCATGGTCCTAGGCCCTCACATACACTCCCACGGGACTCGCAGTGACAAGAGTCAGCATGGGCCCCTGAAAACAAAGATGTCGTCAGACTCACTGTGTGTCTATTAGGAGACGCCCACTGTGACACATCTCCAGATGTCCCAGCTTAGCATGGCCCTAAACAGGTTCCGGCCACGTAACACATGTAATACAGCACAGAGAACCATTGCTTGGGGCCTCTGTCCCTTCCTCTCTGGGTTTCTGCCTCCTTCTACCTCTTATACTCTTACAATCTCCTTTGCACCTTCACACAGCTTCTGCGCATGATTACGCAGTCATGTGACCACTTTAACAGTGGCGCTAGTTTGGCCCTAGGGAATCAAAGCCACATAACTGCTCATCATACACTCGAATGAGACCCCCACACAGACCCAGGAAACCCACAGCTTATGACAAGTCTCTTTCAGTGCAACCCATAGGGTCCCCTGGAGATTTGCACAGCCAATGGGGAACCCCTGGACTCAACCCAAATTATGGCCATTCACATCTACTTAAGGCCCCCCTAGGAACTACCACGTGACATAACTTCACATCCGGTCTCTGTTCCTTAACCCAGCACCTGCCCTGCCTTCCCACCTCCCTCCCACCCCACTGCTGTCCCTCACACCTCGGTCACCATGTGTTTCCCAGCGGGGGGCCAGAGTGGTGGTGGTAGGAGTTCAGGCACCTCAGTGTCCACCAGCCCCCCGTTAGCCTTGCCCTCCAGTGTGATGCAGGGCTGTGTGTCCACGTGGCTGTACAGTCCTGCCTCTTCGCCCTCTGTCTCCCGGTGGTAGAAGTAGCTGAAGTTAGAGACAATGACCGGCACCGGCAGAGAGATGGTGAGCACACCCGCAATGGCACACAGAGAGCCCACGATCTTGCCACCCACAGTGACGGGTGCCATGTCTCCATAGCCAACTGTGGTCATGGTGACCACTGCCCACCAGAAGGACTCCGGGATGCTGGTGAAATGGGTGTCCACCCGGTCTACTTCCGCAAAGTAGACTGCACTGGAAAAGAGGACCACACCAATGAAGAGGAAGAAGATGAGGAGACCTAGCTCACGCATAGAGGCCCGCAGCGTCTGACCCAAGATCTGTAGGCCCTTCGAATGCCTTGATAGCTTGAAGATACGGAAAACACGCACCAGTCGGATGACCCTTAGGATGGCCAGCGACATAGCCGGCTGACCCACTCCGCGCTGCCGGGCTAGCTCGGTGCCCAGGGCCACAAAGTAAGGCAGGATGGCCACGAAGTCAATAAGGTTCATCACATTCTTGAAAAATATGGCTTTGCTTGGGCAGGCCACCAGACGCACCAGCAGCTCAAAGGAGAACCAGCAGATACACAGGGTCTCCACCACAAAGAAGGGATCACTGAAGGGCAGGCGGGAAGGAGCTCCTGGCATGGGACTGGAGCCATTCAGCCGAGAGAGGAACTGCAGAGGGGACAGAAAGGGTTAGGGCCAACACCTTAGTCACTGTTTCCACATCAGAGGACAGTAGCCATGATCCCAAGGCTCCCCAGGGATCTCACTGTCCTATACAACCCAAGACCCTAGGGACTGTTTTGGATGGCTGACTTTCTGTTCTTCAGGCATACGGGCAAAAGGTGTGTCCTGGGCCAGGTGGTACAAGTCTCTTACCAGGAGACTGAGGCAGAAGTAAATTCAAGGCAGATCTGGGCAACTTAGTGAGATTCTGTCTCAGAATGAAAAGTGAGGAGCTGGAGAGGCGGCTCAGCCATTAAGAGCACGGGCTGCTCCTCTAGAGGACTTGGGTTCAGTTCCCAGCGCTCACAACTGTCTGCAACTCCAGCTCTAGAGGATCCACCACACCAGACATGCATGTACGCATGCAAAATACCCATACACAAAGGTAGAGTATAAAAATCCTTGAAACTCTCCAAAACCACAGAGAAACCCTGTCTCGAAAAACCAAAAAAAAAAAAAAAATCCTTGAAACTAAAAGAAGGTGGGAAGAGAGTTGGGGATGTAGTCCATTGACACAGCCCCTGCTTGTAACCCCTCTGTGAGGGGTGAGGGCTGTGGCTCAGTGATAATGTTCCTGACTAGAATCCCCCAGTGAGGGATCAGTGGTGTGGTTCAATGGTAGAGCTCCTGTCTAGCATCCCCCAGTGAGAGTCTGAATCGGTGATAGAGTGCCAGCCTAATGTCCCGGATTCCACCACGGCACATCAGAAATTGAAACAGCCAATTGCCACTATATACCTTTAAGCCTAGCACTCAGAAGGCCAGAGACAGTTGGATCTCTGTGAGCTTAAGTTCATTCTTGGTCTATATAGCAAGCCCAGGCCACCCTGGCTACATAAGACCTTGTTTATAACTTGGTTTTCCATATCTATAATTTTTTAAATAATTTAACCAAAATGCAGTCCCCACTCTTTCACTGATGGAAACTCCTGATCTCATGGTTGATCAGGGAGAATCTTCCCTTCCAATATTTTGCCCACCCCCAGTGTTGAGTCTCTGGGGGGTTCTGCCTTTGGCATGCCTAACCCCCAACTCAGACTATAATGGTTCATAATGGTCCTAGATTTTGCTGTATGGCCCTCAGCTCCACACCCCAGCCTCACTCCTGCTACTTCAGTGCTCCAGTTCAGAGTAGGCCTGGCCCAACTGTCCATCTTTCCTCTCTGCCAGATGGGCAGACACTGCCGTCTTCGTTTCTTTGACCCCACACACTCATTTCACAGTGGTGAGGGTGGAGCCCAGGACCTCGCACATGCTTGGCAAGCTGTTCTCCGCTGATCCACCCACGCCCCCAGCCCCTCAGAGGGACTGCAGGCAGGAGCACTACCACTGAGTCATGCCCCAAGCTCCTCGGTGGGAAATCCAGGCAGGGCGTCTATCACTGAGCCACATCCCTCACTGGGGGTTCTTTTTAAATGTCTTACTTATTGTTTTATGTGCTGGGGGGGTCGACCTGCGTGCCTGTCTGTGACCCACATGTGTGCCTTGGTGTTCAATGAGGCCAGAAGAGGGCATCAGACCCCAAGGAAGTGGAGTTACAGATGGCTGTGAGCCATCATGTGGTGCTAGGAATTGAATCTAGGTCCACAGTCAGTGCTCTAAACGGCCGAGCCATCTCTCCAGGTCCTTCACAGTGTAATGGTAGATAGCGGCTCTACTACGGAGTCACACAAGCCCCAACCCCTCACTCTGTGGGTCTGTGCAGAAGATCTACCACTGACTCACTGGGGATTCTGAGCAGGCTGTCTACTGAGGTACATCCTCAGTCAGTGTTAGGTTGTTTCGAGGCAGGCTCTCATACACACAGTAACCCAGACTGGCCTTCAACTCGTGGCAATCTTCCTATCTTGGTCTCCTGGGTGCTGGGATTCACACACCCAGCTTGTGTCTTTGATTTTTAGTGCTTCGATCCTCCTGCCCCCGGCCGCACCTTCTGACTGGCCAGGTCTTCCAAGACCCCGCCCCGGCCATCCCGAAATCCCCGCCCCTTACCGGGCCAGTGGCTGCCGCCACCGGCGCGAGTCCCGGGTCATCGCGGTCGTCGCGGAAGTCTGGCAGCGTCTCGAGGCAAAAAACCACGATGGAGACCAGGATGACGAGCACGGAGACCACGGCGAGCACTCGCGCAGCCTGCGAGCTCTCGGGGAACTCAAAGAGCAGCCAGAGCTGGCGCGCAAAGGCGTGGCGTGGCAGCGGCCGCTCGGGGGGCACCGCGCAGCCTTCGTCCTCGCGCAGCCGTGCCAGCGCCGCGGCGCCCAGCCCGTAGAAGGACACCTCCTCCAGGAAGACGTCGAGCGGCACGTGTGCCGGCCGTCTCAGCCTCCCGCCCGATTGGTAGTAGTAGAGCACCGCGTCGAAGCTGGGCCGGTGTCGGTCGAAGAAATACTCGCGGCGCGCGCCGTCGTAGAAGCGGCTGCGGCGCACCGGGTCCCCCAGCAGCGTGTCCGGGAAGCGGCCGAGCGTGCGCGCGCGGGTCTCGAAGCGCAACCCGGCCACATTGAGTACCAGCCGCTCGCAGCAGCCGCAGGGCGGCGGACACCGCGGCTCCATGGCGCGCACAGCCCGGACGACCGGCGGACGGACGTGTGGCCCCGACGCCCGGCCCTGGTGCCGCAGCCACCCCGGCCGGGTGTCCGGTGTCCGCGCGTAAAAATAGCAGGGAAGGTCCGGCCAGGGAGCGGGGGAGGGGGCGGAGTGACCCCGCGGGGCGCAGGGCGCCCTCTGCTGTTGCTGCACCTGCCCGTCCCCACGGCCACCCGCGTTTCCGTGGGTTTCATGAGTCTTCCGTTAGCGCCATCTATTTTATTGGTTTAGCTTTTGGTTTTATGACACAGGATCTTATGTAGCCCAAAGTGGCCTAGAACTCCGTGTAGGTGAAATAACCTTGAATAATATACTATCCTCCTGCCTCCACCTCCCAAATGCTGGGATTACGGCTATTTATTTGTTATAGATACAATCTTCTCAGCCTATAATTTAAGCTGACTGCGAATTTATGGCGATCCTCCTGCCTCGTCCTTCGGATTGCCGGGATGACAGTCATGAGCCGTGGCGTCTATCTGTAGCACGATTCTCTTCCAGTTCCTAACTGTCTCTAGTCTGTCCTGGGTTACTGCCTTGGGGACGTGTATCCACTTTACCAGTCCTTGCAGTCTGACTATCTGTCTATCTGACTGGAGCCCCTGTATCTCTCTGCCTTTTAGTATTTTATTTTTTACTGACACTGGGTTTTGGTATGCAGCTCAGATTGGCCTTAGTTTTGGCAATCGTCTTGCCTCTGCCTCCCAACAGCTGGAATGACAGATGTGTACCACCACGCCTGGATTTGTTGCTGGCTTTCTTTCTCTCCCAGTATTTCTCAATGAATATCTGTGTGTCTGGAGTCATGTGTTTCTTCCTCTGCGTCTCTGACATCACTCCTAAGGAGCTCTCGAGAGCTAAGGCCCTGGTACTTGCCGAAATCTCAGGGCCCCTTTCGCAACTCTGAACCGTTGCGTACTTGAGCCGCATCCCTGGCCACTGAGAGCGCCAGAGTTTGAACTTGGAATTCCTGTGTTTTGAGATTAGTAAGGAAGGAAGTCCTGGGCTGAAGCCAAGAATGGCGACAAAGGAGGCAGGGCTTGCCGGGAAGGGTCTGGAGGCGGCCCGGGAGATGCGCAGGGTCACTGTCAGGAACCGAAGGGCAGACGGAGAATGGGCTTCCAGACGCTGGTGTCTAATGACACCGGGTAAAAAATAGTCCCATCTGATGGGGTAGGGTGATAGAAAGGGCATTGATACCTAGCCACTAACGGGGAAAGGGATCCCTCACGCCCTCTGCTGGCGAGACAGAGACCTGCACCAAAAAATATAATTCCAACTAAAACTGTTTCCCTTCCCAGATTTATGTCTTTCTGGGACTCACAGAGATCCTCCTGCCTCTGACCCCCAAACCCCCAAAAAGTCAGTTATGAGACCGTGTGTGCTGCCACACGCCTCTAATACTAGCACTCGTGAGGCGGAGGCAAGCAAACTTGTTTGAGTTTGAGGCCAGCCTGCTCTTCACATAAAGTTCCAGGCCTACATAGTGAGACCTTGTATTGAAAAAACTGGTCGTAGCTGGGCAGTGTAGCGTAAGCCTTTAATCCCAGCACTCTCAGCCGGCTCCTTCCCCAGGGTGTCGTTAGCTCTTCATCTGCCACCATTTGAAGGTGCTGTGTGTCAACCCCAACCCTAGAGATTCTCTCACTCTGCTTTGCTGGGGTGGGTGCGGGGGAGGTAAAATGACGTTAGAGCAGGTCCCTCGTCCTGCACAGACCAGCACTCTCCCTCCCGCATTCCTGCGGAATCCATTCAGGCTGGTGTGATGATTTGAATGAAAATGGCCCTCAGTGGATTAAAGGGAGTGTCACTGTTAGGAGGTGTGGCCTACTTGTTGGAGGAAGTATATCACTAGTGGGGTGGGGTGGGGGCATGGGGGTATTGAGGTTTCAGAAGCTCAAGCCAGGCCTTGTGACTCACGGTGTCTTCCTGTTGCCTTAGAATCCACGTGTAGAACTCTCTGCTGCCCATTCAGCACCATGTCTGCCCCTGTGCTGCCATCCTTCCTGCCGTGACAGTAATGGACTAAAACCTATGAAAGCCAGCTCCCCCAGCTAACTGCTTCCCTTCCTCAGAGTTGCCGTGGTAATGGTGTCTCTTCATGGCGTAGAACACGGCTGAAGACAGCTGGGACCCTTGCTCCCTGTTCCCTGCCTCCATCCAGTGCGGAAGCAGACTTCATACTCCAGTTGCTGGAGCCTGAGACTGTTAGTGACTTCATCTGGCAAGCCAACTAGGAGAGGCTTAATTGAAGGCTCTCAAGTTGGGGAATATTGTTGCTGGTTATCTGGATAGTTATCGATATTTCCAGGAGAGCAGCAGAATGTGTCTGTGGCTGGCTGGTTAAGCCTTGGCTCGACTCCTCATCGCTGAGCTGGTAACATGATTATTTACAATGTTGTTTAGCATTTAGACTGAGGCTCGCTGGCTGTTCTCCCAGAGGCCTGGAGTTCTGTGCCCAGCACTCACTCTGGGTGGTTCACAACCACCTGCAACTCCAGCTCCAGGGGATTCACACCCTCTTCTAGATTTGCATGCATGTATCCACCAGAAGACAAATGCACACACAGGCACACACACACATGCCCGCACAGTAAACCTGCTTGTTCGACTTTATGCCAGTAAAAAGCATCAGATCCCACTGTGCTTGCTGAACTGGGAATTGAACTCAGGACTTCTGGAAGAGCAGCCAGTGCTCTTAACTGCCAAGCCATCTCCCCAGCCCTGTACTTGAACACTTCATCCAGTTCCAAAACTGTTCCTATCTCATTAGGCTGTGCCTAAATAAAAGGCAAAACTGACGTTGTGTACTTCAGACGTAGAGCTGTTCCACACTTCTGAGCCCAGGAGCCTGCCAGTTTCTTCCCTCCCTGCCCCCAGCACTAGGATTACAAACAAATTCTGCTACATCCAGCTTTTTACATGGTTGTTGGGGACCAGAACTCAGTTCCTGATGTTCCTTTGATGTGGATACTTTGCACTCTGAATCATTTTATCTACTGGAGCAAAGGTTCAGAGGGGTTGTCTAGGCTGACCTTGACAGGGGCTGGGGCTGATGGCAAACTTTTAATACTCCTGACTCCATCGTGCCAGCCCTAGGATGTCTTAACCTGTTGCCATCTAGAGCTCATTCTAACAGCTAGCCCCTTTCTCTGCCTTCTCCCTGTCTATATCAAGGCTCTGTCAACAACTTCAGATACAAATGTAGGAATTAGGATTATGATAGAGGGAAGGTGAGCTACATTTAAACTTAGTTAAACTTATTTAGAGATCTGCCTGCCTCTGCCTCCCAAGTGCTGGGTGCTGGGATTAAAGGAGTGCACCACCACTGCCTGATTTGAAATAGTTTTTTAATTAAAATTATTTTTGTTATTTCGTGTGTGGGTGTTTTGTTTGCACACGTTTGTGCACAGTGTACTTGTGCATGCCTGGTACTCTCAGATGTCAGAGGAGGGCACTGGGATTGCCTGGGACACAGCTACGAGCGAGTACTGGGAATCAAACCCAGGTCCTCTGTAAGAGCAGCTAGTGTTCTTACCTGCTTAACCTTTCTCCAGCCCCTTGTTCTGTTTTCGATTTTTTTTTTGTTGTTGTTGTAGATCAGGATGGAATTGAATGCTCCATCCTCTGAGTCCCTACTACTAGAAATACATGTGTGGAATAGTATGACCAGTTTAAAAGTTTTTTAAGACTCATGTATTGCAGATGGAACCACAGCTTCCAGCATGATAAGCAAATGCTCTACCTCCACGTCCCAAGTTCTGGGGTTCTGGAGTAGGCCCCCATGGACCACGCTCTCAGTGGTGAAGGCTGTGTTTCTGTAGGAGAGTATCCATGGACCATGCTCTCAGTGGTGAATGTGTTTCTGTAGAGGGTCCTTGTTTCCTGAGGATCTGTATACTGAAGGCTGAAGGGCTGCTGCGATTTACTCATGTCACGCTGGAGAGATGTCTCAGGGGTAAAATCAGTTGCTGCTCTCAGAGCAGACCTGAGTTTGGTTCCCAGCACCCAAATGTCTGTACCTGTAGTTCTAGAAGATCCAATGCCTTCTTTTTTTTTTTTTTTTTTTTTTTTTTTGAGACAGGGTTTCTCTGTGGCTTTGGAGCCTGTCCTGGAACTAGCTCTGGGATTAAAGGCGTGCGCCACCACCGCCCGGCTGATCCAATGCCTTCTTTTGGTCTCCTTGAGCACTTGCACACAGGCATATAAAAATAGAAGCACATCTTTAAAAATGGTGTCAGGTGATATATGACTTGCATGCTTGTAGTCCTAGGACTGTGGAGGCTCAGGCAGGAACAGTGAGTTAGAGACTGGCCTTCACTCCAGCAAGACCTCAGTTGGTAAAGTGATTAGATTACCCAGCATGCAAGAAGCCTGGGCTCAGGATGAATAAATGGCTCTGTTTTTTTTTTTATTTTTTATTTTCGAGACAGGGTTTCTCCGTAGCTTTGGTTCCTGTCATGGAACTAGCTCTTGTAGACCCGGCTGGCCTTGAACTCACAGAGATCCACCTGCCTCTGCCTCCCGAGTGCTGGGATTAAAGGCGTGCGCCACCACCGCCCGGCAAGGCTCAGTGATTTAGAATATGCATCATTTTCCCACGGGGGACTGACTTCAGTTGCCAGCAGCCAACACTCAGAGGCTTACAATCACCTGTAACTCCAGCTCCAAAGGGCTACACCTTCTTCTAACCTCTGGACACGTGCCCACCCCCACCACAGACAGACAGACAGACAGACATACAAAGGATTAAAAACAAAAACAAACACCTCTGGGCATGGTGGCACAATCACAGCTCTCAGGAGACAGAGGCAGGAGGATCCCTGTAAGTTGCAATCCATCCTGAGTTCCAGGACAGCCAGGGCTACACAGTGAAACTCTCGAAAATACCAACCAACCAACCAACCAACCAACCAACACACACACACACCAAAAACACACACACAAATACACGTACATACACAAACACATATACACAAATGCAAGGTGATTTTGGTTTACATAGTGAAACTTGTCTGAAAAAAAACACACACACACAGAAAGAAAAGTCAACTAAAACAATGTGAATTCCAAGAAGACTTTTGTCACGTGCTGTGTCCCTAGAGTCCAAAAAGTGGCTAGAACATACAAGAAACTTGGGAAAGAACTTATCCCTTACATAGAACACATGGAAAACAACCGTATTCATGTAAGTACTTTTTTTTTTTTTTTTTGGGTTTTTCGAGACAGGGTTTCTCTGTGGCTTTGGAGCCTGTCCTGGCACTAGCTCTGTAGACCAGGCTGGTCTCGAACTCACAGAGACCCGCTTGCCTCTGCCTCCCGAGTGCTGGGATTAAAGGCGTGCACCACCGCCCGGCCTGCATGTAAGTACTTTTTAACAAGCTGCGGAAGGATATTCACTAATCCCTACGTTGGCGCGTGCGTACATGGTCCGGGAAGTGTAAGGAAAATGGGGTGGAGCATCCGTCAGTGTCTCGCGGGCGTAGACGGTTGGACAGAGAGCGAGGTAGAGGCCGGCTGGCCCTGAGCACGCACGCGCAGTACGGTGGCCCGGGCTTGGCCGCTTGGGTGAGTAAGAAGTCTGAGGGCGGAGTCTCGTCTTGCGCGTGCGCAGTGCCCGCGGCAAGGCCAGCCCCCCCCATTGGGTTCCTTTTGCCTTGTGTAGCACATGCGCAGTGAGGCCGGCGGAGGGATTCGAGACCGGACCCACTCCCCGCTTGGTCGCGAGCTGAGGCCGCGCGGGTGGTGAGCAGCGTTCCGGTTTGCGCGTGCGGCGCGGACCTCTGAAGACAGCTGACGCGAACGCTGCCCAAGTGGAAGCCAGAGCGGGAGGTTTTGTTGGTGAGCGGCGGCCGCGAGGCCTGAGACTAGCGGCAGGCTGAGGAGAGCGCTGCGCGGTGAGTGAATGAGTGGCCTTAGCGGGTGCGAGGCCGCTACCCACAGGCCTTTGCGGGATCCCCAAGCCCGTTCCCCGCGCCTGAGGCCCGTTTCCCGGGTCGCGCCTCACCCCCATCCTCTACCCAGAGTCCCCTGGGCTCTCCGACCTCTTCCCCCTACCT
Organism: Alexandromys fortis; assembly: GCF_014885135.2. Lineage (NCBI taxonomy): Eukaryota > Metazoa > Chordata > Mammalia > Rodentia > Cricetidae > Alexandromys > Alexandromys fortis. The sequence goes on from NW_026068073.1 coordinate 820,523, forward strand.
CTCGCGGTCCCCTACCCACAGGCCCTTGCGTTTTGAATGTTGCCTCTTTTCCTCGCTTTTTTTTTCTTTTTTTTTTTTTTGTATCCCGGACCTCTACCCACAATTCCTTTCGCCTCTGGGCTCCCAGATGTTTAACGCAAATGCCCTGGCTTGATGTGGACCACCCCTACCTCATAATCTTTTCCAAGGTGTGAAACCGGCCTCCTCCAGAGCTCGGAGCCTCGGTCCCTGGGTCCCACACCTCCTGATCTTTTCTCTTTGTTTTCTGTGTTTTTCGCCTTTTGTTTCTCAGGTCCTGCCCAAGACCTTTTTCATGCATATGGCTTCCAGCCGCTTTCCGGGCATATTAGCTTCTTGGAGATCTCTCGCCCGTTCGTTTGTTGTTTCTGTGGAGAGGATTCTGGAGGCAGTCAGTCTCCTGTGCTAAAGTTCCCTAACCTAAGGTTTCTGGTCTTAGGTTTAAGAAGATGACACAGTTTCTGCCTCCCAACCTCCTGGCCCTCTTTGCCCCTCGAGACCCCATCCCGTACCTGCCACCCCTGGAAAAGCTGCCACATGAGAAACATCACAACCAACCTTACTGTGGCATTGCACCGTACATCCGAGAATTTGAGGTGAGTACACGGAGACATGGACACACAGGAGGGCTTGGGTTGTGCATGGGAGCAGGCTGCACTTGGACTTCAGCTTTGCAACATTTTAGCAGTGTGCCTATGATTATACTTTTTTCCATCTTGTTTTCTGCTTTTGTGTGTGTTATTTATTTTTTTTAATTACACTTGTATAAATGGTATATGTGTGCAAACCTGTGAACATCGGGACAACTTGTGAGGCTCTGATCTCTTTCCACCATGCGGGCCCAGGAAATCAAGCTGAATATGTTAGATTTGATGGCAAGTGCCTTAAGCTACAGAACCGTCGTGCTAGCTCCTGTTGTGACGGCCTTGACATTGTGGCAGTCCTACTTACATTCCCAAATGCTGCACTTCCTGGGGGGTGTGTGCACCTCCAGGATCTACTAATCTCTCTCTGTCTTTTTTATGACTTATTTATTTCGGATATAAAATGAGAAATTAGTAAAAAGAAAGAAATGTAAAATGTAATAAATAATGCATATCAAATTGTAAAAATTTATGTGTATGGCTATTCTCCTGCATACGCCATGTGCATGCTGCATGCTTGGTGCCATGGATCCTCTGGAACTGGAGTTACAGACAGTTGTGAGCTGCCAAGTGGATGCTGGGAATTAAACCCTCCTTCTTTGGAGGAGCAGCTGGTGTTTTTAAGCACTGAGCCATCTCTCTAGCCCCTATTTTCTTTGTTTTAAGTAGGGTTAAGAATGTATTTTGCACGAGGCCAGCCTGGTCTACAAGAGCTAGTGCCAGGACAGGCTCCAAAGCTACAGAGAAACCCTGTTTCGAAAAACTAAAAAAAAAAAAAAAAAAAAATTGTATTTTGCAGGGTTCTGGTAGTCCTATGCGGTTGGTCATATTTGTTACATTTGCAAGTATGTCTTACGTCTTTTTTTAAGCTTGCAGAGAAACAGATGCATGTGCTTGCCTCTGTGCCCTTTGGTACTGGAATTGAAGGCTTGTGTCTCCACTCTTTGGGGTTTGTTTGAAGGAAGTTTTTTCTGGGCTCTTCCCCCTCCCCCAGCAGGGTTTTTCTGTGTTGTTCTGACTGTCCTGGAATTCCCTCTGTAGGCCAGGCTGGTCTCTAACTCACAGGCGTGCATACCACTGCCCAAACTGGAGACAGTTTTTATGGAGCCCTGGCTGGTCTGGATTTCCCTGTGTCACTAAAGCTGGCTTTGAACTTATGATCCTCTGCTTCCTATTCTCAACATGCCAAAATGATAGGCATGTGCCACCAGCCCAGAAAGTCTATTTTTGATGTTTTGGCTAGTTTTTTTTTTTTTTTTTTTTTTTCTCTAGTGACATTAAAAGGACAGTATAGGGCCAGGAGATAGCTTGGGGGTAAATGTGCTTGCTACCAAAATCCGAGTTCTGTTCCTGGGATCCACAATGTGGAAGAAAAGAGTACATTCTAGCGTGTTGTTCTCTGGCACATACACTGTGATGATACATGTAAACATCCTTACCTGAATAAGGTAAATGTGGAAGATTTTTTTTTTTTTTTTTTTCCGAGACAGGGTTTCTCTGTAGCTTTGGACCCTGTCCTGGAACTGGCTCTTGTAGACCAGATTGGCCTCCAACTCACAGAGGTACGCCTGCCTCTGCCTCCTAAGTTCTGGGATTGAAGGCGTGCACAACCACAGCCTGGCTTGGAAGAATTTTTGAAAGAGGATAGTGTTTACTAAGGCTGCACAATATGTCCTGCAGTGCTTAAGGCTTGGGAGCTTGGGGCTTTGGCTCTGTATTTGTTGGGGGTATGTGTGACTAAATCTGAATCACTTGAGCTCTTGGGTGTCAGGTTCTTTCATTCAGAAAATTTGTCATGTTCTCCGTTGGAGCAGATCTAAGAAATGCTGCCATGTAACTAGAAGTCTTAGGAGAGACAGTCTGCCACTGAGTAGGAAAGCCAGAATTTAATAGATAATAGAAAGGTGATTCGTTAGCATTATTTGCCTGCCTGCCTTGTCACCGCCCCTTAGGAAATGTTATGAGCCAATAAACTGAGTTTAACGGTGCAGCTTAGTGGTGCTTTTTTTGTAGTCATGTGCCAATTAGTATTTAATGAGAGGCTAGTGAGGATCTCCAGACCTGCTGTGCCACTAAGGTTGTCTTGTTTTGGAGGTTTGCCCTGTCCACTGTTTTAGACCTGTTTCTAAAACTAGAATTTGGCTCTCTGTAAATCATACTTGGAACTATAGGAAATGACAAAATTGCTTTGGAACTATACTTTACAGCCATGTCACAATCTGATGAACAAACGTCCACCAATCAGTGCAGATGCTTTTGTTTCATTTATTTTTTTAAAATATTTATTTATTATGTATACAATATTCTGTCGGTTTGTATGCCTACAGGCCAGAAGAGGGCACCAGACCTCCTTACAGATGGTTGTGAGCCACCATGTGGTTGCTGGGAATTGAACTCAGGACCTTTGTAAGAGCAGGCAATGCTCTTAACCGCTGAGCCATCTCTCCATCCCTGTTTCATTTATTTTTGAGACAGGATTTTTCAGTGTAGCCCTAGCTGTCCTGGAACTTGCTTTGTAGACCACACGGGCCTCAAACTCACAGAGATCTGCCTCCCAAGCGCTAGGATTAAAGGACACACACACTTATGCATACAGTAGACATAAAGTTACTTGGGGTGTCCTGGCTCTCAACTCTGCAGGCCAGGTTGGCCTTGAAACCACGTTCTGGGATTAAAATACTGCACCTCTACCACCAAGTGGAAGTTTGTTGTTGTTTTGTTTGTTATTTTTTTCTTTTCCAGTTTCTCTGTACAGCCCTAGCTGCCCTGGAACTAGCACTGTATACCATGCTGGTCTTGATCTAACAGAGATCCCCCTGCCTCTGCCTTTGCCTCTTAAGTGTTAGGAGTAAAGGCATACGCCAGCACCGCCTGGCCTGGTGGAGACTTTTATTATATTGCCCTTGCCACTAATCTGCAGTAGTCTGGTCAGCACTGGTCCATGGAACATACCACATTTTTACCCTCTGTCTTCTGTTTACACGGGAACTGAGAGTCTTTGCCTTGTTTGTGTGCCTTGCTATATTCTTTCACCTTTCTTGTTTCTAGGACCCTCGAGATGCCCCTCCTCCAACAAGGGCAGAAACCCGGGAGGAACGCATGGAGAGAAAGGTATGTTTTTTGTTTTGCTTTTCTCCCCTTTTTTTTTTTTTGGATTTTCGAGACAGGGTTTCTCTGTAGCTTTTGGTGCCTGTCCTGGAACTAACTCTTGTAGACCAGGCTGGTCTCGAACTCGAAGAGATCCCCCTGCCTCTGAGTGCTGGAATTAAAGGTGTGCTCCACCCCTAACCGCTGTTTTGTTTTCCTAGACAGGGTTTCTCTGCCTAACCTTGGCTGTCTGTATACCAGGCTGACCTCGATTTCACAGAGAAATTCCTGCCTCTGCCTCCCAAGTGCTAGGGTTAAAGGTGTCACCGCCTGATACCTCTTAGTCTTCTGTATTTCTAGCTACTTCTTTGTAGGTGGTCCCAGCCATCCAGGGACTTCTGCTTGCACTTACTTTACTTCTCCTTTCTACTGGCAGAGACGGGAGAAGATTGAACGGAGACAGCAAGAAGTGGAGACAGAGCTGAAAATGTGTAAGCTGCTTCTCGCTCCTAGCAATCTTCTCCAATTTCAATTTGCTCTTCTTTCTGGGTCACACCTGGGCCACTATTCTTCTGGGAGCTTGAGAAAACACTTGGCTCACTTTCCTAGCAACCACGTACCAAGGACAGTCCTTGGATTAGGCTTTCTTTTTTTTTTTTTTTTATTTGATTAATTTTTTTATGTATGAGTGGTTTGCCTATCTGCATGTAGGAGACCAGGACAGGTCATAGGATTCCATGGAACTAGAGTTGGACATGTTATGAGCTGCTGTGTGGGTGCTGGGACTCAAACACCGATCTCTGGAAGAGCAATCAGTGCTCTTAATTGCTTAACCATCTCTCCAGCTCCAGTTGGTTTAGGCTTTTAACAGGTAAGGATACCTCAGTCACTTGCCATTCCTGTAAGGGACCACATTCCACTTTATCTCCAGGATAAGGTATGAGATGATCTGGTCAGTTGGTTCTGGCTCTATCCCTAGCTTCCTGATCATAGAAGTGGAGATGCTTCACCATCCAGGGTTGGAGGGTTTTTTTTTTTTTAATATTTTATTTATTATGTATACAATATTCTGTGTGTGTGTATGTCTGCAGGCCAGAAGAGGGCACCAGACCTCATACAGATGGTTGTGAGCCACCATGTGGTTGCTGGGAATTGAACTCAGGACCTTTGGAAGAGCAGGCAGTGCTTTTAACCACTGAGCCATCTCTCCAGCCCCAGGGTTGGAGGGTTTAAGTAGTGTTTGGTAAGCAGACTCACAACAGGATCAGTAAGTAAAGGCTTGTAAGAAGATGAGGTTTTTTCCATATATTATTGTCTGTAGCTTTAGTGAATCATTTCTTTTTAAACCCTATTCCAGACTTGTGGATTTTCACAAATGTGTTTAGTGCGCAGACTAACAGTGCATGAAGTGTAAACAGAGACTGTGTTTATTTCCTGGCTGCCCAGACCCAAATAATCACACGGAAACTGTACTAAGTATATAATATTGCCTAAGTAAGCAGGAAGTGCATAGTAAGCAACTTCCAAAACTCTACAGTTGACAGACATTTTGCTGCCTGAACGGTCACCCAAATTCTTCTGACACGTTGGGGTATCCATCTTTAGCCTACTTGGCCCATAGTGTCTGGCAGAGAGGTTCATCATCCTCTTGAATTGGTGCTGTCAGAAGCAAACATGGCTCACTGTCGAGAAAAGTCTAAGTTCCTAAAACATTTTTAATGCCATATTCTATTAAGTCTTTGAAAGGTTTGACGAATACTTATCCATCTGAAATATATCTTTGAACATCTAGAAAACCTAACTAATATGACTAAAAGCTTGACTATTACAAATGACAAGTGTCTATACTCTTTCTCTTTCCCAAGCCTATGTACTTTTATTTCCAACACTGTGATCTGTTCAGAGGTTTATTTCTCTCTGGATCTGTCTTTATTGCATGTTTGTAATAATTTTCTGACCAGGATCACCTTTTTTGTTTTTTCAATGCTAGGAAGGTGTGGCTAGGACCAACTCTTTGGCCCTGCCTGTTTGCTCCACCCAGCCCAACCTTGCCTCTGTGCGCCGTGCTTACTGCCCCAGCTCCAGGGATGCAGCAGGTCTATGTTCCCAGTAAGCAACTAGTAACACACTGCTTACAAACTCCATTTAAGTGCAGGACCTCCTGAAAGCGCCAGAGGAAGCCAGCTCTTAAAGAAACTGCACAGTTTTTCTGCTAATGCTGAGTCAGGAAGGCTTCTCTTAAAAGTGAGTTGTGCCTCTGCTTGCCACCAGCAAACAGACACAGATAAAAAATGCTGCTAACAAGAAACTGATTAACTCTGTTCTTTTGTGTCTAGAATTCCTTTCCAAGCTCTCTTGAGTTTTATGTGGATGTAGTTGCTCCACGTTGGCAACAGAGACTGCTTGTTAATTTTCCAGCCACTCAGACCCAAGTAATCACACAGAAACTATATTAGTCACAATACTGCTTGGCTTATTAGCTCAAGTTTCTTATAACTAACTCTTAAATCTTAAATTAACCCATTTTATTAATCTGTGTATTGGCACAAGGCTGTGGCTTGGCTGGTAAAGGTCTGGCATCTCCCTGACTCCACCAACTCTCACTCCAAATCTGTTTCAGCCTGGCTATATTCTGCCCTGCCATAGGCCAGAGCAGCTTTATTCATTAACCAATAATAACACATAAAAGAAGGACTTCCCACATCAGTGGAGCTCTGGCTAGGTGTTCTTCATTAGATATCTCATAGTCCATGTTCAGGCCACTGAATCACTTTCCTTTCTTCCCAATTTTTAATGGGATTCTGCCTTCTCCGAATACAGCTTTCCTGTTGTATTCAGTTTGTTTTTAGCACCTGTGTTAGGGTTCTCTAAAGGAACAGAACAGAGAGGGGGGGGG
>NW_026068073.1:828142-923811 GCF_014885135.2 Alexandromys fortis
TTTTTTTTTTTTTTTTTTTTTTTTTTTTTTTTTTTCCTGAGACAGGGTTTCTCTGTAGCTTTGGTGCCTGTCCTGGAACTAGCTCTTGTAGACCAGGCTGGCCTCCTGAGAGATCCGCCCGCCTCTGCCTCCCGAGTGCTGGGATTAAAGGCGTGCGCCACCACCGCCCAGCTTAGGCTGGCTTTCTTTGCTTTATGTTTAAAAACCACCTATGAATGAGTACATGTGATAATTGTCTTTCTGTGTCTGGGTTACCTCACTCAAAATAATGTTTTCTAGCTCAGTCCATTTTTCCTGCAAAATTCAAGCTGTTGTTATTTTTTTCTGCTGTGTAGTCTCCATTGTGTAAATGTACCACTTTTTTTTTTTTTTATCTATTCTTCAATTGAGGAGTATTTAGGTTGTTTCCAGGTTCTGGCTATGACAAACAAAGCTGCTATGAACATAGTTGAGCACATGTCCTTGTAGCACGACTGAGCATCCTTTAGATATATACCCAAAAGTGGTATTACTGGGTCTTGAGGAAGGTTGTTTCCTAATTTTCTGAGAAATCGCCACACTGACATCCAAAGGGGTTGTACCAGCTTTCACTCCCACAAGCAATGCAGAAGTGTTTCCTTTTCCCCACAGCCTCTCCAGCAAAAGTGCAGTGTGTCTCATTTACTTGTCTTCTCCCCTTGCCAAAATCCTCTGTGCCACTTTGCAAAAACGCTCATCTCTCCCTGATGCCCTCAGCATAAAGCCCAGTGCCTTCCTTGTCTATCTAGGTATGCTTTGCACTAGGTAGAGAATGTGAGCGGTTGATTGTCTAGAACAGACTGGTTACCTGATTTCCTTTACAAAGAAAGGTCAGTCAACAGGGAGACCATGTACTAGGGTCAGAAGACTCATCAATCAAGCAAGACTTGGAGCTTGATTGGATCACAGTTAAATTGTGTCGTATATAAAAGTGTCGTTCTGAAACGGTTCCAGTTAAAGGGTTTTAAATGGATTGTAGATCAGGTTAGAAATTAGACATGTTAATAATGAAACTGGTTTAAAAGTATTAAAAATCAGCATTGCCAGCTCTGAGATGTGACTGAAATTCTCAAATTGAGGTGGGGGAATATAGAGGTCTATCAAGTTAGGCCCCCGTGTTGATAATTGAAGCAGGATTATGGGTGTGCTTTGTTTGTACTTTCCAAAATAGAACATACAGGATTAATCAGGCAGAGTAGGGTGTCTCTGCTTATCCTCACTAACTGTAAAAGCTTGCTTTGCTCCATTAAAATCGATAGCGTCTGTTCCTTTGCTGAGCATTGGAGTTCCTTCATGTTATCGATTCCTAATGATGTTTATGTGTAGCAGGAAGGGTTATGCTCAGTTTAAAGATGAGAAAGTAGTGGCTTATCAAGGTGCAGTATCTTATAAAGAGGGAGAGTTTTGAGGTTTCGCGTCAGCCAACTGAAAGCCTAGTGAAGCTTTCTAGCTTTGAGGCTTCTTGTGGGCCAGTTCATTCTCAGGGTCCTGATGACTGATGCAGAGGGGTGGAGCTGAGTATACAGGCAAGCATGCCACACTTGCCATACTTAGTAATAGGCACTGGCTATTACTTGTTGTCTTTCAGGTATTATATTTCTTCAGATATAGTATTGTTGATTGGTAGCATGGGTTTCTACCTTTAGTCCTTCGTCAGCCTTGTGGTAAGCAAGAACTATAGGCATCTCACATAGAGATGTTTCCTCTTGTGTGCTGAGCATTTCCTAGCTGTTCTAGTTGTCTCAGTTGGCTTCCATCCACCTTGCAGGCAGCACTGGACAGGTAATACCCATTGTACCCTACATCTGGTGTTGGGAGGTAGGTACCATTTTTACTTTGGTACCTTTGGGTCTACTATTTGGTCTACTATTCGCCACCGAACCCAAGGCTTTGTGCACGTATAGTCTGCTAACTTTATTCTTCTGATCTACCTACTCATGTGCGTGTGCCGCCCCCCAATTCATTCGTTTATTTGTTTTGTTTCTCTTTTGAGACAGGGTTTCTCTGTGTAGCATTGGCTGTCCTGGAACTCACAGGATCTGGCTGCCTTGAGTACTGGGGTTATGGGTGTGTGCCATCAATGCCCAGCTACCCAGCACCTTTTGCCTCAAAAAGTAATGTTTATTTAAAGAGAGAAAGATAGAGATATCTGTTAACTCCTTTCTCTTCACTCCTCCCAATCCTCAGCACACTGGTATTGAACTGTGGCCAAGGGCCGGTAGCAGGACAGCTCCTAGCATGAAGTTGCAACTTTGAGGGGCATCGTTGCATTGTTCTTTTTTTTTTTTTTGAGGCAGGGTGTCTTTGTGTAGTTTTGGAACCTGTCCTGGAACTGTAGACCCGGCTGGCCTCAAACTCCCAGAGTGCTAGGATTAAAGGTGTGTGCTACCACTCCCAGCCGAGGGGCATCTCTTTAAGTGGAAATGTAGTTGAAAGTCTTAATGTCTTGAGTTCATTCTGTCACTATATTAATAGCCATGCCCTTATAATCAAAAGGAGGACCACCACTATGGCTGATTCTTTGGATTTAGTTTCTCTGTTAGTAGGAAGGTCACAACTGATAACTGAAGAGACTTGTTAAGTATCAATGCTTGTGATATCTTGTAACAAGGATAGTCTGTCTAGACTGGTTAAGCATACTTATAGGCCACCAATGGAAGGCAGAAGTACCTCTGATACCATGTTCAAAGGCGTTATGCATGTCAGGCCTCCTTCCAAATTGTCCAGACTGACCTCAAAATCTCAGTCATTTTTTTTTCCCTCTTAAGCTCTTACTGTGCAACTGCATACTACAGAGTATATGAATGAGAGAGAGCTGGAGCAGCTGGTGAGAGGAGCACAGAAAGTTCAGCTCAGGCATTTAGCTTCCAACACTCCCACACTCATTAGAGTTGGGTAATAGGTTTTCATTTTTTTGTTGTTGTTGTTGTTTAAGATTTACATATACATACACACACAGTGTTGTGTCTGCATGTGTGCTTATATGACTGAAGCCATCAGGTCTCATTATAGATGGTTATGCGGTTGCTGGGAATTGAGCTCAGGACCTCTAGAAGTACAGCCCATGCTCTTAACCTCTGAGCCATCTCTCCAGTCCGATTCTTTTTTCTGAGACAGGGTTTCTCTGTGTAGCCCTGACTGCCCTGGACCTCCCTTTTTAGACCAGACTGGCCTCAAACTCACAGAGACCCACCTGCCTTTGACTTCCAAGAGCTGGGATTAAAGGCATGCATACCACCCGCCACCCCCTAGTGGTTAATAGATTCTTGATCTTTTTCAGAAGACTTAAATCTTGGTGGCCTAAAGGGAGTTAGTTGTCTATTTATACCAGTTGGTCCTGGTCATTTTCTTCAGCGCTAGCCCAGGGTCTCTGCCTGAGGCTGTAGGATAGGGAGGAGAAAACTATCCTGGACTGTCTTACTTCATTTTTGAGACAGTCTTGCTGTGTAGCTTGTATTGCCTGGAACTCACTCACTATGTAGACCAGGCTGAGTTCTGTCTGTCTCTGCCCCTTCAGTGCTGGGATTAACTCATGGGCCATTATACCCAGTTTATCCTGGACTCTTTTTTTTTTTTTAAAGATTTGTTTGTTTATTTATTATGTATGCAGTATTCTTCCTGCATATATCCCTACAGGCCAGAAGAGGATATTATATCTCATTATAGATGGTTGTGAGCGACCATGTGGTTGCTGGGAATTGAACTTAGGACTTCTAAAAGAGCAGCCAGTGCTCTTAAATCTCTGAGCCATCTCTCCAGCTCCTTATCCTGGACTCTTGTTGTCTAGTGAGAGACTGCTTGGTATCAGGCTTTTCCTGGCTGTGGTTGCAGTCTGTCCAGTGAGTGCCGGTACCGCACATATTAGGGAACAAAATAGCTGAGTTTCTCTCCAGAGAGATCCCATGGATTTAGTTACCGCTCAGCTCACCTTGTATTGGGAATGGCGTTTTGGTGTATCACACCCTATCTATGGAATGGCATTTCCACCCCAACAGCCTGTTGTCCTCATCTGGAAGTCACTCTAGAAAAGGCCATCTAGCTTTAGTGAAGCTGATCTGAAACTAGGTGTGTAATCAAGCTTGCCAGGTCACTGAGGTTTTCTTTTAGAAGGGGACCTATTAAGGTTCCATCTTCATGTCCTCAGCCTCTGTCCATTTTTCTTCTACTCAAGACTATGGGCACTGTCTACTTAAAAGATTCTCCTTTTTGTACAGGGGACCCTCACAATGATCCCAATGCTCAGGGTGATGCCTTCAAGACTCTGTTCGTGGCTAGAGTGGTAAGTACCCAACTTCTGCCCTGGGAATCCTAGGCTGCTGAGAACTTGAGTCTACTAGCTATGGGCTGTTTGAGGACTTTGGAACAGTGTGCTTCTCCCATTTAACTTGGCTTTATCTCTTGTAGAACTATGACACAACAGAATCTAAGCTTCGGAGAGAGTTTGAGGTGTATGGACCCATCAAAAGAGTAAGTGGGTTGGGCTGGAGGGTTGAGTTGGAATATTTGGAGGAGGGAGAAGTAGCTTGAAGAGAGAAAGAATGCTGGGTTCCCAGCCTGGGAATGGGTCACATCTTTTCAAGGCCTGAGTTTATTTCCTTTAGTGTAGCTTTATCAAAAGTAACATTGGGCAGGGCTGTGGTGGTCCATACCTTTAATCCCAGCACTCAGGAGGCAGAGATTGGATCTAGACTAGCCTGGGCTAAAAAGCTCATTTCTTGTGGATTTAAAATACCTATTGGTAAGCTTCATCTTGCTTCAAGTTGATATATGGTTGAGGAAGCAGGCCCACTAAGGCTATATAGGTTCAGTTTAGGTGGACTGTTTGTTTCTTTTCCAGTTTATAAGGTAGTCTCATGAGTCCAAGGCTGGTCTCCAAGACCTCGAATAGATATAGCTTACTCTTCTGCCCCCAGGATTAGAGCGTAAATTCCAGTCAGCAGTATATATGCCAAATAAGAATTGTACCTGAGGGGCTGGAGAGATGGCTCAGTGGTTAAGAGCATTGCCTGCTCTTCCAAAGGTCCTGAGTTCAATTCCCAGCAACCACATGGTAGCTCACAACCATCTGTAATGAGGTCTGGTGCCCTCTTCTGGCCTGCAGGTATACACACAGACAGAATATTGTATACCCAATAAATAAATATTAAAAATGTTTAAAAAAAAGAATTGTATCTGAAACTGTCCCAGCTCTTGTACAATTGATGCTTTTATTTTAAAATTTCTTTTTATTTTTTCCCTTTNTTTTTTTTTTTTTGAGACGGTTTCTCTGTGTAAAATCTCTGGCTGTCTTGGAACTCTCTTTCTAGGCCAGGTTGGTCTCAAACTCAGAGATCCTCTTGCCTCTGCCTCCCGGGTGCTGAGATTAAAGGTGTGCACCACCACTGCCCAGCTAAAAATTCTAGATTTTTATGTACATGAGTGTCCTTTTGCCTGCTTGTTAATAGGTTTACTATGTTGGTGCCTCGGTCAGAAGAGGTTCGTAGAGCCCCTGGGAGGAGAGTTACACAGAGTCATAAGCTACCATGTGGGTGCTGTGAACCAAATCCAGGTCTGCAGCAGGAGCAGCAAGTGTTCTGTTAACCACTGAGCCATTTCTGATACTATTTTTTGTTTTGTTTCTTTTCTTTTTCCTTTTGGTTTTTCGATATAGCATTTCTCTGTAGCTTTAGAGCCTGTCCTGGAACTAGATCTTGTAGACCAGGTTGGCCTCTGCCTCCAGAGTGCTGGGATCAAAGGTGTGCGCCACTGCCACCCAGCTGTTTCCTTTTTTCAAGACAGGTTTCTCTGTGTCACTACAGCTGTCTTTTGGAAGTCGCTCTGTAGACCAGGCTGACCTCAAACTCAAAGAGATCGCTGCTTCCTGAGTACTAGGATTAAAGATACATGCCACCACCAGTATATTGACATGAGTGTAGTGCCCTTGGAGGCCAGATGGGCATTGGATCCCTTGGATCTGGATTACATATGGTTGTGTGCTGCCATGTAGTTTTTAGGAACCGAACTTGGGTCCTCTGCATTACATTATTACATTGCAGGAGGAAGGTAGGAGTGGTGTGTGAAGACCAAAGAACAAACTGAGATGGATTGTCTCCTTCTCTGGGGCTTTTCTCCTGGAGATGAGACTCAGCTATCTCACTCACTGGCTCTTAATCTTTTAAGATTGTTTCACATAGTCCAGGCTGGCCTTGATGAGTTCATTAAGTAGAGGTTGACCTTAAATTTTGATCTGTCTGCCTCCAAAGTGCTGGATTACAGGTGCGGACCATCACTTTTTTTTTTTTTTTTTTTTGCTATCTACCAGCTAAGCTACATCACCAGCACCTTCAGACTTTTTTATTTAGTTGTTTTAGTGTCTCACAGGGCATGGTGGTGATGCCTAATCCCAGCATTTAGAGGGCAAAGGCAGGTGGATCTCTGTTAGTTCGAGGACAGCCAGGGCTGTCATACAGCAAAACCCTGTATCAAAAAAATGAAAGAAAAAAAAAAGACAGGGTCTCAGTCTGTCACAAGTAGGTCTTGTTTTCTTTCTTTCTTTTTTTCCTTTTTAAAGATTATATGTATTTTGCCAATGTATATGTATACTAAGTGTATACAGTGCCCTTGCTCTGGAGTTGGAGTTGCAGACTCTTGTTAATTGTTCTGTGGGTATTGGGAGTGGAACCTGGGTTTCAGCAAGAGCAGCAAGTGCTTTTAACCCCTGAGGAGCCATTTATCCAGCCCATCCCAGCTTCTCTTTTACTTTGAAATGTCTTACTAAGTTGTCCAAACTGGCCTTGAACTTACTAAATAGTTAGGGAGACTTGTTAATTTGTATGTAGTCTACAGATGTTATTACTACAGGGCAGAGTTAGGTCCCTATGGCAGGATGTGTTATGTGGATCTCAGTCTGGGGTGTCTGCTGCCTAACCCTTTGCTAGAACCATACTACCAGCTGTAGTGTCACGCGCCTTCAGTTCCAGCATGGTGTGTGTGTGGCATGTGTGCGTGCATATGCTAAAAGAGTGGTAGAGGAAGAACACACATAGGAGAAATAGTCAGAAGGGAACTAGGGAGAAACACACTAATTGGTTGTCCAGGGCAGATTGGTCAGCCCTGAAAACATGAGCAGGTATATATGGTCTGAGCAGGCTGTGTTTGGGATACCCAAACACACATATATATCAGTAATTAACTATATAAGTCACGAGACGGAGAGGTGGCTCAGTGGTTAAGAGCACTAGCTACTCTTCCAGAGGTTTCCAGCAGAACTCACAATCATCTTACAATGGGATCAATCTCAAATTATTTTAAATAGAAAGTATTGGACAGAGAAAGAAAATATGTTAACTGAAAGGATAATGGCTCATAACTATAATCTTAGCCCTAGAGAAACTGAGGCAGAAAGATTGTCCATAAGGTTGAGGCTAGCCTGGGCTACAGAGTGAGGTCTGGACTACAAAACAAGAAAGATATATGTTGTGCAATTTGATATCAAAACTCACTTAATTCCTCTGTGCCTTATTTTCCTCTGTTGGGAGACAAAGTAAGAACTGGCGCTCATGATGGACACAAAGCTGATTAGCTCAGGATGGGCCCTCTGGCCTGTCCGTGATTCGTGGGTCTCAGAAACTGGTCCCATCCTCCACCTCCTCTTGTGACCTGATGGAACATGACTCTAGCATGTCAGCTCGGGATCTCAGTTGACTTTTGAAAATTACAAGTTGCAGAGTTAAAATCTTAGGATTCCTGCGCAATCTTAGGACCATATCTATCCATGTGTGGGCAGGTAGTGATGTGGATGGGAACCTGCTCAAAAACTGTTATTTCCCAAAAGTCTTACTTGTTTTGCCCCACCTCCTGTGTTCCAGCATTTCTTTTTGAATCCTGATTCTCTGTACTCCAGCCTCCTGTGTCACTGCCATGTGGAGAGAGGACCCAGACACTTGGCCTGACTTTGCTTGGCCTTTACAGTATGGCCACGCCTCTTAATTGCCCTGGGTCCTCTAACCTCCCTGCCTTCCCATATATGGGCTGTCTGCACATACCTCTTGCTATAGTTGCAGGCAGACTCCTTTTCCACAGTTCTGCATGAACTAGCCGTAGTGGCCCTTTGTGCTCAGCACATTGTTCATTCCTCACAGTTGGCTGGCTTTAGGGGCACTTGACTCAATGCCTATTTGCCTATGGCCTCATCTGAGGATCTCTACCATCAGAACATTCAGCTTCCATAGAGCTGTCTCCACAGCCTTCTCCAGCCTGCTTTGCAGGACCCTCTGCCTCCCACATATGCTTCTGTGCCCTCTGGTTTCCACTTTACTCTGGCTCCCATTGAAATGAGAGTTCCTTGGGACTCTTGAAAGACAAATCTGTTACTGTCTGTCCACCAGCCCAAGGCCTGTGCCATAAGTTGGGTTGTGGGGTGGGTGGGGCAGCCCTGTAACTGTGGAACTGACTGCCTTCTGCCTGCCCTGCAGATCCACATGGTATACAGTAAGCGCTCTGGGAAACCCCGTGGTTATGCCTTCATCGAGTATGAACATGAACGAGACATGCACTGTGAGTACCTGTGCCTTTGCCTTTTCTTCTGACCCTCTCACCTCTGCTTCCCGGCCTCTTCCCCGTCGTCTGTTCCCTCCCCTGCCATACCTGACTTTAGCATTGTTTCTTCTCCCTCTGTTTCTGATATCTTATATATATATGTGTGTGTTTTTTAAAAATCAAAAACAAATCCCCCATAACGTGTGTGTGAGCCCAGGGAGGTAAGTGTCACACGTTGAACCTCTGGCCAGGAGGGCACTGGGTGAGGTATGGGGGCAGCTGGAGGTGGGGGAAGTTGTCGGATTTGGGGAACTTCTCCCTGTTAGGCCCCCACTGGAGTTGGGGGCCGCCAGGTTGGAGTGAGAGCTGGCCTTTGAACCAGTCTTCTCCTCCCCCAGTAGAACTGGGCTAGGCCACTCGACCCTCCACCTCCCTCCCCAGACCCCACCCAGTTCTCATCAAGCAGTGATCTGGTGGGCATGGTTAGCACCCACCCCCACAGCTACAAAGCCCCATTGAGGCTGCGCGGCGTCCACTTGGGCAGGGCTGGGTGGGTGGGGGTGGGCAGGGCTGCGGCGTGTCCAGGGGCCGCCGTATTAATTGACTGTTCTTATTGTCACTGCAGCCACCACGCAGCTGGCTTGCAGCTGATGCTTACGCTCCCCTTACAACACCTCAGTGTATGGTTGGTATAAGGGTTTGTATCATGGGTAAGATCACAGCACTGCACACCAGCCCAGCTTAGCCAGGCAGCTTAGGAACAGTGAGGCTTCCCTTCCCACCCTAGTTACCCTTCAGTGTCCCTTCACCCACAGCCCTTTCCTCATTTGGGTGCCCTCTACCCCTCTTGCCCCCCATCCACATGCTCTCTGGTAATCTCTCTGATCCCCAGGGGTAGGGTGGACCTCAGTGGGAGAGGCACTGGCCTACATCCATAGTCGGGCTCCACCCAGCCCCTGACATCTGGGGCCATGTTGACAATACTAAAGTTGGGGTGTTCTGGGGCCAGGGCTCTATATGGAGCCCTTCAGCCTGACCCTCCCTGCCCTATGATTTCTGTGGGGTTGTCACCATAGTGGTCTTGGAGAGACTCTGACTTCTAGTTTGGGGTACTGTGTCCCTTTTATCTTCCTTGGCATGGTGGGAGCCTCTTAAGAAGGCAACTGTGATGCCCAGTGCCTGAGCTCCCCAAAGTGCATGGATTGGGGTTCAGGGTATGGGAGGGGTGGAACAGGCTTCAAACAACTGAAGGTGTGGTAGTTTTTACTAAACCTGTATTGAGGCAGAAGAGAGGGAAAGAGAGAAAGGCCTAGACTGACACAATTACATGGTCTTCTTGCCGTTTCCTGGGTTGGGCCTCCTGGGGTTTGGGATGGGGAACCTGAGCAGGGTTCCTGTACTTGACAGACCTCAGTTCTCAAGTTCCCTCCCCTCTCCTCGGCTCTGGGGTTAGGGGCCAATTGGCCCCTCCTGGAGCATGGAAATCATTCCTGGATCCCAGATGTGTCCCTTGTGTGCCAGCCTCAGCTGCTGCCACTAGTTGGGAGGGCATGTGGAATTGTAGGTGGAGAAGCCTGACCCCAGTGCTAAGAGTCAGACCAGTGCCTAGTGGAGTGTGACTGTTTCAGGAAGTGGTGAGGTGGCAGCTGCTTTGAGGCCTTTAGGCCTGATGTTTAAGGTCAAGCAGGATAGCCCTAGGGCTTCCAGCCTAGGCTCTAGTCATTCCTCTGTGAGACTTTACTTCCTCTATCCACCTGTCTTTAGGTGTTGTGGGAAATGTAGTTTCTCCCTCTCAGGGCTCCCAAGACCTGGCTACCTTCCCTGTAGCTTTAACTACCCCAGTGGTGGTGGGTGTGGGGTCTGTGTGAGTGCTCAGGTAAGCTTGGGGTCTCCAGGTAAGCAGTCCCGTGTCCCACCCCCACCCCACCCCCGGGAAGCCCGCCTCCTCGCCAGGCCCCCAGGAGTTGCCGAGCCCCCCCCATCCCGCTCGGTTTGGACACCCGCAAGGCCGGCATCGGTAAATGGCACCTTTTTCTCTTCCTCTGGTTGTTATTGGGGGGGGAGCGGGCAGGGGTGGGGCAGGGTATTGTGGTTGGTGAGCACAGTTCCTTAGGCCAGGGCTGGAACCTGGATAGGGAAGGGACTTTTGGCCTTAACAGCCCTGCCTGATCACAGGCTTGCACTCTGGGCCTCCATACTCTGTCTTATACTCCTCAACTTCCCTGAGGGCTCAGGCTGGGCTGTATACCCTGCTGGCCATTGAGCTTGACCTGGAGGACAGAGCTGTCCAAGCTAGGTGGTGGCAGGGTCAGTCTGCTCAGGTAAGGCAGGGTTTTGAGTAGCACGGCACATGTACCTCTGGGCCTAGCCAGGGTCCTTGGAGGCCCCTGGGGAGCTCAGCCCCCACTTCTGTCCCTGCCAGTTCCTTAAGGTCTCCATTCCTGTTCATTTCTGATCTGATGTCTGTTACCTCACACTGACCTCCCTATGAAAATACAGAGAAAGAAAACTGGTGTGGTCTGGGTGTGGAGGGGCCCAGTGGGCCTCCTGCCTCAGCATGGTGTCTAGGGTGCATGCCTGGGTGTGGAGGGGCCTAGCCAGCCTCCTGCCCAGCATGGTGTCTAGGGTGCATGCCTGGGTGTGGAGGAGCCCTCCCCACAGCAGAGGCCAGCATTCAGCTAACCTCCAGTTTCTTTGCAGCAACTTTGGCCGCCCTGGCAGGAGGGGGCTGCTCCATCATGTGGGAGCTGGGGGTGGCCAGGGTGAATGTTTTGCCCCCCCCAGTGACATTTGGGGATGCCTAAAAGGAATTGGAATGGATGGAGCAGGCCCTTCAGGGTGGGAAGAGGGCTGTCTGACTGTTGGTTGCCTGGCTGACTGGTGGGAGTGTGAGTGTGTGTGCAGGTGGATTTGAGGGGAAGGGATGCTGTTGCACGGATCCTTGTCTGACTAGAGCACCTTCTGGGGACTCCCCCTCCCCCACATCTGTTGCAGCCGCTTACAAGCACGCAGATGGCAAGAAGATAGATGGCAGGAGGGTCCTTGTGGATGTGGAGAGGGGCCGGACCGTGAAGGGCTGGAGGCCCCGGCGTCTAGGTGAGTACATTTTGCCCTCTGGGTTCCTGGGCCTATTTGTAGGTCATTTTGCCTTGCACCCATATGTTGCTTGTTCCCCTCCATTTCCAGCTTGTCTTCTCTCATCAGCTTCATGGCTTTAGACACTGGTGCACACACAGACACCTACACATGAGTGCCCAAGCATACCCTGGTCTTTCCTGGATGAGTGATTGACCAGCAGCAACTCTTGTGGGAGTAACTTCAGCACTGACCTCAGCACCTTATGCCTAGTGGATTTGGTATCACAGGCTAGGTTTGAGAGTGTCATTGCCTCTAGCTTTGCTTTTGCTCTCGCTAAATGGCCTTTTCATCTACTCCCTGGCTTCATGTACTCACTAGCCTAGTTTCTGCCTTCACATTTGGAGCAAGAGGGCAGCAGCCTGTCCCCTCACTGCCTTTATAGTTGTCATTGTCTGTCTCCATCAGGGTTGTTATTGTGAGAAGTCTTAAAATACATTTGAGGATCCTGAAGCATAAGGAAAGGAATGTCCTGCTGATGCTGAGCTCTTGTCTCAGTCCCAGGCCCCTGATGTCAATGGACCTCACCAAGAGAACCTTGAGGCTGGGCATTGAGATTGTGCTGCTGTCTCTGTATGTTTGCTCATCTAATGGTTCACTATTAGGCTCTGCCTGGGTTGCAGGTCTTGTGTGCCAGGTGCTCCTCTATCTTGGGCAGCTTTACCTGCCTTTGCTTTCACCTGTGCGCCTGTGCCGAGTTGACGTAACACCTCAACCCCCAGGGGCCTCCCAAGATGAGTTCTTGAGACTTTGTGCTGTGTTGGGAGATTCCTGGAGTCTCAGAACCAGCCTGTTGTCTGACGTACAGACTTGTGAGAGTGTGGGTCATCTTCAGTCACAGGCGGACGTGGAGCCCGTGTGAAGCTTTGTGCAGCACCTCTCCACATGCAGTCACACAAGTATTTTACTACTTGGGTGTAGCTCTGCGACAGGCTCTCAACTTTGAAGCCCAAGGTGATCTTCCTGCCTCCACCTTCTGAGTGTTGAAATTACATGCCTGGCTGTTTATTTTTAAAGAATGAGATGTTGGTTTAACTAGGTTTCTGAGGTTTCAGTCCACAGTCTAACTGGCTCTGTTGCTTTTGGACTTGTGGCAAGTCAGATGTGAAGAGTAGTGAATGGAAGGGACTCAGCTTGTGTATTTCTTTTTAAAGATGTTGACATCCTCTTGTATTGACGATGTAGCCCATTGTTAACTTGTGATCCAGTAGCTGGAGGTCTGGGTCCATCCTTTTCCTATTCCTGGTTTAACATCCTTGCCTTTGACTGACCAGGAGGTGTCTCTGGACACTCTTCTGGTGGGTGGTGCAGGAAACCACAGGCACAGGATTCCCAGCCATGAGCCTTCCTTGTCAGATCACTGGAATCAAGTGGCTCATTAATGGCTCCCCATTTGAAATATGAGTACTGCCTGCTCCTTGGTGCTATTGGTCAGGTATGTGCCACCTTTGTAGACAGGATTAAGTCTGTGCAAGTTCAGGATCTGAAGGGGGTGTCATTGTGGTTTTCTTGCACAGTTGGTGAACTTGAAACCTGTCTGGCCAATGCTGGTGGCCTATGACAATTGAGTGGAGTGGCATTGTGTGTTGAGCAAGGCAGGATCTGAGTTGGTGCTTTGAGACTGATGGGGGAGTACAAGGTAGAGACAAGGAGAAAAAGCTTAACTCCAGGGAAGATAAATGTAAGATTTACGGCTCTTGTGGGAAGCCAGAATACAGCTGAGGAGTCTGGAAATGACAGATCCCCTGGGAGGCAACTGGCTGTGGCAGGTCTTCCAGCTTTTCTATTCTTTGAAAATATAAGGTCTCTTGGGCTGGAGAGATGGCTCAGAGGTTAAGAGCCTCTTCTGGCCTGCTCTTCCA
This sequence comes from Alexandromys fortis, assembly GCF_014885135.2. Lineage (NCBI taxonomy): Eukaryota > Metazoa > Chordata > Mammalia > Rodentia > Cricetidae > Alexandromys > Alexandromys fortis. Next base: position 841,675 of record NW_026068073.1, read on the forward strand.
AAGGTCCTGAGTTTAATTCCCAGCAACCACATGGTGGCTCACAACCATCTGTAAGGAGATCTGGTGCCCTCTTCTGGCCTGCAGGCATACATGGAGGCTGAACACTGTGTACATAATAAATACATCTTAAAAAAAAAAAAAAAGAAAGAAAGAAAATATAAGGTAGTCTTGACTGGCCTAAAGCTCATTGTGTAGACTAGGCTGGACTCACACTCATCTACCTGCCCTGTCTTCCCAAGTATGGGATTAAAGGGGTGAAACATTACCTAACTAACCTCTTTCAGCTTTTCTCTGGACTCACACTTTGCATATTGTGCACAAAAATGCAAGTTGTTGGTGCACTAACCTAGAGTCTGAGGCCTCAGGTGAGGTTGGCAAGCTTGGGAGGAATGAAAATTCTTGTTCAGGTGTCTGAGAGCTCTAGCACCTTGTGAAAGCCTTGCATGAAAACAGGCTGTTCTGTGGCAAGGAGACATGGAAATGATTGGCATGGGATTGTGCACCATAGCTACCAGTAGAGATATTTGGGTTTTGTCTGCTATTTAGGAACCCCTCTCAAGTTTGACATTTTTGCTCCATTCCCACTGACCCTGTGTTCCTTTGCTTGGCCCACAGGAGGTGGCCTTGGTGGGACCAGAAGAGGTGGTGCAGATGTGAACATCAGGCATTCTGGCCGAGATGACACTTCCCGATATGATGAGAGGTAAGGTTGGGCACCTGGTTTCTTGGGACAAGACAGTAATGGAGGTGCCCTGCCACACACTGCTAACCTTATCTAGGCCGGGCCCCTCCCCACTTCCACACAGGGACCGGGACCGGGACCGTGAGCGGGAGCGCAGAGAAAGAAGCCGAGAGCGAGACAAGGAGAGAGAACGGAGACGCTCCCGCTCTCGGGACCGGAGGAGGCGCTCCCGGAGTCGAGACAAGGATGAGCGGCGCAGATCCAGAGAGAGGAGCAAGGACAAGGACCGAGACCGAAAGCGCCGAAGTAGTCGGAGCCGAGAACGAGCACGCAGGGAGCGGGAGCGAAAAGAGGAGCTTCGAGGTGGTGGTGGTGGCGGCGGCGGCGACATGGCTGAACCCTCTGAAGCTGGTGATGCAGCTCCTGATGATGGGCCTCCTGGAGAGCTTGGCCCTGATGGCCCTGATGGCCCAGAGGAGAAGGGCCGGGATCGAGACCGGGAGCGACGTAGGAGCCACCGAAGTGAGAGGGAACGTCGCCGGGACCGAGACCGTGATAGGGATCGAGAGCACAAACGGGGGGAGCGGGGCAGTGAGCGGGGCAGGGATGAGGCTCGGGGTGGAGGTGGCAGTGGTCAGGACAATGGGCTAGAAGGGCTAGGTAGTGATGGTCGAGACATGTACATGGAGGCAGAGGGTGGTGATGGGTACATGGCCCCGGAAAATGGATATCTGATGGAGGCAGCTCCCGAATGAAGAAGCTTCCTGTGTTGTGGACATGCTTCTGTTTCGCTGTCTGCCTTCCTAGCCTTCCCACCATGGCTTGTCCTCTGAGGTAGAAGTTTTTTTGTTGTTTTTTGTTCTGATCCCTTGGATTTAAAAATAAAATTAATTTCATGATTAATAGTGGGCACCTGGTGTATTACTGCACTTGCTCTCTTCCCAGAATGTTGTCACTGTACATTGTCCAGCCCCTCTGGGTGTACTAATTCTAGAGCACATGTTGCAACCTGGAGTAGAGGCTGTGCTCAAGTCACCAGGACTGCTTGTCAGGTCAGATAGGGAACAATGAAAGAACAGTAGGCCAAGAGGCAGGGTGCCAGCCAGGATGGCACAGGCGTGTGGGTAGGAAGCATATCTGCTCATAAAGTGTGCTAATGAGATAGCCACCAGCAGTTGAGATGTGCATATACATTCCTAGAAGGAAGACAAAGGTGGGGGAGCTTTGAGTCTGGTGGGCCCTGAGGAAGCAGTGGGTAGCCTGGCGTGGTCCTGAAGGAAGGCTACGGCAGCCATTTAGATCTGACTGACAGACTCTAGTCTGCACACAACCAAGAGTACCACAGATAACTAACTGCCCTAATGGGAAACTTGACACACGTGCCTGTGGATCTCCCCGGGTTTGACTGTCTCACTGTAAAATGCTTAGGGCGGCAGAAACTTGTGAAAGGCATTGGAGGATGACCAGTGGGGACATCAGTTCCTTTCTTAAGGAATTGATACGGCTTGAGTATAATATGGCCTTCACATGGGATATTTGTCTCCAACTATTGGGGTGGCTGTGGGTTTTAAGAGGAAGGACCTGGTTAGAGGAAATAAGTTCTTGGGAATGTGCTGTGCTGTTTCCTGCTCATGAGATGAGAGCACCTGCCTCAGGCCCCTGCCAAGTGTGCGTGGCTGAGTGACTGCACTGAGACCTCTGAAGTGGTGAATGGACATGAAGTTGGGTCTGCCAAGTACTATATATGGTTATTTTTCTGGGGAGGTGGGAAATAGAGCTGGGGACTGACAGACCAAATGTCCAAGCTCTGCTTGGTGAACAGATTCATTGGGAAGCGCTCCCCAAGAGATTCTGTGCAGTTGTAGAGGATGTACTGACACTCCTATTTTGGGGGCATCAGCAATTTGTCCCCATCTCTCAGCTATCAATGTATTTTTTGTGGATGATCATGGTTTTGCCTTCAAAATGGGTGGGAAACAACCACTGTATTCACAGCCTTGAAAAGACTGTAGAAATATGAAACTCCTGTAGGTTTCCTGGAATCTCCTCTTCTGGAGGCGTGGTGAGATTTCAGCAGCCACACCGCCCTGGTGGAGTGCCTCCCACCACACGCCAGGCAGGGTGGCCACTAGGAGACGGACCAGGATAGGAATACAAAATCAAGGATTTAGACCACAGTATTCAGCAGCCACTTGGAATTTCATAGGCTTGTTGGGAAAAGGACTTGTGAGGTAACAAGAAGAGTAGGTAGAAGATGCAGGGCCACTGAAGCAAAAGCAGAAAGTAAAGAATTAGTTGTTTCAGTTTCTATGGCAGTCTCTGTAGCCCTTGCTGTCCTGGAACTCACTAGATAGACCAATTAGACCAGGCTAGCCTCACAGAAATCTACCTGCCTTCTTCTACCTCTTGAGTGCTGGGATTAAAATCATGTGAGCACACTCAACTCTGAGGTTCATGGTTTAGTAGGTGAGCTGGGCGTGATGGCAGAGGCAGGCAGATCACATGACAGCCCAGTCTACTGAGTTCCAGAACAGCCACATCTACACAGAAAATTACCCATATTTGGTGTGTGTATGGGGGGAGGGGAGTATTTTAGTAGATGGATTTAGGAATTAGTTTAGATACCAAAACACCCAAATTTCTTGTCATGAATCCCGGAAAGATGGAATTGGATAAATTTAATGAAAACTCCTTTTGGCTTAGGAATTGACTTAAGTGAATGAACGAAGGATTCAAGAAAATCAATTCAAAACTGGCATATGCCTTTAGCACTTGGGAGGCAAGAGCAGGCAGATCACTGAGTTTGAGGCCAGCCTGGTCTACAGAGTGAGCTTCAGGACAGGCTCCAAAGCTACATAGAGAAATCCTGTTTGGGGGAGAAAAAAAAGACAAATCAGTACAAATGGAAGTAGATGGCAGTTCCTAGAGAAGTTGACCCAGGCTGGCAAGATGACTGAAATTTCCAACTTGGGGAATTATAAAAAGAAAAGGGGCTAGAGCAATGGCTCAGAGGGCTCATAACCATCTATAATGAGATCTGGTACCCTCTTCAGGGGTGAAGGCTTACATGCAGGCAGGACACTATATAATTTTTTTTTTTAAAGCCAGTTCTGGTATGAGAAGATCATGAATTTAAAGTCAACTGGGACAAGCAAGTCACTGCCTTAAAAAAAAAAGTAACTACAATTTCTGTTGTGTTTGAGGCTTGGAAAGAGCTGAGGATGTAGGGTAAAGAATGGAAGTTTGTAAAAGGTACCAACAAGCAAGGACCTCTTGAAATAGCATCTCACAGCACAGCTTGAGCCCCACACTAAGGATGTCACAGGCAAACATGGATTAAACCAAAAGCTGTGACCACCTAGGCATTCATAAGAGGGCACTGACCTCCATGTGTGCTGTGCTGGGCCATATACACAAAGTCATAAAGTAAATTTTAATTTGTTTTTGGAGACAGAGTTTCTCTGTAGCTTTGGAGCCTCATCTGGAATTTACTCTGTAGAACTTTACTCTGTAGAACTTACGATCAGCGATCACTTCCTTAGCCAAGGGGTGGCTGTTCAGTTTTTTGCTAGTCCCTGCTACTCAGAGTGGCTCAAAAGGTTAAGGACAATACTCTGTCCCTCAGCTAAAGACAGGAAGGCAGAAGCTAAGCTCCGTAAAAGCTTCTGAAGCAGGTACCTGGTTGTTTGGTTCAGGTTGCTGCTTTTGAAGCCAGGCATGGTAGCTGAAACCTTAAATCTTGGGAGGCTGAGGTAGGAGGCCAAGGCCATCTTTGGCTCTCTGATGAGATGGGTAGTTAGGGAAGGCTCAGTGACGTCATTGACATTGCTACTATTGTGAGTGCTGTGGTGGAGAGACTGCCCTTAAACACACCCTTTTCTGACCACATCCCCACCCCACTAAGCCAGAATCACAGCCAACAGCCATCAGCAAGCCACATTGCATATCAATGACCACCCCTCTTTAAAACAGCCACTCTTCTCCTGCCTCCCCGCCTAGCTTTCCTCCTACTCCCCCATTCTTTCCTTGTTCCTGCACTCCTCTCCCCTTGTCTTAACACGAGAGACAGCCAGCAGCACCTTCTGGCCTCCAGTTCCCAGGCCCCTTTCAGACATCACAGGCCCAATAAAACATCTGTAGTCTAAGCTGGCCAACTGATGGTCTTCCTGCCTCCACAGGCTGGGATTCCAGAAGTGCACCATCACACTGGGGTGTGCAATACTGGATCCCGAACCCAGGGCCTCAGGGCCTTCTGCTTGCTAGGCAAGTACTGTCAGCTGAGCTACGTTCCCAGCCACAGCACAGTCTTCTCAAGTTGAAAAGATCTGCATGCACTCCACACAGCCACCATTGAACAAATGGTAGCCTGCACACATTAATACTCCCATGCACCTCTCGACCCAAACAGGCATGTTTCACATTAGTCTACCGGTCTCCTGGCCTCAGCTTATTGCGACAGCATCCTCCCTCCTGCCACTTCTGCAATCCAGACTTCTTGGGTGCCCCCAGAGATCTTCAGCTACACACTTGACGATCCTATGTCACTTTTGGGGATTTATATGAAAATACAAATCCAACATGTAAATGACAATACAAGTCCTCTCGTGCCATCATCGTGATTTCCCAGCCTCTTGGGCGCTCTGGGTGACCTAGGCCTTATGGCTCCTTGACTTTCTCTTCCAAAAATCTCTGTGAACTGTGAAGGTTCCTGGTCAGGTCTGTTTCTGTGTCTCTGTCAGTCTCTCTCTGTATAGACAGGGTCTTGTGTATTCCTGGCAGCTCTGAAACTCGTTATATAGATGAGGCCTGCCTTTAAAGCCTCTGCCTCCAGAGTGCTGAGATTAAAGGTGTGTGCCTCCAAGCTCCGCGCTGTGTGTGTAACCGAAGGTGACCTTGCATAGAGTTCTGATCTTCCTGCCTCCACTTCTGAGTATTGGGACTACAGGCGTGCACTACCACCCGTGACTTATGCGCTCCTGGGTATGCGACCCAGAGTCTTGAGCATGCTAGGCTAGCACTCTACTGACTGAGTTACATCTTCAACTTCAGATTTCATTGTTCTGGTTTCTGGATACGGGCTCTTGGTATGTATCCCAGGCTTTCTAGTCACAGCGATCCTCTTTTCCCAGGCTCCTGGAAAGCTGCAGGCCCTGTAGCGGGTCCTGCAGAGCCCTGGAATCCTGAGAAGCCACGCCCCCTAGACTTGTCAGTGTGGAAATGAGGGGGAACTACCGAAAGGGCACAGATATGCCCTAAGGAGCAAAGCAGCACACCAACATTGTAACAGGAAGATAACAACCAGAATAAACCCATGCAATCATCTGGTAGTGATGTGGCACAGGGAGCTAGGCACGCGGAGGACGAAGGTCTCGCAAGTCCCCCAAGTGGGAGGGGCCCCTGCGTGGCACCGCCTCAACGTCAGTGGTGAGGGCAGAGGCTCGAACTGCTGGTAGCCATGTGGGCGGGGCCTCGCGGTGCGCCTCCTTGCCGGCACCTGGTGGGCGGGGCCTCGTGCGGCACCTCCTCCTCGCTGTCGCCCGGGCGGGTGGCTTGCGTTGGCCGCGATATGGCTGCACTGGTGGAGCCGCTGGGACTGGAGCGGGGTAAGCGCTCGGGGGGTCCAGTCCGGTTTCTAAGCTCGGTGGGCCGCGCCAGTCAGCTGCCGGGGGACAGGCGTAGTCAGGGTGGGCGGGGCGCGACCTACGGGCGTGGGAGGGTCTGGGGCGGAGCGCACCAACAACACCCCGCCTGGGGTTGGGGTCCAGGGGACCGGCAGGGCGCGACAATCGCTTCCAGCCTGACCTCGGTCGTCCTTCCTGCTGACTTCGCTGTTCTTACTGCGTTCTGCAGACGTGTCCCGGGCCGTGGAGCTGCTGGAGCGGCTGCAACGCAGCGGAGAGCTGCCCCCGCAGAAGCTGCAGGCCCTGCAGCGGGTCCTACAGAGCCGTTTCTGTTCTGCCATCCGTGAGGTGAGCACCTTGGAACTGTGTGAGTTGTAGTTTACTAGCGCTGGTCGGCGGGGCCCGTGACGGGCAAGTGAACGTAGACAATTGTGTCCAGGGCTGTGAACTGGCATCTCCCTGATGCTGCCGCGTCCCCCACCCTCCAGGTGTACGAGCAGCTCTATGACACGCTGGATATCACTGGCAGCGCTGAGGTGCGGGCTCACGCCACAGCCAAGGTAGGCGCCTGTCCCTGCAGCTCTAGATGACCACGAAAGGCACAGTGCCCTCCCAAAGCTGGTCGTTCATACGCCTTCCTTCTCATTTGCGCATCTCTTACACCATATGAAGATTTATTTATAATGCCCTTTAAATAACTGCACATTTTTAACTTGAATGCACATGAGATTCTCTTTAGCAACAGGCGAGGAAACTGACCTCACTTTTCTGCCGTAAAGATAACCCTAAAAGACGATCCAGTTGGATATCGTGAACAGGGACATCTATCCAAACTGCAGTGCCCAACTCTTCTTGTTACTGTCAGCAGACTCAGTCCTGTCCCCATCTGACCCCCAGGGTGGGGGCTAGTTTGTCTGAAAACAAGATTGGCGGGTGCAAAATACTGAAGACATACCTGGCTTGTGGAAGAATGCAACTGTTCTCACAGGTTTTAGTCACCTGGCAGGAGTCCCCTGCTTGCCCTTTGAACCCTGGCTGAAGTGCCCCTTTCTCAAGGGGCCAGGGTCTCTCACATCAAGGCACCTTCTCTCTTCCAGGCCACAGTGGCTGCCTTCACAGCCAGTGAGGGCCATGCACATCCCAGGGTTGTGGAACTACCGAAGACTGATGAGGGTTTGGGCTTCAACATCATGGGTGGCAAAGAGCAGAACTCACCCATCTACATCTCTCGAGTCATCCCCGGAGGCGTGGCTGATCGCCATGGTGGCCTCAAGAGGGGAGACCAGCTGCTGTCCGTGAATGGCGTGGTGAGTGGGGCCGCACAGTGTCTGTATGGAAGCTCCACACAGGGAGCACAGCTTTTGTAGACACTGCTGGCTCTTAAGGACTTGAGAGCATGCTAGGGGACCAGTCCAGTGTAGAGGATGGAGGGTTCTATAGGAGGAACCTTTGGAGTGGATGCTGAAGGATGGGTAATTCTCAGGACTCAGAGGCGGTTCTGGCTGAGAATGGATAGGGTTGGTAATTGCACTCCCCTGGCCTGAGGAGAAAGGTTGGCTCTGATAGAAGTCTGAGCCACCCAACATCCTGAACCCTAGTAGTTAGAATCCTAGAATCACCATGGAGGAGGTAGTTTGGCCAGAAAAGCTGGGCTTTTGTTACTGGGCTGTGAGAACAGTAGGCTTAGGGAATGTCAAGGCCTCTCCAGGATCTGGGAGGACAAGAACAGGTTCCATGACCTGCTTCATTGACTAGGACTCTAAGCTGTACTGACATGACAGGTTTTAGGGTGCAGGTGCTGAATCTCAAGTTGGTAATCCACTGGGGAGGGGATGAGGCCCTGGAGACTTGACCCTAGCAGTCTTCTCACTATCCACTGGTCCCATGTCCTGGGTAGGGTGGTAAGGGCAGCGGTTTGGGTCAGCAGTCTGTGCGAGGCCTGCCCTGCAGAGTGTGGAGGGCGAACACCATGAAAAAGCCGTGGAACTCCTGAAGGCCGCCCAGGGCTCAGTGAAACTGGTGGTGCGGTACACACCACGGGTGCTGGAGGAGATGGAGGCCCGCTTTGAGAAGATGCGATCTGCCCGGAGGCGCCAGCAGCACCACAGCTACACGTGAGCCTCGCGCCCACTCTCCCCCTGCTGCCGTCCCCAGCCCCAGACTCCCAAGCCAGGCCGGTGATCCCGGTGGTCCTTTATCCCTGGCTCTTCACAGGGGCTTCTTGACCCTTGACCCCTACCATGGTAACCAAGGCCCTGGGACTCTGGCTTCCTAATCTCAGAATCCCTGTGTCTGCTTTTCTGAACCGTTGTTTCCAGAACCTCAGCCTTAAACATCTCATGCCCCACTGAACCTCCTCTGAGCCTGAATTTGCCCTCTCCACATCCTTGCAGGTCTTTGGAGTCCCGAGGCTGAAATCAGAGAGCAGGACCCTCCACCTCCCCTGTACAGTATTATTTATTGTCACTGGCACCTTATTTAAAGATCTTTAACCCTCACCAAGTGTCTTGTGTGTCTGTCGAGCATCCTGGAATAGTGTCTGTGGAGGAGGAAGGTGAAGCTGAGGTTAAAACCAAACTCTTTGCAGTATGGGTAGCGAGATCGATTCTGCTCGAGCAGCACTGAAGACTGGGGTTGGCCGGCTTCCCAGAGACTAATCGGGCCCAAGGCTGCGTCTAAATGAATGCCAGGGCGCACTACTGAAGACCACTGTCCCCAACACTTTAGAGGTTAGGAAGGAGAGGAGGGCTTGGTAGGGTCTTCCGCTGCCGGTCGGGCGCGGGAGTCTTGAAACGCAGCAGGAGCTCTGCCTCTGTAGGCGTGGCGGAGCGAACCATCCGCTGGGGGAGCCCAGCGGGCCGTTCCACCGTCTGAGAGGGAGTCGGTAGCGGGGCGCGTGCAATTCCCCAGACGGGCGCAGGGGTGCGGAGTACCAGGCACTCACCACCCGTCGGCCACTTGCCTCACCTTTCAACCGAGCACATCCTTCCGGGAGCCGCCCTTGCCTTTAAAAAAAAAAAGATTCCCACTTTGAACGTTGAATTCCCAACCCGCCACCCAGCCCTCCTGTCCCGTGAGAATGCGCGCTGCCGCGGGAACACGGGTTCGCGACTAGCGCTCCAGGCGCGCTACAAGATTCAGGTGACATCATCCTCTGCCGGGCTCCGCCTCCATCCCAGGCCGCCGCACGCTGCATAGTTATTGGTTGCTGCACCATGAGTCCCTCCCCCAGCTCTCCGCCCGCGCGGCCCCTCCTTCTCGATGCAGAGGCGGGGCCTGGTCACCGGCCGGCACGGACGCTAATTCTCATTGGCCACTCAGCGCCGTCTGTCAGTCTTCTGTTAAAGGGGCCACGACCGCCTGGGATCTGTTGGGGGAGGGGGAGGGAGGAGAAATTTTTGGGGGGGAGAAGGTGGGATTGGGGGGGCGCTGGTGGGCACCCCTGGATCTGGCGACTGCGGCCTCGCGGGGGGAGGCTGTACGGTGACAAGGGCAGGGGGGCTATTTTAGGGAATAAGAAGGCTGTGAGACCGTGAGGGGGAGGGGGGGTCCCCAGCGCCGAAGCCGGAGCAAGAGACGCTGAGCCCGCGCTAGCGGCGTAGACAGGGCTCCAGAGCTCCAGATCCGGGCCCCGGCCGCCGCCAGGGGCCCCACCCGGTGCCCCTACCCCATCCCGCGTCCCTACTGCAGCCCAGCTCCTCCCGCAGTCGCCGCGGATCAGGTAGGTAAGAGCCCGGCCCAGCCTGCCCGGCAGCGCCCACCCCGGGGACCCCTGGGCTAGCCTCCCCCACTCACTTGCTCGAAATCCTGCATTCCCATCTACATCCCAAGGGAACCCAGAGTCCAGATTTCACAAGCCAACCCAGGAGAACCAGGCGTGTCCCTTCTCGGAGCTCAGAGTCCCCAGCCGAACCCTGGTATCTCAGACGGGTTGCCTCCTTTCGCCTCCTCCAGGGCCCAGAAGCCTGAATCCCTCAGCTCAGGCTTAGTCTAGATCCCCCCTTTGGGCCCAGTCCTGGGAGCTCCAGACACTGGCCACCGCTGCACGGCTACCTCTATTGCTTCCGAATCGTTCCCCCATTTGCGCCCCCACCTTCTGGCTGGAACAGCCGGCAGCGTTCCTCCGTCCAGGCCGGCTCGCCCTGGAAACAGGCCGGCGTTGGAGCTGTCCATGGTCAGCTCTCTCGGTAGCCTCGCCTCCCCCTTCTCCTGCCACAGCCGCCCAGAAGGGGGTGCAGGCGGCGTGGGGATCCCCCTAACCGCGCCTTTGACCTGGGGATCCCCAGAGCCCCACCACCCCTAGCTGGGCAGCAGGGTTTTCATGTTTAGGCACCCTAGCTTTCCGGGACTCTGGCTGCTTCACTTCAGGGCTTTTGAATGTCCCTGCCTCGGACGCTTTAGAGACCTTGTCATGGAACCTCCAACTCCCACCTGGTTCTGAAGGGCTGTTGGTACCCAACATCTGCTGATCCTGAGTAATCGCCGTCACCCTATTCAGCACCCGGGGAATCCAGTTTCCCAGGCTTTGCCCACCCCCCTCCACTTAGCACCTAGTTTAACAACCCTCCCCCCACTCCCCCTTGTCAGACAAATGTGCCCAGTCTCCTGATACACCGGCACCTGCTTACTGCCTTAGGGACTCAGGCGCCATGAGTTCTCTTCAAAAATCTGGAATGCAACTCCTCTGCTTCTGTCCTCCTTTCTTCTGGGAGATCTAGGTGTCTCACCCCATCTCGTAACCCCCATTTAAAGAAATACATCCTAGGAACCCAGTATCTCAGACCATGACAACTGTCCCGTCCATCAGATCACCTGCCCAGCCCTACACTCCCATCAAATATTCAGGCTCTAAGTCTGTAACACCCTCCACATGGACTCAAAGGTCTGGACCCCAGCCTGGCTCTCCACTCTATTCCCATCTTCAGGTTTTTGTGGCCCCGCCGTTCCATCAACTTCACTTCTTCCATGGCCTTAATGAACTCATCTGCCTGTCATCTCAGGTGCTAGACTTGCAGAGTCTCCTCTCCCACTAAAGCTGGGTGGTTGATGTATTTCTGGCATCTCATTGCCTCTAGAGACCCATATGGTGATGTCTGATATCTCATACTCCAAGTACCAAGCAGCCATCCCTTCCTCCCAGTGTGTTCTGTGGCCAGGGTTCTTGACCTGGAACCTACTCACCATCTTCCTGCATTTCTAGTTATAATGAATCCTTTCCTTGTGTTATGTTCCTGATTCCAAGTTCCAGAGCATTTCCAGATGGTACATCTATTCCATCCTCATCAAGGCGTGATCCGCATTCTATACCATGTGCTACATTCTCGGCATGTCTTTTGCCACTTGCTTCTCCCCATCCCCAACGAGCAGGGTTGTGCAATGTAGCCTATGTGCACATTTCCTTTTCCTCTTCTTCTTCCTCTCCCCCTCCTCCTCTTCTTCTTTTACTTTTTTCTCTTCTGGTCTTTTCAAATACCTAGATAACATCCCTATGTCAATTTCTGCTCTCAACCTTCTCCTCAGACATGTCCTATATTTCTAGCAGCTGGGGCTGGGGGTATAGCTCCGAGGTAAAGCACTCGCCTCATGTGCCCAAGATCCAGGGTTCGATTCCTATCACAAGACCAAATAGACAAAAATATCTTGCCCCACCACCACCCCTTCAAATAATCTCAATGTAAGGTCTCCAGTGTTTTCATTTTAGATGTGTTTTATGTTCTGGTCATGTCTGCCCTTGTTCTAGAGCTCCTTCTCACCCCATGGATATTCTAACTTGTAGAATGTGTTGTTTTCAGTTAAATAGTCTAGTATTTATTAAATTTGTGCTATTTATCTTGCACAATCTTTTAAAAATGATTTATTTTACTGAGCAGTGGTGGCTCATGCCTTTAATCCCAGCACTTGGGAGGCAGAGATGGCACATCCCTGTGAGTTTGAGGCTAGCCTGGGTTACACAGTGAATTCTAGGACAGGCTCCAAAGCTACAGAGAAACCTTGGGAAAAATAAAAAAAAAAGATTGGTTTTTATGTGAATTGATGTTTTTCTGTATGTATGTTTATGTGAGGATGCCAGATCTACAGGAACTGGAGTTAAAGACAGTTGTGAGCTTCCCTGTGGGTGCTGGGAATTGAACCCAGGTGCTCTGGAAGAGCAGCCAGTGCTCTTAACTGCTGAACCATCTCTCCAGCCCTTGGAGCTTGCCCAGTTTTAAACCTGGAAGGTCCCAGAACAGTCTCCTTCTTGTCTTTTCAAGTCTCAGGTTCTAGGGCCTTGTCCCCTCAATCCCCAGCTTCTTTCCTCCCCTTACTATGACCCTAGCTCTGGTGTCAGACTTGTCCCTGGTGGAACATAGGTTTCCATCTCCACCTGCTGCCTTGGATTCTAAGTCTGTTCTCACTCTGCTTTTCTAGAGTCTTCAGCCTCAAAAATGTTCTTGTGTCCTGAACACCCCCATCCCCATTAGGGGATCTTTTTGTATCCCTGTTATTTCCTACACTTTGTGTTTTTTTTTTTTGTGTGTGCACACATGCCACAGTATGAGGGTGGAGGTCAAATCACAACTTGCTGGAGTAGGTTCTTTCCTTACACCATATGGGTCCCAGAGAATCAAACTCGGGTTCTCAGTCTTGGTAACAAATGCCTTTGCCCACTGAGACATCTTGCTGGCCCTGGTGTGTGTGTGTGTTTGGAACAGGATTTCCGCGGGCTAGTTTTTGTTTTTTATCTGTTTGTTTGTTTGTTCTATTTTTTTTAAATTAATTTATTTATTATGTATGCAATGTTCTGTCTGTGTGTATGTCTGCAGGCCAGAAGAGGGCACCAGACCTCATTACAGATGGTTGTGAGCCACCATGTGGTTGCTGGGAATTGAACTCAGGACCTTTGGAAGAGCAGGCTCTTAACCGCTGAGCCATCTCTCCAGCCCCGTTGCTTGTTTTCCAAGTCCTGGCTGTCCTGGAACTCACTCTGTAGACCAGGCTGGCCTAGAACTCATAGAGATCCAGCTGCCCCTGTCTCCTGAGTGCTTGGATTAAAGATGGGCACCAGCCAGGCAGTGGTGCAAGCTTGGCAGTGGTGGCGCATGCCTTTAATCCCAGCACTTGGGATGCAGAGGCAGGTGGATCTCTGTGAGCTTGAGGTCAGCCTGGTCCACAAGAGCTAGTTCCAGAACAGCCAGAGCTACACACTAAGTTTCAGAGCAGGCTCCGAAACTACAGGGAAACCCTGTCTTGAAAAATCAAAACAAACAAACAAACAAAAAACCTCAAAACAAAATAAAGGTGCATCATTACTGCCCAGCTCCTCCAGCTGGTTTTAACTTGCCATCCTTCTGCCTCACCTGGGATCAGCTGGGGGCTTGATTTATATTTTGTGTCCATGCATTCATGCTGAGCAGGCTCTGAGTTCTGTATCTTTACTGTATCCAGATTTACCATGTCCTGCATTAGGGATGTCCCTTTGTGTCATTTTGCTCACCTCTGTGTTTTGGGTTCTTGTCAGGTTGTCTTGGACTGATATTACCTTCAAAACCTCAGTTGTAGCATAGGGCCTGCTAGTTAGCAAAAAAGCAGCTCTTGTGGTCAGTTCCGGGCTCAGTGTCTTGTCTTTAGTGTGGGATGTAGCATTTTGAGGACACTGATTGTCCACTTTGTTTCTTTTAATGATCTATTTCAATTTTATGTGCATTGGTGTTTTACCTACATGTATGTCTGTATGGGGACATAAGAAGTTGTGAAATTGGAGTTACAGACAGGTGTGAGTTGCCTTCTGGGTCGTCTGGGAGAGCAGACAGTGTTCTCAATCATCTTTCCAGCCCGAGTACCCACTTTCTTGTTCAGTGAATCTGAGGTCTACAGCAACCTAAGTCACCCCAGCCTGCATGTCCTGACCCCGTTGAGACATAAGTCACCCCAGCCTGTATGTCCTGACCCAGTTGAGACCTAAGTCACCCCAGGCTGTGTATGTCCTGACCCCGTTGAGACCTAAGTCACCCCAGGATGTATGTCCTGACCCCGCTGAGACCTAAGTCACCCCAGGATGTATGTCCTGACCCAGGTGTGACCTAAGTCATCCCAGGCTGTATGTCCTGACCCAGTTGAGACCTAAGTCATCCCAGGCTGTATGTCCTGACCCAGTTGAGACCTAAGTCATCCCAGGCTGTATGTCCTGACCCCGTTGAGACCTAAGTCATCCCAGGCTGTATGTTCTGACCTAGTTGTGGCTTTGAGCTCCCCATGTTGGGGTCTTGCCTAAAGCTGGCCTTCTCTCTCAGAAACATTTTCTTGGACTCAGTTTCTGGGAGGCATAGAGTTTCATGACCACCATTTAAAGACCAGGGGCTCTCATGACTCAGCTGCATCCTTTGCTACACTCCAGAGCCCATCAGCCCTCTTCTTCCTCTCACAAGAACCCAAGGCCCTAGAGCAAGGCTTTGGTCACAGTCCTCATTTGGGTGGAGCTGGGAAGTATCCAATCTCAAACCGGTTAGGCCGCTGCGTGGACTGGGGAAGGAGTGAAAGTCCCTCCTGCTTTCGGCCGGGCCAGATGGACCTGTTGGACCTGAAGGGTTCCAGGGAGAGAGAGGCTCACTGGCCCTCACTACATCTCCGCCCCGCCCCTGGCCAGGAGGGCCCGAGTCCCGCCTTCCGGCCCTACAAGCCCCGCCCCTTCCCCCCTCCCATACTCTTGGTTACCGCCTCATGAGGGCGGGGCTGGAGGAGCATACCTGGACGCCTAGATCCTAAAAGGGCGGAGAAGACTCCAACACCTTAGATTTTATGGGTCTTTCAAGCGATCTTGATCCACTAGGAGTAAGGAGGGCTCCGGGAAGACTGCTGGAGTCGCAGACCCCTAGATGTGGGGTCGACGGGCTGTGGGGGGCCTAGACAGCTGCGACCTGAGGCAAATGACTCGACCCTGCTTCGTGTTAGGCATTTTTGCTTTGTTTTTGTTTTATGAGAAAATGTCTAATGTAACCCCTGCTGATCTGGAATTCCCTAAAATAACCGAGAATGACTTTGAACTCCTGATCCTTTTGACTCCACTTCCCAACTACTGGGATTACAGGCTTACACTACCTTGCCTGGCTTAATAAATGGATATTTTATTTTATTGGTATTGGGGATTCGACCCAGACCTTCGCGCTGTGCCAAGCATGTGCTTTACGCTGAGCTATGACTCCAGCTCTCGTACTTTTTTTACTTATTCCCTCAAGTGTACTGTTGGACCTTAGGTCGTAGAGAGAAATGGGCACCACATCACTGCCTAGTGACCTAATTCAGTAGCCGAAGTCCCGTGACTTTTTTAAGGCGTGGTTCTGGCTTGGGCCTCAGTTTCCTCATCTATGGAGTGGGTTGAGGACTCAAAGCGGAGCCACAACAGGCAAAAGCTAGTTTTAACCCACTCAGCCAGTGACTAGTCCCCCGGCTTTATTCAGTTCTCGAGTGGCCAGGCTTTGGTTTGCTACCAGTGTCTGGCGGAGCCAAGTCTCAACATCCCGAAATGCTTTTACCTAAGAAGTCCCCGCTGTTTATCCAAGAGCAATGGGTTCCCAGTTTATCTTTGCCATGATTACAAAGGACAGGCCCCAGTTTCCCGTTCCTGGCAGCCAGCACCTAGTTTCCCTGCCTCCCCACCACGTGGCTGAACCTCATTTTCCCCCATGTCATGATTAGCTTGACTGACCTCAGTTGCACCTTGTGCAATGCCCGGATTGGGGCCCCAGGGAGTACCAAACTAGCAGCGCCTCAGTTCTCTGCCTGAGCCCTGAAAAGGCTAGTCTGCCCCCTCCGCGCACCCGCAGGCCGGCACCGCCGCCATGATGTGCGAGGTGATGCCCACCATCAGCGAGGATGGCCGCCGGGGCTCGGCGCTGGGCCCGGACGAGGCAGGCGGCGAGCTGGAGCGCCTCATGGTCACGATGCTCACGGAGCGCGAGCGCCTGCTGGAGACGCTGCGAGAGGCGCAGGATGGACTGGCGACAGCGCAACTGCGGCTGCGTGAGCTGGGCCACGAGAAGGATTCCCTGCAGCGGCAGCTCAGCATCGCTTTGCCTCAGGTTGGGCGGGGCCGATGGGGCGGGGCCTAGAGCCAAGTGCCGTCCTTGGTGGGCGGAGCCACGAGGAACGGAGTATGGGATTGGCTTGCTGTTAATGGGGGGGTCCTAGCTGCGAGATGGGCCGGGCTTATATGGAAAGGGCGGAGCCTGAGCCGTAGGATTTGCTGAGGATGCGGGACCTGAGTGGCGAGATGGGTAGGACTTGGTGGGAGGGCAGAACTTGAGAAAGGCGGAGCCTGGAGGAGAGGCGGAGACTATAGAGGAAGGGCGGGGCCTGAGCCGAAAAAAAAAACGTGGGGCTTAGCAAGAGGCAGGCAGTGTTGGATTTACTAGGAAGGCGGGACCTCTAGAAGGTTTAGCTGGGAAAAGAGGGTAGCCTAGGAGAGGTAGTGCCAGCCGTCTCCGGTAGGGAGGAATATGGAATTAGCTTACCATTGGTGGGTGTGCCTCATCATCGAGATGGGCGTGGCATAGATGGAAGGGCGGGGTCTGAGCAACAAGAGGAGGTGTGACCTAATTAGGACCTTTAGGTCCAGAGCAACAACAGGGAGGAGAGTTCTGCCCAGAGGGGCGAAGTTTGAATGCTAGGGGAGCTGGACTTAGCAAGGGTCACGTTAGAGAGTCTGGAGGAGGCGGGGCCTAGCAAGGAGGGGCGGAGCCTTCAAATTCTTGCAAAGAGAGAAAATAGGAAAATAATTGAGTCAGCCATCTGATTCTACCCACGCCTGGACAGGAGTTTGCGGCTCTGACGAAGGAGCTTAACTTATGTCGGGAACAGCTTCTGGAGAGAGAAGAAGAGATCGCCGAGCTGAAGGCGGAGCGTAACAACACCCGGGTGAGGGCTTTTGGCTGGATGGGGCATACGGTGGTGCCGACCAACATGTCTTTTTCCAGCATCTAGTTTTCTTGCTTCCAGTCTCCTGAATCATTTCCTTCCTGTGCTCCCATCCTTTTTCCCTGACCTGACCTTTCTGCTGATATCATCCCCTTCCTCAGCCCCACCTCTGCTGTCCCTCTTTTCCTCACCTCTGCATGCTCCTATATCTTCTTCCTTGTGCACTACCAACGTGTCCCCCTTGCCTTGACCCTGCTCTTTCTCCCTTGCGTCTTTTCCTTGACGCCATGCCCTATCCTTCCAGCTCCTTTTGGAACACCTCGAGTGTCTGGTGTCCAGGCACGAGCGTTCCCTGAGAATGACTGTGGTGAAGCGGCAGGCCCAGTCCCCTGGAGGCGTCTCCTCGGAGGTGGAGGTGCTCAAGGCTCTAAAGTCCCTCTTTGAGCATCACAAGGCCTTGGATGAGAAGGTAGGCGAGTCAGAAAACGTGGTTGACCTCAACTAAACTAAGTGGGAAAGAGAAAAAAAGTTGGCTATTATTGGCTGGAGATATTCACACCTGAGAAAACATTATTGTGTCGAATTGGAACATGAATTGATTGAAAAGAAATATGTACTATCTAATCCCAGCACTCAGAAGGCAGAGGCAGGTAGATCTCTATGAATTTGAGGCTTGCCTGGTCTACACAGAGAGTTCCAGGCCTTACAAGGTTATATTGTCTAAAAAATAAGAAGAGAGTAGGGGATACCGGGGATAGCCTGCCTGATACCTGGCTGACACCCCACACTCACAGTGGCTTCAGACCTTTCTTCCGCAGGGTGATAAGGGACGAGTTTGCCAGACTCAGACTTTGCACTAGGCATCCTTCTGCCTCAGCCTCCTGAGTAGCTCCAGGCTCTACTTGGTCTGAACAAGTCTCACACCCCTCCTCAGGTCCGGGAAAGATTGCGGATGGCGCTAGAGAGAGTGGCGGTGCTGGAGGAGGAGCTGGAACTCAGCAATCAGGAGGTAGGGGGCGTGGCAGAGGAGGGGAGGGGCCAGGTCTCGGTGGAGGACAACCGCAGGGCCTCTAAGCAGGAACTCAGTGTGCTCTGGTGTTTTGGTTCTTCTAGACTCTGAACCTTCGAGATCAACTATCTAGAAGGCGGTCAGGGCTGGAGGAGCCAGGCAAGGATGGGGACGGACAGGTAAGAGGTGTAAGTCCCCTCCCTGTGACTTCCACTCAACAGTGATTGGTTTGCTGAGCATGGAATCTAGGGTCTCAAGTGCTCTACCTCGGCGCGCACTCCTTCCTGGAGGATTCTAGGCAGGGCTCTTCCACTGAGCAACGTCTCCAGCCCCTCACTGGGGGATTCTAGGCAGGGGCTTTTCTTCTGAACCACATCCTTAGCCAGCTTTTTACTTTTTGTGAGTCTGGGTCTCACTCTACAGCTCATGTTGACCGCCAGCTCAAGATCCTTCTACCCGAGCCTTCTATTTCACTGAAGTCCAAGCCTCCAGCACTATGCCCAGGGCCTCCCTGAGTCTGTAATGAGCATTTTGCTATTTTTCAAAGTTCTTATTAATTTGCCTATGATAATGTAGAGGTGTTGCCTCTGTGCATGGGGAGGTCATAGGACAGCTTACAGGAGCTGTTCGCTCCTCTCATGACGTGAGTCTTGGAGGCTGAACCAAGGTCGTCAGGCTTGGTGGCCGAACCATTTCATCAGCTCCTGATGGTCTCTTTAATGTTTGGCCCAATGACACCTGAACCCCGAATAGCTTTACCTGTCACCTAGCTAACGTCTTTGGCCGTCAGTGACAGACCCTTTTGAACTTTGGTCTACAAGGCCCTTCTTACTGGTCTCTGGTTCCCCTTCCCATCCCCTGCCCTGTGGTAGCTGATCAACCCTGCTCTGCACTTTGGGTTCTCTTCCTTCCTCTCTCTCTCCAGACCCTTGCTAATGGCCTGGGTCCTGTTGGAGACTCCAGCCGGCGCACGGCAGAGCTGGAGGAGGCCCTGGAGCGGCAGCGGGCAGAGGTGTGCCAGCTGCGGGAGCGCCTGGCGGTGCTGTGCCGTCAGATGAGCCAGCTGGAGGAGGAGCTGGGCACTGCTCACCGCGAGCTGGGTAAGGCCGAGGAAGCTAACTCCAAGCTGCAACGAGACCTCAAGGAGGTGAGGCGGAGCCCCTGGAGAGCCGCTCTCTGTCCCCCTGCCCTGGCCTTCTCCCAACCCTTCGAGAGTAGCTGAGTTTGAGGATGATGGGACCTGGACTCAGTCTCCTCAGCTGCACAATGGGACTGATCTGAGTGTTTCCATGTGGCAGTGTGGCCCTTAGCACCTTTTTACTGTGTTACCATGGTGATAGAACCCAGGATATCACATCCCCTAGGCCCAGGATCTATCTACTTCTGAGCCATGGTCCCAGATTCTTATTGGCAGGTACTTCCTTCTGTGTCATCCCAGCCACTCAGGGGGGATACTGGGCAGTAGCTCTGCAGTCAAGCTCCATCCCTCCCGCTGCTTTCCTTTTTGAAACAGGGTAACTTGCCCAGCATGGCTGTGCAGTCATGGCCTTCTGCCTCAGACTTCTGTGTACTAGGCTCTGCTGGGCTGGATACTTGACGACAGTGAATGGGAACATGGATTTTTTTATTTCCCCTTAGCAGGGCTGTTTCCCCGCTACCAGCCCTCGCACCAGCCCCAGGCATGCCTATCTCCCCCTGATCTAGCACATCTTTCCTGGGAGTCTAAGCTTGTGCTAGCCTCTTTGAGAGCGGGCATGAACTGTCCAGAGAGATGCCAGCAAGTACTCTGTGATATTAACAGTGTTACACTGAGTGGGCTTGAGTGGAGACCGCATCCCATAAGTCTTTGGCCTTTTACTTGCCTACACATCCCAGGCAGGCCTTGAACTTGACTGGCCTCCCACTCTCAGTCCTCTTGCCTCCTACTTGTTGGGGTTACATGCAGGTGGCACTGCAAGGCCCTGAGCTTTCCATCATCTTTATGGGAGGGTCTAAGCCAGACTGTCTGAAAAGCGATGATGCACAATGGGGCAAGGAGCTTATTTTCCATAAACCCTTGCCATGCCTTGTCTCAGCCTCTGCCACCACAAACCTTTCTGGGAGTTGTAGTCCACACATCTCCTCACACTGTCTAAATTTAGGCCCTGGCTCAGCGGGAGGATATGGAAGAGCGCATCACGACGCTGGAGAAGCGCTACCTGAGTGCCCAGCGTGAGGCCACGTCTCTACATGATGCCAACGACAAGCTGGAGAACGAGTTGGCCAGCAAAGAGTCGCTGTACCGACAGGTGGGAGCCACCAGCAAGAGACCATGGGAGGATGCTGGGTAAAGGAGCCCCTTGGCATTTCTGCCTGTTTCTCTCTTAGAGTGAAGAGAAGAGCCGCCAGCTGGCCGAGTGGCTGGACGACGCCAAGCAGAAGCTCCAGCAGACCCTGCAGAAGGCTGAGACCTTGCCGGAGATTGAGGCTCAGCTGGCACAGCGTGTGGCTGCTTTGAACAAGGTGACAGCCTGGCAGGGGCGGGGCCAGGGGTGCAGGGGCGGGACCAGGAACTCCAAGGCATCTTGGTGGAATCAAGTCAGACTCCATGGGTCCTGTCCCCTAGGCTGAAGAACGCCATGGAAACTTTGAAGAACGGCTTCGGCAGCTGGAGGCACAGCTGGAGGAGAAGAACCAGGAACTGCAGCGGGTAAGGGAGCCATGAGAACCAATGGAGCTCGCTGTGAGGTGGGGGCGGGGCTTATCTGAGGGTGTGGCCTGGTAGGATTTACCTGAGGGATATGGTTTAGATGATGAAAGACTAGGCTTATGTCAGGGGAGGGGTTTGCATGAGAAGCAGGACTTGGAAGCGTGTGTGTGTGTGTGTGTGTGTGTGTGTGTGTGTGTGTGTGTGTGTGCGTGTGTGTGGTAGATGAGCCAGCCTGGGGCAAGGCTTACTGAGGGGGTGAGCTAGTAGGGACGGAGATGAACGGCAGAACTTCTGCGGAGCTTCTGGGGCTTACGTGAAGGTGCTAGGTGCGGGGTATGAGGCTTAGATGAGGCGGTGTGATTGGGAGGAATTTAGCGGAGGGAATAGGTTAGGTGGTACTTCTGTGAGGGCCGGACTTAAAGAGCCTGAGAGTGAGGACAGGAACTTAGACGAAGGAGCTGGGGTTGGGTTCCAGGGGTTGTGTTAGCTGAGTACATGGTTGAGTGGGATATAGATGGGAGATGGGGTGTAGTGAGGCTACCCCTCCCGAGGTACTAAAACGAGGGGGCGGGGCTTAGATGGGGTCAAGGCTGGGTGAGATTTACATGAAGAGGGGGGCTTAGAGGAGCAGGACAGTGAGCGGGGCTGAGCTGGGGCGTCAGAGGCATTGGTTGGAATGAGGGGTGGGTTAGGAATGAGATTAGATGGGGCCAAGCTAGGTGGGAGGCGAGATGAGAGGAGGAGGGCTTTGGGGAAGGGCAATAATAGGGGAAGGAACCGCTTGACAGTCTCTGCCCTGTCCCTTGCTCAGGCCCGGCAAAGGGAGAAGATGAACGATGACCATAATAAACGACTGTCAGAGACAGTGGACAAGCTGCTGAGCGAATCCAATGAACGCTTGCAGCTTCACCTCAAGGAACGCATGGGTGCGCTGGAGGAGAAGGTGTGCTCCCCACTCGTCCTAGGCCTTTGACAACCCGGGTGTCTCTAGCTGCCATTCTGGGGCCCATACATCTTCCTCAGATCTGTCATCTGACACCTCCTTACACGCAGACTCTGACTGACTGAAGGCACCATTTTTCTTGAACTTTCCAAGAGCAGAATTTTGCTAGGTCACAACCCCTCCATCCCGGCCTCGCCCTCCCATTTCATCCCTGTCCTTACAGAACTCGTTGAGCGAGGAGATTGCTAACATGAAGAAGCTTCAAGACGAGCTACTGCTGAACAAGGTCAGAGCCTGGGACTCGGTGGGGAAGCTATTGGGCAGCCTCTCCTCAGAGCACCAGAATCTCACCCCATAGCTCTGCCCGCCTCCTCTCCCTAGGAGCAGCTCTTGGCCGAGATGGAACGAATGCAGATGGAGATTGACCAGCTACGGGGAAGGCCACCCTCCTCCTACTCCCGGTGAGGGAAGCCCTCCTGTCCTTTCTCTAGGGAGCCCCGATAGTCAAGTTCATCCCTTCATCTCCACTCCTTACTCTCAGCTGCTCATCCCTTATTTTTAATTTTTATAGTACTGGGGATCAAAGCCCAGGGCTGTCATCAAGCCACACCTCAGCCCATCACTGGGGGATTCTAGGCAGGGTAGAGACCTCTGACCACACCCCCACCCTCACTGGGGGATTCTAGGCAGGGTAGAGACCTCTGACCACACCTCAGCCCCTCACTGGGGGATTCTAGGCAGGGTAGAGACCTCTGACCACACCTCAGCCCCTCACTGGGGGATTCTAGGCAGGGTAGAGACCTCTGACCACACCCCCACCCTCACTGGGGGATTCTAGGCAGGGTAGAGACCTCTGACCACACCCCCACCCTCACTGGGGGATTCTCAACTCTACCCTGTACATCTCCAGCCTCTTTTACTTTCCTTTTGAGACAGGATCTCACTAACTTGCCTGGGCTGGCTTTGAACCTGTGGTTCTTATGCCATAGCCTCCCAAGTAGTTGAGACTGCAAGCTTACACTTCAGGTCCAGCTTCATCAATTTTGTTCATTTAAGAATATTTAAACTGGGTGGTGGTGGCTCACACCTTTAATCCCAGCATTAGGGAGGCAGAGACAGTGGATCTCTTGAGCTACAGGACAGCCAGGGCTACATAGGGAGACCCTGTCTTGGAACAAACAAACTGGCTGGAGAGATGGCTCAGAGGTTAGATCACTGACTGTTATCAATTCCCAGCAACCACACTGTGGCTCACAACGATCTGTAATGAGATCTGGTGCCCTCTTCTGACGGACAAGGATACATGCAGGCAGAACACTGTATACATGATTAATAAATCATTTTTAAAGACAGGTTTCTCTTAGCTTTGGAGCCTGTCCTGGAGCTTGCACTGTAGGCAAGGCAGGTCTTGAACTCAGAGAGATCCGCCTGCCTCTGCCTCCTGAGTGCTGAGATTAAAAGCACGCACGACCACTGCTCAGCCTTAAAAAAATTCTATTTAAAAAAAAAGCAAACAGCAGGGCAGTGGTGGCGCACGCCTTTAATCCCAGCACTCTGGGAGGCAGAGGCAGGCGGATCTCTGTGAGTTCGAGGCCAGCCTGGTCTACAAGAGCTAGTTCCAGGACAGGAACCAAAAAGCTACAGAGAAACCCTGTCTCAAAAATAAAAAAAAAAAAAATAAAAATAAAAAAAAGCAAACAAAAAATAATATTTTAAAATCCATTCTTTGACAAGTTCATACATATGTCTTGGTCATATACACTCCCAACTCTCCTCTAAACTCCCCCAAACGTCTCATACCCAATTCCTTCTCTCTCTCTCTTTCCTTTTTTGTTTTGTTTTGTTTGTTTGTTTGTTTTTCCAGACAGGATTTCTTTGTGTAGCCCTGGGTGACCTGGAATTTTCTCTGTAGACCAGGCTGGCCTAGAACTCACAGAGACTCACCTGCCTCTGCCTCTGCCTCTGCCTCTGCCTCCTGAGTGCTAGGATTAAAATGGATGCGCCACCACTGCCCAGCCCAATTTCATTTTAAAATAACCTACTAAGTCCAATTATTGCCACCCCCAGCCCAGGCTGGCCTGTTCCTGTGACCCCCTAACCTCTATCTCATGTCTGGCCCCTGGGTTCTTAACTACCCTTTCTATGTTCACAGGTCTCTCCCTGGCAGTGCCCTGGAGCTCCGTTACTCCCAGGCACCAACTTTACCTTCTGGTGCCCCCCTGGATCCTTACGGAGCTGCCAGTGGCCGGGCAGGCAAGAGGGGACGCTGGTCAGGGGCCAAGGATGAGTCTTCCAAGGTCAGCAGCCCCCTCTGGGGCCTGGACTGAGGGGCAGTGGGCAGTGCTGGGGGACAGCTGGATCTAGGCAGCTCAGGGAGGATGTGGGGCCTGGACTGAGGGGCAGTGGGCAGTGCTGGGGGACAGCTGGATCTAGGCAGCTCAGGGAGGATGTGGGGCCTGGACTGAAGGGCAGTGGGCAGAACTGGGGGGCAGCTGGATCCGGGCAGCTCAGGGAGGATGCTGGGATGAAGGACGCATCCCTCTGACTCACTGCCTTCCCTCCTGGCCTCCAATACCACGGGTACCGCCCGCACATCGCATCCTGTGGTTCACATGGTGAGCATATGGATGAGGGAAGAGTGGAGAAGCCAGGGGGGTGAGGCCGGGTGAAGAGAAGAAGTTGGCTGGGTGCGGGGCAGTCATGGGTGTAGGCATGGCTTCGCGACGGTTAGGTGAGCCACTAAGAGACTCATGCTGTGGAGAAGCACACGCAGCAAAACGCTTGCCGTGTACACACCAACACCGAATTCCCAGGCTTCAGCATGCGTGTAACAAGCCAGATGCGGTGGAGTGTGCCTGTTGTCTCAGCTCGGGGGTGGGGGGGTGTAGACAGGAGGATCTTTGAAGCCTGTGGTCAGCCAGCCTCAATAGGGAGCTCCAGGTTCAGTGAGAGACTATGTCTCAAAATATAAGGTAGGGCTGGGCCTTCAGGACTCTTGGGTAGGTGGGTCTCTGTGTTCCAGGCCAACAAGGTTGACACAATGAGACCCTGTCTAAAACAAAAAACAAACAACAACAGAAAAAGAAGTAAGGTGGAGCCAGCAAGACGTTTGCAGCTTAGCCTCGTGGTCTGAGGGACAGACCTGAGTCCCCAAAGCTGTCCTCTGACATCTACATGCACACCATGACACACGCACACCCACCACCACACACGAAACAATATGTTAAAAAGAAAACAAGAGATTCAGGAGAATCATGTGACCAGTGACATGGGGCTGCAGCTTCTGCATAGGTACATCTTAATACGAAGAAGGAAGGCCGGAGAGATGGCTCAGTGGTTAAAAATGTCTACTTTCCTACCAGAGGTCTCAAGTTCATCCTCACGGTGACATCTGTAAGTTCCATTCTGGTGATCCTCTGCCCTCTTCTGGCTTCTGTGGGAATCATGCATGTGCATGGTGCACATACATACATTACATACATGCAGGTAGCAAAACACTTACATAAAATAATCACACACATATATATACAGTATATATATATGTATATATATATATAGTTTTTTTTTTTTGAAACAGGGTTTCTCTGTAGCTTTGGTGCCTGTCCTGGAACTCACTCTGTAGACCAGGCTGGTCTTAAACTCACAGAGAACCACCTGCTTCTGCCTCCCGAGTGCTGGAATTAAAGGTGTGCGCCACCGCTGCCCGGCTAAATAAATATTTTTTAAAAAGAAGAGGCATATGTCTTTAACCCCAGCACTCAAGACAGTCAGAGCTCTGTGAGTTTGAGGCCAGCCTGGTCTACAGAGCAAGTTCTAGGACATCAAGGGCTACAACAGAGAAACCCTGTGTCAGATAAACAACGCATAGCCAAAGCAACAACAAGACAGCTCATTGTTGGGGCGTGCATGCCACACCACGGCTGTGGAGGTCAGAGGATGTCTCTGTGGACTCGTTTCGTTCCTCCCACCTTCACATGGGAGCTGAAGAATGAGCTTGGGTCACCAGACTTGTGCAACAGGGGTTTTACCCATTGAGCCATCTCTTAGATCCAAGAAAGACCTGTCAAGAGAAGAGCTATGAGCTAGGTCAACTGAAGCTGGGTGTGCCTGACGCCCTGGCTCCACCACCATACTGCAAAAAAAAGGAAGGGTTCAGAGAAGAAGTGTGGGGTGCAGGTGGGTCAGGAATATGGGGCAAAGGCAGGTGCCAACCTCAGTCCTAATCCACAGGGGCAGGACTGGGATCGATCTGCCCCTGCCGGGTCCATCCCTCCTCCATTTCCTGGAGAGCTTGATGGCTCAGATGAGGAGGAGGCCGAGGGGATGTTCGGGGCTGAGTTGCTGTCCCCCAGTGGGCAAGCTGACGTGCAGACGCTGGCCATCATGCTTCAAGAGCAGTTGGAAGCCATCAACAAGGAGATCAAGTGAGTCCCGAGCCAAGTGTGCTGTGTCTTGCCCAGTTTGTCTCCACAGCCCCGATGCTCCCTAGAGTCTGCCCCACCCCTTTCTCTAAGCCTGTCTGCTCTCCCATTTCTGTCAAGTGGGTCTCCCAGACGATATTCCATACCCAGGAACCACCCCATCATCTGCGTCAGTGTTCCTGAGCCAGCATGCACACAGGAATGGGCGCAAAGCACCAACCTTCACCTCAGGGCAGGAGAAATCTTCAGACGGCCACAGCTCCATATAACTGTGTCCTAGAACCTCCTGATACGGCAGGAATCTCAACATACAGTCCCAACAATAGCAAACCCACCCACAGACCCTACCCTCACACAGCAATCCAGAACCTCAGCTGGGCTGGGAGTGTAGGTCCCTTGGTAGACCATTTACTAAGCATCTGCAGGCCCTCAGTTCCATCCCTAAGATGGAAAAGCAAAGAAAGAAGAAAGGGAAAGAAAGAGAAAGGAGGGAAGAAAGGAAGAGAGCTAGGAAATAAATAGAAAGAAAGATGATAGATAGATAGATAGATAGATAGATAGATAGATAGATAGATAGATAGATAGATAGAAGCTGTGGTGGCACATGCCTCTAATTCCACACTCAGGGGAATTCACTGCAGAGGCAGGTGGATCTCTCTGAGTTCAAGGACAGTCTGGTCTACAAAGCAAGTTTCAGGACAGCCAGAGAAACACAGAGAAACTCTGTCTTGAAAAACAAAAAACAAACAAAAGATTGAAAGGAAAGAAGGGTTTGGGAAGATGGCTCATTGGTTAATGTATTTGCCACACTTGAGGACTGGAGTTCAGGTCCCTCGGAACACATATAAATGCCATGCAGGCTAGGTGACTCATTTGAAATTTCAGCCTCTGAAGACAGAGATGGGCTCCTCCAAGGAAGCCGGCTACTAAGACTAGCCATATCAACAAGATATGTTTGGCTGAGAGATGCTGGCTCAGTGAATAAGTAGAAGAGTGACCTTTGGTGAGTCTGGCCGTCAACCTCAGGTCTCTCTGTATGCATTCACATCCACACACTGTGCCCACACACATGCAAAAGCACGCACACACACATGCGTGCCACACAGATGCACACACGTGTGCACACACATGCAAAAGCATGCATGCATGCCACACAAATGCACACGCACACATGTGCACACACATGCAAAAGCACTCACACACATGCGTGCCACACAGATGCACACACATGTGTGCACATACATGCAAAAGCATGCATGCCACACAAATGCACATGCACACATGTGCACACACATGCAAAGCATGCACGCACACATGCTTGCCACACAGACGCACACACGTGTGTCCATACAAATGCAAAAGCATGCATGCACAAATGCGTGCCACACAGACGCACACACATGCAAAAGCATGCATGCACATATGCGTGCCACACAGATGCACACACATGCGTCTACACACATGCAAAAGCATGCATGCACACATGCATGCCACACAGATGCACACACATGCGTCTACACACATGCAAAAGCATGCATGTACAATGCATGCCACACAGATGCATACACATGCAAATGCATGCATGCACACATGCGTGTCACACAGACACGCACACACACATGGAAAGAGAGAAATCAAAGACTGAATACAGCTCTGCACCTACCGAGAGTTTCCAGCTGACAGCAGCGTTTTCAGGAAGCCTCGCAGATTCTCCAGACAGTGCCTGCTTTGACGATTCTGTAGTCACACATTCTCCCTGTCTCCCAGGAAATGAGATTAACACAATCACATTCTAACTCAGACATTATTCATCTGTGCTCCCAAACTGAATGGATTCATTACCTTCTACACCTACTTTGATTGACCTTGATTTCACCCTGATTTTAGCATTTTGCTCTAGCAGTTCTTGGGACACTGTCTCTTTCCTGTAGTGATATTATCTTTAAAATTATAATTTGTAGTATTGGGGATTGAATCCAGGGCCTTGTGTATGCCAAGTGAGGCCTCTAGTGCTAAGTCACACCCCAGCCCCTCACTGGGGGATTCTAGGCAGGGGCTCTACCACTGAGCTATACCCGAGCCCCTCATTGGGGGATACTAGGCAGGTGTTCTACCTCTGAGCTACACTCCTAAGCCTTTTTATGACTTTACTGTAACTGTTTGGCTAACCTCTTCTAATTGATAGAAATCACAACTATTCAGCCCCAATCCTTAAGTGATTTCTTGAGACTCTCAGGATTTCTTGCCTCTCCCTTGAGCCCTTGCAACCATGGACAAGCTGTCCACTAAAACAATCTTAAGTCACTTCACGGTTCTGAGTCACACCGCCCTCCCCTCTGCAGACTTTCTGGCCACTTGGGATTTGTGACTTCTCACCCCTCCACCCTGCACTAGTCTTCTTTCTCCTTCCCAGGCTAATCCAAGAAGAGAAAGAGACTACAGAGCAGCGTGCAGAAGAGCTGGAGAGCCGGGTGTCCAGTTCTGGCCTTGACTCACTGGGCCGGTACCGCAGCAGCTGCTCACTGCCGCCCTCCCTCACCACCTCCACCCTCGCCAGCCCCTCACCTCCCAGCTCTGGCCATTCCACCCCTCGTCTGGCACCCCCCAGTCCTGCCCGGGAGGGAACCGAGAAGACCGTGAGTATTCTCTGTCATCCCAGCCCAGTGTAGGTAGGAGAGGTCAGGAAAAAAAAAAACTTCCCACAAATAGCTCCCAGAGCTTTTGCACAGTGGATTCCAGAAGCATGCGTGGCCTAAGTCCCAAAGGCTGATTTCTGGAAACGTGTGTGTGTGTGTGTGTGTGTGCACATGTGTGAGCATGCCTTAGTACTCCTCGGGGAGGTCAGGACAATTTGTAGCACTTGGGTCTCTCCTAACATTTGCATCTTGGTGAGTGGGCTCAGGTCACCGGGCTTGGTAGCAAGTTCTTTACCCACTGATCCTTCTCGGTGATCCTATTTTGACTTGTTTTATGTGTTATGTTTAGCTTTTGTTTGTTTTTTGTTTGTTTGTTTGTTTTTGTTTTTTTCTTTTCGAGACAGGCTTTCTCTGTGTATCTCTGGCTGTCCAGTTCCAGGGCACCATGGTCACTGCCTTTACCCCATTTGACCTAGGCTACCCTATCTTCAAGTCAGTGCCCAAGCAAGGGAGAACTTAGACACATTCTCAAACCCCCAAGCTAATTCTGCGTCTGTCTCTGTCCCCAGAACCATGTCTCCAAGGAAGAAGCTGGTGCTCCACGAGGGGAGGGCCCAGCCATTCCAGGAGACACCCCACCACCTACTCCCCGCTCTGCCCGTCTTGAGAGGATGACCCAGGCTTTGGCACTGCAGGCTGGGTCCCTAGAAGATGGGGCTCCTCCCCGGGGAAGGTCAGCATGGATGTGGGTTGAGAAAAGGGATGGGACAAAGACTTGGGGGGATGGTGTCTATCCCAGGCTCTGTCCTTTCTCTCTAGTGAGGGCACCCCAGATTCCCTCCACAAAGCCCCCAAGAAGAAGAGCATCAAGTCATCCATAGGTCGGCTCTTTGGCAAGAAAGAGAAGGGTCGGATGGGACCCCCAGGCCGGGAAAGTGTTTCTCTGGGTAAGTATTGTAACGTCAACCTTCCTCTTCTCCCTCCCTGCCTTCTTCCCCCGTCCACCTTCTCATTGCTAGAAATTAACTTCTTTCTTTGTTTAGTAATACTGGGAAATTGAACTGGAAATTGATCCTAGGTCCTCATGCATGCTAGGCAAGTACTCTGCCATCAAGCTATAGCCACTGCTTTTTTCTTTTTCGAGTCAGGATCTCTCTGTGTAACAGCCCTGACTGTCCTGGAATTTACTCTGTTGACCAGGCTGGCCTTGAACTCACAGAGCTCTACCTGCCTCTACCCCTGAGTGCTGGGATTAAAGGCGGGCGCCACCACTGTGCTCCCTGCTCTTTTTTTTTTTTTTTAAGATTTATTTATTATGTATACAACATTCTGCCTCCATGTGTGCCCGCACGCCAGAGGAGGGCGTCAGATCTCAGTACAGATGGTTGTGAGCCACCATGTGGCTGCTGGGAATTGAATTCAGGTCCTCTGGAAAAGCAGCCAGTGCTCTTAACCTCTGAGCCATCTCTCCAGCCCTGCTCTTTTTTTAAAAAAATTAAAAATTGTATTATCATTCTCCGTGTGTTCTGGCTATATATGGAGGTCGGAGGACAGTCTTATGAAGTCAGTTCTCTCCTTCCACTTTTCTTATGTAGCCTTGGCTGTCCTAGAATGCTCTATGTAGACCAAGCTAGACTTGAGCCTACAGAGCCCCCGCTTCTGCCTCCCAAGAGATGGAATCAAAAACATACAGCAGCAGGGCAGTGTGCCAAGCCTGTCACCCTGACTGGCCTGCTCTGTGCTCTGTAGCATAGGATGGCCTTGAGCTGATTCCTGCCTCTCCAGTGTTGGGGATGTGAGGCCTGAGCTAGCACACCCCCCTGACACTGCCTGACCCATCACTGACTTTGAGCTTCCTTGCCTCCAGCTGGGACACCCTCTGATGAAACACTGGCCACTGACCCTCTGGGGCTGTCCAAGTTGACTGGCCCAGGAGAAAAGGACAGGAGGAACAAGAGGAAGTGAGTGTTCTGGGGTTTGGGGTGGGCATGGATACTGCTGAGATTGAGTGACCCTGAACATGCTTCCCAGCTTTCCTGATTTGTTGTCTGGGCAGGGAAGGTGGGTTAAGGAGAGTCACACCTGGTGCCTTACCAAGATGCCTTTGCCATGTCTCTGTGTGAGAGTCCATGCTTTCACTGTGTGCCTGTGTGAGAATCCACGCTTTGGCTGTGTGCCTGTGTGAGAGTCCACGCTTTGGCTGTGTGCCTGTGTGAGAGTCCACACTTTTGCTGTGTGCCTGCGTGAGAGATCCATGGGAAGGATTCACAGCCCCTGCCTACCTTCTCTGCTAGGCACGAGCTTCTGGAAGAGGCCTGTCGCCAGGGCCTGCCTTTTGCTG
This sequence comes from Alexandromys fortis, assembly GCF_014885135.2. Taxonomy (NCBI): domain Eukaryota; kingdom Metazoa; phylum Chordata; class Mammalia; order Rodentia; family Cricetidae; genus Alexandromys; species Alexandromys fortis. The sequence goes on from NW_026068073.1 coordinate 872,907, forward strand.
CCTGGGATGGTCCCACAGTGGTCTCCTGGCTGGAGGTACTTTGTTATTGAAATAACCCTTCATGTAGAGTTACTAATCAACCCCCTTTTAGGTTTTTGTGTTTTGTTTGTTTGTTTTGCTTTGTTTTTCTGTAATTAACTCAGGTTCTCACTCTGTAGCCCTGGGGAGCCTCAAACTGATGGCAACCCTTCTGCCTCAGACTCTTGAGTGCTGTGATTACAAGCCTGAGCCACTGTACCAGGCCTTTATCCTCGACCCTCTGACAGTCGTGCTATCCAGGGCTGGTTGATTCCGCTCTAGAGAAGCCCAGAAGTGGGGTGGGAGGGAAGGTCAGGACCTGAGGCTCTTAGGAAAGCTACTTCCTCCTCCTTGCACCCTTGCCCTCTCTCTCTGTCTCTTCGGGTCTCTCCTGGTCTCTGCCGACTGTCTGTCTTCTCCTCTCTTCTCCCACATGTCTGTCTTACTGCTCCTGTGTCTTTGCCTGCGAGCCTTCTCCATCTGTCTCTCTCTCTACTGACTCCTCCACATTCTCGCCTTCCCATGGCCTCAGCTCTGGGTGGGCATGCCTGCGTGGTACGTGGCTGCCTGTCGGGCCAATGTCAAGAGCGGCGCCATCATGGCCAACCTGTCAGACACGGAGATCCAGAGGGAAATTGGCATCAGCAATCCCCTGCACAGGCTCAAGCTGCGCCTTGCCATTCAGGAGATGGTGTCACTCACGTCACCCTCAGCGCCTGCTTCCTCCCGCACTGTGAGTGCCTGCAAATCAATGCCCTCCTGCTCACCCTCACCCCTCGCCAGCCTCCAATCCTGGGCCCCGTGTCACGGGTGTGTCCTCAGGCGACATCTCTTTCAGGGACCTATTGACTTGTTCCACCTGCCCCCAAGAGTCCCTTCCTGTGGATTTCACCACTTCCAAGGGACCACCCCCAAATCCATAGTTTTCTTTTTAGGCAAGATCTCCCTCTATAGGTCTGGCTGGCCTGGAACTCACAGAGACCCATGGCCTCCTCTACCAGCTCACCATGTCCAGACTCAGTTTTTTCCTAGGAAACCTCAAATAGGCAGACAGTTATTGGTTCCTGTGTTGTCTGAAGCAGTGGCCCCCTCAGGCTACTGAGTAAGTTCAAGGTCAGCCTTGGTAAGACCTTGCCTCACACTAAAAAGAAAGATGGCCTGCAAGATGACCCAGTAGGTAAAGTTGCTTGCCACCAAGCCTGACCACCTGAGGTCAGTTCCTGGAACCCACATGGGAGAAGACGAAAATCAACTCCTATAAGGGTCCTGAGACTTTTACCGAGTGCCACGGCACACGCATATAAAATAAATAAATGTTCTTCTAAACATGTTTTTTTTTTTTTTTTTTTTTTTTTTTTTTTTTTTTTTTTTTTGAGACAGGGTCTCTCTGTGTAGCTCTGGCTGTCCTGGAACTCACTCTGTACACCAGGCTGTTCCTCAGACTCACAGAGATCCGCCTGCCTCTGCCTCCCGAGTGCTGGGATTAAAGGCGTGCGCCACCACCTAGTGCAACACATGTTCTTAACCACTGAACCATCTCTTCAGCCCCAAAATTATTTTACTAAATATCTATTTATTTATTTATTTTGTGTGCGTGTAATTGCCACGGGGCATGCGTGGCACAGAACTTGGGTTGCCAGACTTGGCAGGAAGCACCTTTATCTGCTGAGCCATCTTGCTGGACGCAAGGTCCCAACTCCTAGGGCTTCAGCATGGAAGACGCCCAACACAGGGTCATTTCCGTTGTCACCTCTGCTTTGAGGCCCCAAACAGAATGAGCTTAAACAATGAGTCAGAGTGGGACACTTAAGAAGCCGTCTGTCTGCATCCTGTGTCATCTCCCATCCCGTGACACCTAGCATCCCTCAGCCCACAGGAAACGTGTGGATGACACATGAGGAGATGGAGTCGCTGACAGCAGCTACGAAACCCGTGAGTGACTCCTGCTGGTGACCCGGGGGTGGCACTATTCCTATTGGGTGTGGGGCTGGGAGGATTCTGTCTGTCCATGCATCGTCTGTCCCTTCTGTTCTCCTTTGCCTGTCCCCTTAACCCACCCTTCTTTCCCCCTCTTCCCACTAACGGGTCAGGAGACCAAGGAGATCAGCTGGGAGCAGGTAGGGTGCAGGACGGGCTGCCCGCATGACAGGTTGTGCACGCTGCATGGTCTTTCTCTGTCCCTGTGCCCCACCCTTTTCCAGAACATTCTAAGTCCCCACCCAGGAGGCGAAGGCTGCAGCTTGGAGCTCAGCTGTGGACTAGTTCATAGTGGCTTGGTGGGGGACTAAATGGAAGCCCTCTGTCCACCTCCAGCCTAGAGCACAGGTCTTCCCATGGTTGTGGGTTGCTTGGGAGCTGCTGGGCTATGGGACTGCTGGAGCCGGAGGGAGCCGCGGGGCCGTCTAGGGTTGGGAAGAGGGCTGAGGGTTCAGTGGCGCTAGTGTTAGCTATGCTATTATGGTGGCTATGAGGTGGACACGGCAAGTGAGAGGTAGGGAGGACACTGTGGCCTGGAGAGGAGAGAGGCCCAATGCCTGACTTGAGCTTGCAGGGGTGGGGGTGGGGGTTGTAGGCTCCAGATTGGGCTGTGGTCTTTTTCCAGGCCCTGAAGCTGCAGACTTGGGGGTTTAGCTCAGCCTTGCCCCAAACTAGACTGTTGAGTATTTCCTGAGTGTCACAGGAGTGATAGTCTCTGGGTGTAAGGAAAGCCACACTGAGTCCTGCTTCACATTTGGGCTGAGTGGGTGCAGACCGGCAGAGCTTGGGGCCAGCCGGTGGGGCCCTTGCCTGTAACACAGAATTCTAGCTTCCAGCCAACCTGGAGTGGGAGTGTGTGCCTGTAACTCCGTCATTCAAGAGGGTGGAGGCAGGAGGATCTAAGTTCAAGACCATCCTCAAACTTCACTGTGAATTTGAGGCTAGCCAGGGCTACACAAGACCCTGAGCTGTTTTGTGCTGGGGAGAGAACCAGCGTGGGGTGGGGACTGAATGTTGTCCTTGAGGGCCTGACCCCCTCCCTCACCTGCCCACGGCCCCAGATCCTGGCATATGGCGACATGAACCACGAGTGGGTGGGGAACGACTGGCTGCCCAGCCTTGGGTTGCCCCAGTACCGAAGCTACTTCATGGAGTCGCTAGTCGATGCTCGGATGTTGGACCACCTGAACAAGAAGGAACTGAGAGGTCAACTCAAGATGGTGGACAGCTTCCACAGGTGGGGCTGCCTGGCCAATGGGAACACCCAAAGGGGAAGAAGTCACACCCCTAGAGAGGCTTTAGCCAATGGGAAGTTTTATGAAATTCTGGCTTGTTGCTCCTTGAACCAAGAAGGTGATCCATAGGAAAACCGAGATCTCTTGTGGTCCTGGTGACCTGCTACAGGGGAGGCCAAAACAGGAGGATGGCAAGTCTGAAGTTAGCGTGGACTATAGAGTGAGTCTGAAGTTAGCGTGGACTATAGAGAGTCTGAAGTTAGCGTGGACTATAGAGAGTCTGAAGTTAGCGTGGACTATAGAGTGAGTCTGAAGTTAGCGTGGACTATAGAGTGAGTCTGAAGTTAGCGTGGACTATAGAGTGAGTCTGAAGTTAGCGTGGACTATAGAGTGAGTCTGAAGTTAGCGTGGACTATAGAGTGAGTCTGAAGTTAGCGTGGACTATAGAGTGAGTCTGAAGTTAGCGTGGACTATAGAGTGAGTCTGAAGTTAGCGTGGACTATAGAGTGAGTCTGAAGTTAGCGTGGACTATAGAGTGAGTCTGAAGTTAGCGTGGACTATAGAGTGAGTCTGAAGTTAGCGTGGACTATAGAGTGAGTCTGAAGTTAGCGTGGACTATAGAGTGAGTCTGAAGTTAGCGTGGACTATAGAGTGAGTCTGAAGTTAGCGTGGACTATAGAGTGAGTCTGAAGTTAGCGTGGACTATAGAGTGAGTCTGAAGTTAGCGTGGACTATAGAGTGAGTCTGAAGTTAGCGTGGACTATAGAGTGAGTCTGAAGTTAGCGTGGACTATAGAGTGAGTCTGAAGTTAGCGTGGACTATAGAGAGTCTGAAGTTAGCGTGAACTATAGAGTGAGTTCAAGGCCAGCTCAGGGAGCTAGTGAGACCCTGTCTCAAAATTAAAAATTAAAAATAGAGAGATCATGAAGAAAGAGAGGGAGAAAGTCAGATAAGAGCAACAAGAGCAACGACAGTGGCCATGGGAAGGCTCCTGAGTGACTCAGTTTCCCCCTCTGCTCAGGGTTAGTCTGCATTACGGTATCATGTGCCTGAAACGGCTCAACTATGACCGGAAGGACCTGGAGCGGAGGAGGGAAGAGAGCCAGACCCAGATCAGAGGTGAGGTCCTGTGGGGGCCAGGCGGAGAGGCAGGCCAGAGGGAGGGAAGCCAGATTTCAAGAGCTACTGAGAACATGGTAGGGTGAGCATGCCACGCCTTTAATCCCAGCACTCGGGAGGCAGAAGCAGGCGATCTCTGTGAGTTCGAGACCAGCCTGGTCTATACAGCAAGTTCCAGGACAGGCTCCAAAGCTACAGAAAAACCCTGTCTCCTTTTCATCTTCAGACGTGATGGTGTGGTCCAACGAGAGGGTCATGGGCTGGGTGTCTGGGCTCGGCCTGAAGGAATTCGCTACGAACCTCACTGAAAGCGGGGTGCACGGGGCCCTGCTGGCTCTGGATGAAACCTTCGACTACTCCGACCTGGCCTTGCTCCTACAGATACCCACACAGAACGCGCAGGTGAGTATGGTGCTCAGGGAACATGCTGGGCGCTCCCACCTGCGTGCTCCAACCTAGGCCCACCAACCTCCCCCCTCCTCTTCCAGGCCCGGCAACTGCTGGAGAAAGAATTTAGCAACCTCATCTCCCTAGGCACAGACAGACGGCTGGATGAGGTAGGCGTGGCAGCAGCTCTGAGGCTCCCTGCCACACTTACATCAGTGATGAAGGGGTGGGGCTTGGTGTTGCCAACCAATTGTGGTTGGAGGTTGAGCTAAGTGAGGGGCATGGCTGAGGAGAGGAGCAGAATGGGAGTTTAGGCCTCCCTCCTTCACCTCGGGCTCCTATCCTACCACTAGGACAGTGCCAAGTCCTTCAGCCGCTCCCCATCCTGGAGGAAGATGTTCCGAGAGAAGGACCTCCGAGGTGTAACCCCCGACTCGGCTGAGATGTTACCCCCCAACTTTCGCTCAGCTGCAGCAGGAGCTCTAGGCTCCCCAGGGCTCCCACTACGCAAACTGCAGCCTGAAGGTAAGGGGCTCAGATGTGACAGTCCGGACCCTAGTCACAGCTTGGGACAACTCTCCGTCTGGTCTACCCTACCAGCTGTCACCCGGGCGCTCCTCGCAGTGGGCTATTCTCAGTCTCCTTCCCAGGATGGGACATGACCTTGCTTCAGGCCACTTGGACTCTCTCTTTGGGTCTCAGGCTGCCGGGAAGTAGAGACCCATGGTGGAGCAGGCACACGCGTGATGTTTGAAGCTTAAGTCTATTGGAGGGCATCAGGGCTTGAGGCCAGAGAGCCTAGAAACCCTGGCGGATCTGGGCCAGCCTCTCAGGCCTGTTACTCAGCCACTCAGCGTTCGGCAGATAATTGCAAGATCAATACCTGCCTGGGCCACGGAAGAGTGAGTTCAGGACAGCCAGGCCTGCTCAGTGAGACTCTGCTTCCAAAAGTAAAAGGAGCTGAGGGTGCAGCTGGCTGGTGGGGGAGCCGCGTACAATTCCCCAGTGGGAGCTGCCCTGTGGCTCACTGGTAGAGCCCAAGCCTAGAATACCCCAGTGAAGGGCTCGGGTGTGGCTTAGTGGTGCGGTATTTGACTACCAATCAAGGGGCTCCTACCTTCAATGTCCAGTACGAAGGAGTGGGGAATTCTCTGGGGAAAATAGGGGGCTTCCAGGCTGAATGGCTGCTCTCTCTCTAGGCCAGACTTCTGGGAGTTCACGAGCAGATGGTGTTTCTGTCCGGACTTACTCCTGCTAGTGGACACTTACAGGTGAGGACTCTACCAGGTGATTCTTAGGGTTCGGGGTGGTGCAATGGGACCGCAGGATGGCGGACCAGATGGGTCCCACCTACTCTGATAACTGTTTGGTCTCAATGCAAGTGACCTCGCTCTCACTCGGATGAAGACCCTCCCGAAGGCTGGGCCGTTTTCCCTCCTTTGCAGAGTATTGTCTAGCCGGAGACCACCGTCAGGGAGCTCTCACTGCGGACTATACACATCTATACACACCAGCCCAGTGTGCGCGTTCCCGCCTCCCAGATGGACTGGGCCTGGACTAAACCACAGGAAATGGACTAAGGAGGGGGGCATCGGAAGAAGAGGACAGGAAGAAATCCCTCCGCCTCCCTTTTCTCTACTTTGTAATTTATTGATCCGTTTCGGACGGGAGCCAGGCACCCTGCAACTGCGGGAAGGGGGCTTGCTTCGCTCTCGGGCGGCATGCGGGGAGAGGCCGCCCCTCCCCCTTCTCTTGCCCAGTCGCGGGGCCCAGGTCTTTCTTCTTCGTCCGCTAGGAGGGGAGGGGAGACTCGCTGCTACAAGCCTCGCCCCCCACTCCCGTGCCACTCAGTCCTGCCCCCGCTGCGTCTGGTCGCCAGTCCTCAGGGGGTCATCTGTGAGCGGAGTCCCTGTCCCTCCTCCCGTGTCTCGTGTCCCCCGGGGCCTCCCCGCCCCCGTGCTATGGCGGTGTCTGTGCCCAAGGGTCAGGGACGCAGCACTGCGTTCCCAGTTCCCCTCCGGCTCCGGGGTTTGCATGGGAAAATCCCTCTGTCAACTATGTCGCTGGGTGATGTGGTTTGGGGAGGGATGGACAGCGGGGAGTCCCCCACCCCGACTCTCAGTTGGCCTCCTAGCCCCAGGCGTTACTCAGTGATCACGGGTAAAGACCTACTGTTTCAAAAGTTCTGGTGTTGACCAGCCTTTTTTTGAGACAGGGTCTCACTTTGTAGTCCTGGCTGGCCTGGAACTCACTATGTAGACTAGGCTAGCCTCGAACTCACAGAGATCCGCTTGCCTCTGCCTCTGCACTGAGATTAAAGGTGTGTGCCACCTCTCCCAGCTTTTGTTCTCAAGATGTTAAGAATGCAAACCAACCACCTTCAGAATCAAGGAGTCAGGCCCTCTAGGAGAGGCTGATGCCTCTTCCTACCGTCTGTGGTCTCCCTCCGCCAGTACACACCCCACACCCCACACTGCTGTTTCTAGGAGCACATTTATTCAGGCCTCCTGTCAGGTGGGCAGGCCAGGGGAGGTACTTCAGCCGCAGTTGTGGCCAGGTCAGGGCTCTGGAGTCTCCAGCATGTCAGCCAGGGCTCTGGACAGGAGGACACGAAGGTTAGCCAGCACCCAGAGGTCCTTGAGCCATCATGACCCTGACCGCTCTTAGCTCCCGGTGGGCCAGCCTTTCTCTAAACAAGTCCCTTGAACTGCATCATTCCCCCACCCAGCCCCACACTTACTGATACAGGGAGGAGGAGAAATAGTCCATGTAGCTTCCTGGGAGGGAGCAGAGAGAAGAGGTTTGAGGGCCTCCAGGAAGGGCATGATGGGGGAACACTCAGGGCAAGCGCTTGGTCTCCAGCTGCCCCAGCCCACGATTTTTGTTTACTTTGGTCCCACCCACTGGCTTCTAGGAGTGCCCTCAACACCGGCTCAATCCTAGCTTCAGGCCAGGCTCTGCCCGAGGACCTTTGCTATGGTCACACCCCCACCCCACCCTACCATTCAGCCACAGCCAGCAGCTTTCCTGGTTCGGAGCTCAGGTTGGCTCCAACCCCTCTTTGCAAGACTTTGCCCCTCCATAGGGGCCTGCTTTGCTTCTCACCTGGAGTGCAGAGGGTTTCACAGACCAGCGGGCAGAGGTAGCAGAACTGGCAGTGCTGAGGACGGGGGGAAAAGCCTGGTCAGGGAGGTTGGGTGGAGGGCCAGTGTGGGTGCTCTAGGGGGACCAGCGTCCCTGGGAAGGTCTCACCTGGCACTGGTCACAGTGTTCCCCCATGTTCTCCTCGTCACATTGACAGCTTTCGCATTCAGTACATCTCTGGGGACAGGAAGAGCCTGCTTAGAGGAGTCCCTAGCCCAGAATCCATGTCTGAGCTCAGAGTCCCCCTTCTTTCCAGGTGGTTCCTCAAACCACCCTCCCAAGTTTCCTATCTAAAGATAGCCCAAATGCCCCCATTGAGGGCAGGACCTGTGAGTGGTCACAGACCTGGAGGGTGACCCTTAACTTCTCCCCACCCCAGCTTCTGGTCCCCAGCATTTATTTTGCTGCTCCTCCCACTGTCAGGTTCAGAGGCCTCCCACGGCACCCCAGGGCATGCCAGGCAGATCCGGGATAGGGACCTACATTGCAGAAAGAACAATAGCCACACAGAGATCCTGGCTGGTAGTTCTCATACTCCTGGGCATCGTGCTGACCTGTGGGGACAGGAGGGCCACAGTGATTCCATTTGACCAACTCTGCCTTCCCCACCCCACAGAGCCAGGTCACTTACCTGTGACCTCACGGCTCTCCTCCTCGCTGGAACCTTCTGTGTCCACCTCCCTTCCAGCCAGGGGATTTGGGATGATGGTGAAGGGTAGCAGGTTTTCTTCCAGGATCTCCTCCTCTTCCTCCTCTTCCTCCTGCTTTCTGTGATGGCTCACTGGAGTCTGAACCTCAGTCCTGCCTTCCCTACTCTCTTGCTCATCTTTTTCTTCCTCTTCCTCATCTGCCTGGCTCTTAGGGAGGCTGTGACCCTCCTCCTCCTCTTCACTGTGGGATCCTTTGCTCTGCTCTGAGTCTTTGTCTCCCTCTTGAGAGCTGTGGTCATCTTCCTTTCTTGATTCTTCGGAACCAGCCCCTGTGGGCTGCAGGGGCTGATGACCAATGTCACCTTGGAAAAACTCTCTGTGACCCTGGCTGATCTGTTCATCTTGATCTTGTGGCCTGTGACTGGGGACCTCGTGGCCAAACTCAGCAGAAATATCCCCATCTCCCTCCCTGGAGACTCTGTGGTGGTGATGGCCAGGAACTTCTGTCTTATACTCTTCTGGGAAGTCCTCCTCCTTGTCAGACTTGTGGCCTTGGGGTTGGTGGCTTGCAGTATGGTGGCTGAACTTGACTGTTACCTCCTCTTCTTGATTCTCACTTCCAAGACCATGGTGAGTGTGTCTAGAAGATGGGTGCCAATGTTCAGTGGATACAGCCTCATCTTCCTCTTCCTCATCTTGGTGGCTTTGGTAGCCACGGCTGGGGACATGATAGTAGCCTTCATCTGAGTCATCTTCATCATCTTCCTTCTCATCACCTCGGTGTCTGTGGACCTGGTGCTCATGCTCAGGGGAGCCATCATCATCATCATCATTATCATCATCATCATCACCACCATCATCATTTTCGTGGCTTTGATGTCTGTGGACCTGGTGCCCATGCTCAGGGGAGCCATCATCATCATCATCATCTTCATCTTCATCATCCTCTTCATGGCCTCGGTGTCTGTGGACCTGGTGCCCACGCTCAGTGGAATCATCATCATCTTCATCTTCATCATCTTCTTCATGGCCTCGGTGTCTGTAGGCCTGGTGCCCATGCTCAGGGGAGCCATCATCATCTTCATCATCATCATCATCATCATGGCCTCGGTGTCTGTGGGCCTGGTGCTCATGCTCAGGGGAGCCATCATCATCATCATCTTCATCTTCGTCTTTGTGGCCTCGGTGTCTGTGGACCTGGTGCCCATGCTCAGGGGAGCCATCATCATCATCATCTTCATCATCCTCTTCATGGCCTCGGTGTCTGTGGACCTGGTGCCCACGCTCAGGGGAACCATCATCTTCATCATCTTCGTCTTTGTGGCCTTGTCTATGGCTGTGGGCATGATGGTGTTCATCTGAACCCTCTTCATCTCCTTCCTCTGAGTGGCTCTGGTGGCTCTGGTGACCATGGGCCTTGTGCTTATCATTAGAGTTCTCTACTTCCTCCCCATCATTTTCCCCTCCGTGGCCATGGTGACCATGCCTGGTGACAAGATGGTGATCCTCACTGGAGACAATGCTCTCCTCATCTTCATCTTCATGGCTGTGACTCCTCTGTCTGGGGAAGTGGTCCTCAGGCTCCGCTGAGTTCCCCAAATCTTCAGTATCGTGCCCTCTGTGCCCATGGGCCTGTCTCACATGCCCTCTGAAGACCTCTTCAGAGACATTCTCCTCTCCAGCCTCGTGGCCAGGGTACCTGTGGTCTTGGAGCCGGTGGCCATATTCCCTGGAGAAATCATCATTCTCTTCCCTGTGGTCTCTGTCTTTCTCACCCTGATGGCCCCCACGGCTGTGGATGTGGTGGCCAAACTCAGCCGACATGTCCTCTGAAGACCCGGGAATGCCGGCATTGTTGTTCCAGTTGCCAAGGCCCAGCCCAGCCCCTCTCAGCTCCTGGGTCACCAGTGGAGGGAACAGCAGGCTGGCTACTATGGCCCAAAGGAGACAAGTATGCAACCAAGGCCCCTGGAAGCCCATGGAGACGTTTAGCAGTTGAACTTTTTCCAAGCTTGACTTCAGCTGACTTTGATGGGTTCTTGTGCCTTGTTTTGTTCTGAATTTCAGGTTGTCTCTCTTGGGTGGTGGTATCTCTCCCACTCTTTTTGTCTATCTTCCTCAGGTCTTGGATGCCTCTCTGAGGATGTCCCCTTTGGAGCTGTGACCCTGGTTCCAGGACCTCCCTTCCCACTGCTGAGCCAATGGGGTCTGTCCCCTCCCCTCCTTGTGGCTAAATTTATCCTCAGCCTAAGTTATTCTGGTCAACCCCTGCCTGCCCCTCCCCTCCTGTTCCTCTGGCTCAGGACTGGGTGGTGGAGGGGTCTTCATGGCTAGGAGGGGGCAGGGACTTGTCTTTGGTCTGTCCAAAAGCTCAAGCTTGGGAACTTGGAGGCAAAGGCTAGACTACGGCTGGAGTTCAGAAGAGCCTGGGGCACCGGGAGACAGCGACATGGTTAGGAGCCCAAGGACCCCTGCAAGAATTGGGGGGTACAGTTGTGAAGAATTTGCAGCCAGGATGGGACATTTGGTGTGAAAGTGGGTGACATGCAGAGGCTGTGGAAGAGTCCCCAACACCTCATGACCTCCTGTCCCTGGAACTCAGATCTGAGGGCAGGGGACCAGGCCAGGGCTATAAATACAGCAGGGGGAGGGTGCTAGGGGCTCAGGTTACTAGGTCCCAGCTGTCCCTACTAGAGGGACTTGGCGAGAGACCAGTGTCACCCTTCTCTGTGCCCCACCCCACCTTGTCAACATACTTTTGGAGTTTTGTCCTTTATGAATCAACCCCCCCCCCATAGTCACTGTTTCTGAAGGTCCCTGTTCCTTTTCAGGATTCTAGCACACATACCCCCAACTTACTTTTACTGTGTTCTCCCTGCTCTCTCTGATTCCTGGCTCTGTCTTCTACCCTCTCTCTCTTGGCATTTCTAGCTTTGTCCCTGTCTCTGTATCTCATTCTCTGTATATCTGTATATCTGTCTCTGAGTCTCTGTGTCCCTGTCCCCCCACTCCCTTTCTTCTATGGGTCCCTCCCTTAGTTTCTGTCTCTGTCTCTTTCTCTCAGTCCCTCTCTGAGTCTATTTGTCCCATGGCCCACTCTGGTTCCTCCCTCCCTCTGCTCTCTCTGTTTGTTCTCCGAGTTTGAGTCTTTGGTCCCCTCTACCGGACCCCATCCCGTGCTAGGCAGCCCAGTCGGTCCCTCCTCCACAGCGCGGGCCGCCCTCTTCCCGCCTCCAGTGACGTGTTCCTGGGACTCCCCGCCCCGGGCTAGACTGCGAAGTCGTGGATCCGGTTTGGTCGGGTGGGTCAGCGGCTGGGAGGAAATACACCGAGCCCCGGGGGCTGCGGCGGCAGCATGGTGGGCCCGGAGAAGGAGCAGGTATCGCACAGCACGGGGCTGGATGTGAGCGGGTTCCAGAGTGGCGCCAGCCCCGCCGATCCGGGTCAGATGCAGCGGGCGCTGGGCCAGGAGTTCCCAGATCAAGGGGTTTGGGGTCCTGACTGAGCCTGCGGGAGGAGGACACTGAAGTTCTCAAGGTGTCTCCGGGGGCGCGTGGGGCTGTCTTCGCATCCCGTGGGTCTGACCCAGGTCCCCGCCCTGCCCTTCTCGTTCCGGTTCTCAGAGCTGGATCCCTAAGATCTTCAGGAAGAAGGTGTGCACGACGTTCATAGTGGACCTCTGCGATGATTCCGGGTGAGCAGTTCGGGGCAGCTGGCCTGGCAGCACAGGTTCGCGGGCCCTGCCGGCTGCAGACAGGCACCGCCCCTACAGTCCGGACTCCCCCCCTACTCAAGGCAGACAAGGCCTGCCCACCACGGACAGACCCTTCTCGGTCCCCCATAGACAGACCCCACCCACCGCAGACAGGCTCCGCCCACCAAGGGCATTTCCCCGCCTCCACCTCAGACCGAACCTTCCCCTGCCTAGGGCACATCCCAGATTCTGCATTCTCCCCTAGCTGGGGGTTGGAAAGCTTCGGGGATCCATTCTGTGTCTTTGTGTCTCGTCCATGCGTCTGTCTGTGTCACGTTGTCTCTGCTTTGGCTCTCTGTGTCATCCATCGGTAGCCCCACAGCCCTGCCAGCCGTTCCGAGTCTGCAGCTTTGGGATAGAAATTCCCTTCTTGGGCCATGCTTGTCACCTGGGCACAGAACAGTCCCTCCTGAGGTTGCCGAGCAAACTGAACAAGGTCACTTTGGGACGGTTCTGGAACTCTGCCCACCACCTAATAAACACTCGGAAATATCTGCAGCTCCCAAGAGAAACGGGCAGTTACCACTGTGTGCTTGTGCTCTGCGTGGCAAGGGGCATGAGCAAGCCCCATAGTCCCCCAGCTCCATCTGCGGTCTCCCTAGTTGGCTCCAGCTTTAAATCTGTTCTCAGGCTGGTCTTTCAGCCGGAGGTAGTGGCATCTCTTAGTGTGCCTTTATCAGGAGCCTGTTGTCCTGCCAGGGCAGGACAGGAAAATGTTGTGTAAACAAACACATATACGGTTTGCTGCTGGAAAGGGCCACAGGCAGGGTAAGAGAAGTAAGTGGGGGAGGGGAGCTGGTGGGTGCAGGTGTCATTGGGAGGGTGTTGCAGTGTGGCCTTGGGACGGTGACTCTGGGTCTTGGAACTGCCTGTTCGAAGTCCTCCCTAATGATAGCCGGTGTGTCTTGAAAACAGAGCAGAGTTCAGGGTGTAAACCTTGTCATGAGCAAGTTGGCCATGACCTCATGGGCACTCAGAGGCCACCTGAGTGAGTGTGAGGTTTTTCTGGGGCTACAAAGACACAGTTGGGCAGGCGGTGTGTGTGTGAGCTATATGAGGACAGATCAGAGGCCGGGAACCTGAGAGTGGACCCTGGGGACCAGAGCTCAGGGGCAGTGTGGCTCCTGGGCGGGCCGTCTGCAGACTAGAGTGTAGGAATGGGGTAGTTGTCACCAAGACGGGAAACCCAGGAAAACACGCAGGTTTGAAAATCATTGAGAGTGTAGCCCTTGCTTCTGTGTGCATAATAGACGTTGGGAAGCAGGGTGGGGCGGGTGGGGACCCAATTGGTACTTAGCAGAAGGTTGAGGCTCACACTGGGGTCTGAGAGGTCCCAGCTGCAGGTGGAGACTGAAACCACGGAAGCAGAAATGCAAAGACTACCTCCACAGCCAGTTTTCTTTCCCTCTGTCCCTTTCTTGCCTCTCCCCCACCTTCCTTCTTACATGGAGAAGTTTAAACACCTGTCTTCAGTGATAACACATATACTTAACATGTGTTGGTTTTCTTTTCTTTTCTTTTTTAAATTTATTTATTTATTTGTTATGTATACAATATTCTGTCTGTGTGTATGTCTGCAGGCCAGAAGAGGGCACCAGACCTCATTACAGATGGTTGTGAGCCACCATGTGGTTGCTGGGAATTGAACTCAGAACCTTTGGAAGAGCAGGCAGTGCTCTTAACCACTGAGCCATCTCTCCAGCCCCATGTGTTGGTTTTCATTCCCAAGACCAAAACACAAACCCAAGAAACCTGTCAGGTGTGTTGGTACACACCTGTCCTAGCACTCGGGAGAATGAGGCGGAAAGATTACAGGTCTGAGATCAACCCGGGCTACAGAAGCAGATCTTACCTTCAAACAAAACCCCAGCAACAAAAAACCACCAGGGGCTGGTGGTGAAGAACCCTGGCTGCTCAGTTCCCAGCACCCCCATGGCAGCTCTCAAAATCTAACTCTAGTTCCTGGGGCTCTGACTTCTCACACATACATGGTACTCAGACATTCATGCAGGCAAATGCTCATACACACACACAGATACACACAATATAAAAACCAAAACACCCACCTCCCCAGCACCCTCCCCCGTCATCTCTGACTGGCTTTAAGACGAATGCCAACTGCAGAAGCTTCCTAACCTTTTCTTTGGCCCCTGGGGACCTTGGGCTAGAAGATCATGGAGGGCTGCCAGGAGGCAGCGTAGTTCTTGATGCTCTGATGGCAGCAGAGGGGAGAGAAAGTTGCCATGGGGGTTGGGCTTGACCTTTGGGGAGAGGAAGGAATCAGGCCAAGGTTTCTAGAAGGGTGTATTCCATGGTGGCCAGCCACTCCTGAAAAAGAGATGGCACCTGAATGGGGCCTTTTTGCCTCAGAGCCACACAGAGCTCTGTCAGGAGGCAGGTAGGCACGAGAAATGTTGCCAGCGCCATGTGCCCAGAACTTTCTTCTGGATGGTCTTGCTCACTGTCCGTATTGCGTGTGGAGACAGCGGGTCACTAGTGGTGCCGACCCTGAGACAGAAAGTGTGATCAGACAGAGGTTTCCTTTATTCTGTGTGTGCTCCGCGTGCATGTGGAAGCCAGAGACAACCTCAGGCTGTGTTCCTCACACACCTCTACCTACCTCTACCTTGGTTTTACATCAGGCGGTGTTCCTCACCTCTACCTTGTTTCTTTGAGACAGTGTCTCTCACTAGCTTGGGTGCCCTGGATAGGCTGGCTGTCCCCTCCTCTTCAGCTGGGATTACACCTGTGCACAGCCACATTCGTGTTTATAGGCCTTAGGGACAGAATGCAGAACTCTTGCTTTCAAGACAGGCACTTTCTCCCAAGTTTATTTTAACTTGTTAAGTTAGGTTATAAGGAACCCCATGCAGACAGTAGACTCCTTGGGGCTGGTGCTCCAGAATGTTCCATGCAGACATATTGGACTAGAAAAGTAGAGGGAACAGGGGGAGTCCAAGAATGAGATCCAGATATGTAAGAGGATTAAGTGTGTATTGGGGAAACTGAGGCATACCAGGATCTTCTGGCATTAGAGAAGGAGGAGGTTGTGTCCTTTTCGCTCTAGGAGAACAACAGGCCGTAGGCACAGACCTGATGTGTTCCTGTGCATGGCTTGCATCCCCACATCTGTAGAACTGGTTCTGGGCTAGGCATGTAATGTGCGCTGGTGTACGCTTGGCATCTCAGCACTCAGGAGGCACAGCAGGAGCATCAGAAGTTCAAGGTCAACCTGGGCGATAAAGCTAGTTTTAGACCAGCTTGGGTTCTCAAAAAACAAGCCATAGGGGACCCGGGAGAAGGTACAGTGATTAGGAACACTGGCTGCTCTTGCAGAGGACCTGAGTTCAGGTCCCGGTAGTCACGTGATAGCTCACGACCTCCCTAACTACAGTTCCGGGGCCCTGACTCCCTCTTCCAGCCTCCACAGTCACCATGTGTGTTTGTGCTGCACGGTATTCGTACATACAACAGATAAACATACTAAGACGCTGGGTGGTGGTGGCACAGTCTTATCCCAGCACTCAGGAGACGGAGGCAGGCAGATCTCTGTGAGTTCAAGGCCAGCATTGTCTACAGAGCAAGTTCCAGGACAGAGAAACAAACAAAGGCCCAGGAAGGCTGGGGGGGGGGGGCGGATGTAGCTCAGTTAGAATGTTTGCCTAGTGAGCACGCAGTCCTGATTCCAACCTCTGCATGAAAATAAGCCAGCTATGGTAGTGCATACCTGTAATTCCAGAGCTCTCAAGGCTCACGCAGGAGGATCAGAAATTTGAAGGCAATAAATAAATAAATAAATAGACGAGAAGAAATAATTTGTGATCAACTTTGGCTATAGTAAGTTTGAAGCCAGCCTGGGCTACCTGAGAGCCTATGTCACCCTCCGCCCCAGAAAATAAAGTCCCGTTCCTAGGTCAGTGGCTCACTTAGCTTCAGAAACTGCAGTGAGCCCGCTATTTGAATTCTTTTTACAATCAGGGCCACGGAGACTTAGCTATGCTTCCCTCAGTCCCTGCTCCGTGCTTTCCGAAACTAAGGCAACAGTTGCCTGAGTAGCAAGGAACACTTGAACATTTAAAAATTTTTAAGTATTCGTTCTGTTCTTTTTTGAAATTTTTATTTATTTTACCTGTCTGGGCATTTTGCCTGTGTGTTTGTGCACCACGTGCCTGTATGGTGCCTAAGAAGGCCAGGATTCCCTGGGTTTGGAGTTACATACAGACGCTTGCGAGCTGCCATATGGGTACCGGGAATCCAACTCCCGCCCTCTGCACTCATTCTTAATCCGGGAGCCATCTCTCCAAACCACTGTGTCCTTATTTAGAGAGGCAAACATTGTATCTATGGAGACGGAAACGGAAACCTTCATCTGTTGCCTGTTTCTCAGAGTGAGGAGGAAACAGGCAGGGAAGGGGCTGGGATACAGTGACAGAGAACACAGGGATCATGGCCTGGGCTCAGTCGCCTGCCTCCTGCCCTTCCGCCTGAGAAAGCAGGCCTGGGGATGGCTGGGGCTGACAGACAGGCCAACACCCGGCAGAGCACCCCCTTGCAGTCAGGGAGCTCTGAAAAAGCCTTGACTTTCCTGGGGTGTAATGCTAGGTTATTTAAAGTCCCCGTAGCTGGTCTCCAGCTGGAGCTGTTGCTATCCTCATTTCAGGAAACACTCCTGATTTTCTTGGCTGCTCTGAGTTCCTTGGTGCTATTACTATCTTTGTAGCAAAGGGGAAATTTAGTCTCAGAGCGGTGAAGGTGCTTGCTCCAAACTGCACAAAGGCCTCAGCCTCTGGTACTCAAACTTTTCTTTGAATCATTCTTCTTTCTCCTCCTTCCTTCCTTCCTTCCTTCCTTCCTTCCTTCCTTCCTTCCTTCCTTCCTCCCTCCCTCCCTCCCTCTCTCCCTCCCTCCCTTCCTTTCTCCTTCCCTTCCTTCCTTTCTTCCTCCTTTTCTTTTTTTTTGAGACAGGGTTTCTCTGTGTAGCTCTGGCTGGCCTTGAACTCACAGAGATCCGCCTGTCTGAGTGAGTACTGAGATTAAAGTGTGTGCCACCACACCCAACTTTTGTTGTGGTTGAATCATTCTTTGCAGTTCTTTTCTGTTTTGAATTCTCTGTTTCATTTCATCTTTTGTGGCGCCTGCCGATGGCCGCCTGCTCCCTTGATTCTGACCCTGCAGCTCAGTCTCCCTCCCTGACTTGTCTGGCTATAGCAGTCTGCCTTGATTTCTTCTCCAGAATCCGTCAGTGCAGGCCTTGCTCTGGCCTCTGTCTCTGGGGACAGGATGGAGTCAGTGGGACACCCAGGGTTCATGCTCTACCCTCATGCCCCCAGAGGGACCTTGTGCCAATGTGGGAGACCTCGGAATGCCCACCCATCTGTGGCTGTGGAGGACGCCTTTGGGGCAGCTGTAGTTTCGGAGTGGAGCAGTGACGAACACACTACAGAGAAACCCACAGATGCCTATGGAGACCTGGACTTCATATATTCTGGCAGAAGGCCCAGCAACGTGAGGCCTGCATGTCTGGGCCACCAGGCTGGGTGGGGCTGGGACAAAGGCTGAATGTATCTCCCTACTGGCCCTCCCTGATCTTTGGGTGCCTCTGTCTAAGTGTCTGTCCCTCTCTCTCTCTAGGTCCTTGCTGCCTCCCCTTGCTGTCTGTCTGCTTCTGTCTGGGTCTCTGTCTCCCCGTCTTTCTTTGGGCCTCTGTCTTCATCTGTCTGGGTCTGTCCCCTGCTGTCTCTGTCTCTCTGTCCCCCATGTGTCTCTTCCTCCTGTGTCCACAGTTCCTCCGGCTGTCTGACCGCACAGATCCGGCCACTGTGTACAGTCTCGTCACCCGTACTTGGGGCTTTCGTGCCCCAAACTTGGTGGTGTCAGTACTGGGGGGGTCGGGGGGCCCCGTGCTCCAGACCTGGCTACAGGACCTTCTACGTCGTGGGCTGGTGCGAGCCGCCCAGAGCACAGGTGACCACAGGGGTTAGGGACTGTGTCTCCCGGGCCTCGGCCCCACTGCTGCCCAGGTCGGAGGGCATTGCTTCCATTCCCGTGCCTTACTAGTTTCCTCTCTGTCTTACATAGGGGCCTGGATTGTCACAGGGGGACTGCACACGGGCATAGGCCGGCATGTGGGTGTGGCTGTGAGGGACCACCAGATGGCCAGCACTGGGGGCAGCAAGGTGGTGGCCATGGGTGTGGCCCCCTGGGGTGTAATCCGGAACAGAGATATGCTGATCAACCCTAAGGTGGGAATGGGGTTCAGAGAAGAGGCCCTGACAGGGAGTGCTGGTCTGAGGGAGGAGGCTGGGAAGGACTCCTGGGTCTAAGGGAGGAGGGCTGGGTCCTCTCGGTCTGTCCCTTCTGAAAGACTTCTCTGTCTGGCATTGTGCTCAGGGCTCATTCCCTGCGAGGTACAGATGGCGCGGTGACCCTGAGGACGGAGTTGAGTTCCCCCTGGACTACAACTATTCCGCGTTCTTCTTGGTGGATGACGGCACATACGGGCGCCTGGGCGGTGAGAACCGCTTCCGCCTTCGCTTTGAGTCCTACGTAGCTCAGCAGAAGACTGGAGTGGGAGGTGAGTGGGCTTTGGGTTCAGGACTCAGCACACAGGACCCCACTGGCCAGGTGTGCTCAAGACTGGGCAAATTTCCTCTCTTAAGAGGTTTGTCCATGCCAGGCATGGTGGCGCACACCTTTAATCCCAGCACTCAGGAGGCAGAGGTAGGCAGAACTTGGTAAACTCAAGGCCAGTCTGGACTACACAGGGGTTGCAGGAGCTAAAGAAAAAGATCCTGTCTCAATAAGTAAAGGAATAAATAAATGTAATTAAATGAACAGATAGGGGAGGGTGAGGGGATGACTCAGTAGTTAAGCGAGCTTGCTGCCTGGGATTCAATTTTGGGTGTCTCACAATTGACTGTAGCTCTAGCTCCAGGGGATCCCCCTCCCTCTTCTGGCCTCTTTAAGTATGACTCACACAGGCACATACACATAGAGACACATATATGTACACACATACACAAGTTTTTTTTTTTTTAATAAATTTGTTTTTTCCAGGAGTGGTGGTGCACAACTTTAACTTCAGTGCTTGGGAGGCAGAGGCAGGCAGATCTCTGAGTTCAAGGGCACCCTGTCTGTCAAAATGGCTGGGGCCACACAGAGAAACCTTCTCTTGAAAAACAAAAAAACAATACAAAAAACTGGTTTTAATGAAAACAGAAAAGGCGGAAGATAGGCTTGTAATCTCCCTAGGTCCAAAACTCACAGAGTAATAAACTGGATAAATTGAACTCTGGATCTACTTATGCAGCCAGATTTCAAAAACAGAATATTCCAAGCCCCAGAACCGTCCCGCTCAGTCACCACAGAGGACCCCCTCTGTGTCTCAGACACCTGGAAACTGCAGCCTGTCCATCCCCGTTCCCTTGTGTCTGGATCAACATAGCACAAGGCTCCCTTATTCAAAATACCAAGGACCAGAAATGTTTCCAACTCTGGGTGCTTTCAGACTTTAGGATACATATATACATATATGTCTCTATATATTTATCTGCTGAGCATTCTTAAGCAGAAAAAGGAGTCAGAAATCAAAGGTGTCCCCCCAAATCCTCATTTGAGCATATGTGAACACTCGGAGAGCTTTCAGAGGGGCTGCTGGGAGTTAACCTGTGACCTTGGAGCTCGGCTTTCCTCCACTACGTTTATCATGAGGTAAATGTCATCTTCGGTGTGAAGTCAGCTCAGCAAACTGAGTCATAGAAGGGGGCATGAAGAAAAAGTTGCCAGACGTAGTGGGGCACACCTTTCATCTCAACGCTCGGGAGGCAGAGGCAGGTGGACTCAGTGAGTCTGTAGTTTCGGTGATGTCTCTCATGTGACAGGTGGCAGAGATTTGAATCGTCTGGCACTAGGAACGGTGCTGAATGTGTGTGCTTGTGTGTGTCCTCATGCTCAGATGTGATCTCTATAGGTTCTCTCTCTCCTGTGGCCTGGGGGCGGGGGTACAGAGCTTCACAGACAGGACTTCATTCCTATCTTAGCCAGTGTTCTATCTATGTGAAGAGATGCCATGACCAAGGAAACTCTTAGAAAAGAAAGCATTAAAAAAAAAAAAAAGCCAGGGGGGATGGAGAGATGACTCAGAGGTTAAGAGCATTGCCTGCTCTTCCAAAGGTCCTGAGTTCAATTCCCAGCAACCACATGGTGGCTCACAACCATCTGTAATGGGGCTTGGTGCCCTCTTCTGGCCTGCAGACATACACACAGACAGAATATTGTATACATAATAAATAAATAAATAATTAAAAAAAAAAAAGCCAGGCGGTGGTGGCGCATGCCTTTAATCCCAGCACTAGGGTAGAGAGGCAAAGGCAGGTGGATCTCTGTGAGTTCAAGGCCAGCCTGGTCTACAGAGTGAGTTCCAGGATAACCAGAGCAGTTACACAGATAAACCCTGTCTTGAAAAAAAAAGTAAAAAAATAGATAAATAAAAGAAAGTGTTTAATTGAGGCTTGCTTACAATTTCAGAAATGTAGTCTCCCACCATCATGGAGAGGAGCATGCTGGTATCAGACAAACATGGTGCTGGAGAAGACACAGAGTTCTACATTCAGACCCTGAGAATGACACTGGGCCTGGCTTGAGCTTCTAAAACCTTTAGGTGCCCAGTGTCTCTCTCTTCCTGCTGCCTGAGTGACATCCTCCTATAGGGCCACACCTCCTAATCCTTCTCAAATAGTGCCATTCCCTGGTGGCTAAGCACTCAAATATCTGAGCCTATGGGGGGCATTCTTGTTCAAAACAGCACAATAGCTGTTACTTTGTGGCTGTTTTCTCTTTTATCAAGAATGTGTGGTTGTGGAACCAGTAAATTTGGAGTTTAATCCCTGAAAGCCACGTGGTGCCGAGACTCAATTCCTGCAGGTTATCAGCTGACTCACAGATATACATGAAATAAGTTTAATTTAACTGGATGTGGTGACTCACACTTGTGTGGCTGAAGCAGGAGGAATATGAGATCGAGGCCAGTCTGGGCTAGAGTGACGTCCTGTCCCCTAAAATCCAAACCAACAGCAAGAAGAAAAGAAAACACACATTTAAATTTAGCTGCCTCCTTTTCTTTTTTTTTTTTTTTTAGTCCGGAGCTCCAGGACAGGTGGTGTGAAGCCTGGGTCCAGGACAGGTGGTGTGAAGCCTGGGTTCAGGACAGGTGGTGTGAAGCCTGGGTCCAGGACGGGTGGTGTGAAGCCTGGGTCCTGGACGGGTGGTGAGAAGCCTGGGTCCAGGACGGGTGGTGAGAAGCCTGGGTCCAGGACGGGTGGTGTGAAGCCTGGGTGTCTGGCCCTGTGCAGTGTGTATTCTTACTTAGCTGAGGGCAGAATTGACACACGTCGCCTTTAGCTTTCATTGCCAGATTTTTTCAATATGTTTATGGTACTGAGATTGTTCGTCTATTTATATTTCCTTCCTTTTCTACCTGAACCTTCACCTCCCTGGGCTTTAAAGTGTTTAGCCAATCATATGGCTGACTCAGGAGCCAAGAGTCCAGGTCACAAGTTCTCCCCTCCCTTCTGAAGTTAGGCGGCACCACCTTGACTTCTAGTGCTGAAATGTCATCCCCAGCACTCAAGAGGTGAATGCAAGAGGATCAGAAGTTCAGGGGCATCCTTGGTTCCATAATGAGTTTGAGGTCAGACTGGCATGTGTGAGACTTTGTCTTAAAAAATATTTGGGTGGGGGCTGGAGAGATGGCTCAGTGGTTAAGAGTACTGGCTGTTCTCCTGGAGGTCCTGAGTTCAATCCCCAGCAACCATATGGTGGTTCATAACCATCCACATGGGATCTGATGCCCTCTTCTGGCGTAAAGTCAACAAAACACTTATATTTATAAAATAAATAAGTAAATCTTTAAAAAAAAGCCAGGTGGTGGTAGTGCATGCCTTTGTAGCACTTGGGGGCAGAGGCAAGTGGATCTCTGTGAGTTCGAGGCCAGCCTGGTCTACAGAGCAAGTTCTAGGAGAGCCAGGACTACACAGAGAAACCCTGTCTCAAAAAAGCAAAACAAAAACAAAAGCCAGGTAGTAGTGGCACACACCTTTAATCTCAGCACTTGGGAAGCAGAGGCAGGTGGATCTCTGTGAGTTCAAGGCCAGCCTGGTCTGCAAAGCCATTTCCAATACACCCAAGGCTGTTACACAAAGAAACCCTGTCTCAAAAAAACAAAAAAGAAAAAAAAAGGGGGGGGGTAGGGATGCTGGGAGGATGACTTGGCAGATAAGAAGCTTGCTGTGCAAGTATGAGCGCCTTAGAATTCATATCAAGTTGGCTGCGGCATTCACATCTGCAACCCCAGCTCACACCTGCAACTCCAGCTCACACCTGCAAACCCCACCTCAACCTGCAATCCCAGCTCACACTTGCAACCCCAGCTCACACCTGCAAACCCAGCTCACACCTGCAACCCCAGCTCACACCTGCAATCCCAGCTCACACCTGCAACCCCAGCTCAACCTGCAATCCCATATCACACATGCAAACCCAGCTCACACCTGCAAACCCAGCTCACACCTGCAATTCCAGCTCACACCTGCAACCCCAGCTCACACCTGCAATCCCAGCTCACACCTGCAACCCCAGCTCAACCTGCAATCCCATATCACACATGCAAACCAGCTCACACCTGCAACCCCAGCTCACACCTGCAACCCCAGCTCAACCTGCAATCCCATATCACACCTGCAAACCCAGCTCACACCTGCAACCGCAGCTCACACCTGCAATTCCAGCTCACACCTGCAATTCCAGCTCACACCTGCAACCGCAGCTCACACTTGCAACCCCAGCTCATACCTGCAACCCCAGCTCATACCTGCAACCCCAGCTCAACCTGCAATCCCATATCACACCTGCAACCCCAGGTCACACCTGCAAACCCAGCTCACACCTGCAATCCCAGCTCACACCTGCAACCCCAACTCACACCTGCAATCCCAGATTACACCTGCAACCCCAGATCCCCAGATCACACTTGCAACCCCAGCTCCTCTATGGTGAGATGGGGCACAGAGACAGCTGGCTTGGTGTATGCAGTGGTGTATAACAAGAGACCCTGCTCCAAAACAGGGTGGAAGGTGAGGACCTGAGCTTGTCCTCTGACCTCCACACAAACACATGGCACATGTACACCTGTACACACCTGCATGATCACACATACACACCATACAAAGCACACACTTTTTTTTTTTTGGTTTTTCGAGACAGGTTTTCTCTGTGGTTTTGGAGCCTGTCCTGGAACTAGCTCTTGTAGACCAGGCTGGTCTCGAACTCACAGAGATCCGCCTGCCTCTGCCTCCCAAGTGCTGGGATTAAAGGCGTGCGCCACCACCGCCCAGCTCAAAACACACATTTTAATAATAAAACCCATTGAGTCTCCTCCACACCTCAAAGTTCACAAAGAATAACAATGTTCCCAGGCCAGTGAGGTGGCTCAGCAAGTAAAGGCACCTGCTGCCAAGTCTGATGACCCGAGTTCTATCCCCAGTGTCCACAAACTGAGAGGACAGACTCCCACAAATTGTCCTTGGGCCTCCGCCCATTTGTGAGCCCTGTCCCTCCAACGTTATATAAGTAAATGTAAGAAAAAGTTGAATAAATAAAGAAGAGAAAAAGTTTAAATTTTATTTAAAGAATAAGAAGAATGACAATTCTTCCCACTAGTACTGGCTACAAGGTTCTGCCCTATGGACTCCTTAGTTCTTTCCCACCCCCAGCAAAGATTGATAGAAGGTGACCAAGTTTCTCTTTCCCCTTTCTCTCAGGGACTGGAATTGACATCCCTGTACTCCTTCTTCTCATTGATGGTGATGAAAAGATGTTGAAGGTATCTGGAGCTGCGTGCCTGTGTCTGAGGTGGGAGGAGAGCTGAGGGCCAGGACTCCGCGGACCAGAATCTCGGGGATGTGGGGACCAGAGGGCTGGGCCCTGATTAGCTCTTTCTTTGCTCCTGAAGCGGATAGAGGATGCTACACAGGCTCAACTCCCCTGCCTCTTGGTGGCCGGCTCTGGCGGTGCTGCCGACTGCCTGGTGGAGACCCTGGAAGACACTCTGGCCCCAGGGAGTGGGGGACTCAGGAGAGGCGAAGCCCAAGATCGGATTAAGCGTTATTTCCCTAAGGGAGACCCTGAGGTCCTGCAGGCCCAGGTATGGCATTGTGGAACCAAGGTGAGAAGAGCCGGACACCCTGGCTGGCAGGGTGAAGGACAGGTGGGACCACAGGTCTTAGCTGGTCGCCCGAGTTCTGTGTTCCACAGGTAGAGAGGATCATGACCCGAAAAGAACTGCTCACCATCTATTCGACCGAGGATGGCGCCGAGGAGTTTGAGACTATCGTTTTGAGGGCTCTTGTGAAAGGTAGGATGGGCTTCCCACAGTCACCTCAGATGTTTGGTGAGCTTCTCCTCCTTCCTTCTCTGAGTCTAAGGCCACACCCCCTGTGTGTTCCATACCTTTCCTGTTTCCTAGGTTCTTCTTGATGCTGTTGGGAATTTCCCTAGATACTTTGTTTTCAACCACACTTCCCTCTTGAATCCACTCACCCATATGTCCATTGATCTCTTCCTGTCTTCATCTACTCCCACTCCATTCATGCTTCGTTCTTCCGTCTCTTTCCCTTCACTCTCCATCTTTCATCCAGCCTCCACCCATCAACCACCCACTTACCCACCCATCATCTATGTACCCGTCCCCTGTCCATCCACGTACAGTCCATCCATCATCTATGTACCTGTCCCCTGTCCATCCACGTACAGTCCATCCATCATCTACCTACCCATCCCCTGTCCATCCACGCATCCACACATCCACTTGTCCATCCATCATCTATGTACCCGTCCCCTGTCCATCCACGTACAGTCCATCCATCATCTATGTACCCATCCCCTATTCATCCATGTACATGCATCCACACATCCACTTGTCCATCTGTTCATTCATCCTTCTACCTGTCCATCTATACAGCCATTTAGCTATGCATTTCACTCATTCCCCTACCCACCACTCTCTTGTCCATCCATGCATTCGCCCATACACCCACTGATATATTCACCTAGCCACCTTTGTTTGTTTGTTTGTTTTCAAGACAGGGTTTCTCTGTGAGATCTGCCTATCTCTGCCTCCCGAGTGCTGGAAGTAAAGGCGTGCGCCACCACCGCCCAGATCCTTCTATCCACCTTTAATTATTAGCCATCCACCAGCCCTTTCACTACTCATTGGCACATCCGTTAACAGTTCTATCCATGTATTCCTCTTTCCATCCCTCTTAAATCTCAACTCTGAGAGGTGAGCTAGTAGGTGTGGGTTGTAAGCAAGCTGGTGGACAAGGCTGCTGACTGGGTGGTCCCCAGAGGGAGGGAAGCAAACTGCAGGGGTCCCGCAGCTGGTGGCGTTCTGTGGCTGAGGATTTAGGTCTCTGTGATGTAGTCTCTAGCGTGGGGTATTTCTGAGGCCTGATAGCTTATTCATGTCAGAGAGTACTGGAGTCAAG
Organism: Alexandromys fortis; assembly: GCF_014885135.2. Taxonomy (NCBI): domain Eukaryota; kingdom Metazoa; phylum Chordata; class Mammalia; order Rodentia; family Cricetidae; genus Alexandromys; species Alexandromys fortis. Next base: position 898,732 of record NW_026068073.1, read on the forward strand.
AGCAACAAGGGGTCCAGGCCCTACCAGCAGAGGAGTTGTAGGCCGGGACTTTACCCTAAGAAGCAGGGTTGGGAGCACCAAGACCAGTCTGTGTTAGAGAGGCCTCCATGAGCAGGCAGGGCAGTCTGACTAGGATATGAGACCAGGAGACTGCAGTGGCATTGAGCGTTGATATGACACTTGAATGCTGTGGCCAAGGGAAGGCACGGCACGGTGGGTAGGGACTGGTGGGTGATCGGGCATGAGGGGTGGATCCTAGGGTTTTGGCTTGCTGAGCAAGTTGACCTTAGGAAAGGTGGTATGGAATAGGGAGAGCAGGAAGGGTAGGGGCAGGAGGCTCTTGAGATAAATGATGCCAAGTTAAGGTACAGGGAATTTTTTTTAAAGGGATATACACCTGCTGATCCACCAAACTCTCCATCCATCCATCCATCCATCCATCCACCCACCCATCCATCCATCCATCCATCCACCCATCCATCCACCCATCCATCCACCAATCCCTTCTTCCAACCTACCCACACCATTTTCTCACACAGTCTCTTCATGCACTGTCCACCCATCCCTTTGCCCATCCATCCATAAATAAACAAGAGCTCGTCAACCATTTGTTTTCTTTTTCTTGATACTTTGGAGAAAGTACAAGCGATTTAGGATGGTAATAAGTCCCACTTTTGATATATTTTGTTTTTCAAAATGAAATGGGAGGTTGTCTTTGGACCTCTGTTGGTCCAGCCATCAACCTTACGGAGAGCTGGACGAGCTGAAAATGGCCACCATTTAGAACTTCTTCTTGTCATTGTTAACATTGCTGTCAAGAGGGTCACTGTGACTTCAGTTTATAGATGAAGAAACACCAAGAGGACATCTGCCTGATGTCCCCATGCTTCCCCTGGGTGGACATCTACCTGATATCCCCTTTTTCCCCTGGGTGGACATCCACCTGACGTCCCCCCCTTCCCCTGGGTGGACATCCACCTGACGTCCCCCCTTCCCCTGGGTGGACATCCGCCTGACGTCCCCCCTTCCCCTGGGTGGACATCCGCCTGACGTCCCCTCTTCCCCTGAGTGGATATCCGCCTGACGTCCCCCCATCCCCTGGGTGGACATCCGCCTGACGTCCCCCCTTCCCCTGGGTGGACATCCGCCTGACGTCCCCCCTTCCCCTGGATGGACATCCACCTGATGTCTCCATGCTTCCCCTGAGTGGACATCCCTTCCAGTGGGTGGACATCCACTTGATGTCATGTGTCGTGCCCCCCCCCCCCTTCCAGCATGTGGGAGCTCTGAGGCCTCAGCATACCTGGATGAGCTGCGCTTGGCTGTGGCCTGGAACCGTGTGGACATTGCCCAAAGTGAACTTTTCCGCGGGGACATCCAATGGCGGGTGAGGCGTCAGGACCCAGGGACTGAAGACCCCGCAGCAGGGTGCACTTTCCTTCCTGGCTGAGCTCCTGGACACCTGTGCAGTCTTCCCTCACTTGCCTGTTCATGGCTGTACCTCTGTCCCTGACTTTCTCTTGTCTCTCTTCCTACCCACCCATTTATCCATCCTCCTTCGTTTATCCATCCACCCATCCATCCTCCCATCAGTGACGTATTTCCTGGTCCCGCTCCTTTCATCTGCCCATCGGCGCCCATCCACTCGATCCCTCATCGCCACCCATCCACTCACTCCCTCATCGGTGCCCATCCACTTGCTCCCTCATCGGTGCCCGTCCACTAGCTTCCTCATCCATCTCTCGCTCCTGCCCTTCCTGCTTCACTGTGGCACTGTGCCTCTGTCTGAGTTCGCCTGGCCACCTGTATCGGATCATCCTGTCCCATCCTTTCTTCCCTCACAGTCTTTCCACCTGGAGGCCTCTCTCATGGACGCTCTGCTGAATGACCGGCCTGAGTTTGTGCGCTTGCTCATCTCCCATGGCCTTAGCCTGGGCCACTTCCTGACGCCCCTGCGCCTGGCCCAGCTGTACAGTGCAGTGTCCCCTAACTCACTCATCCGCAGTCTCCTGGACCAGGCAGCGCACAGTGGCGGCGGCAGAATCCCACCTATAAAAGATGGGGCCATCGAGTTCCACGTGGGGCAAGTTCTGAGGACGCTGTTGGGAGAAACATGTGCGCCGAGGTACCCTGCCAGGAACACCCGAGACTCTCAGCTGAGCCAGGACTGCAGCGAGAGTGTAAGGACCATCGGCCGAGGGTGCACGGGGCACGGCTTTGACGGTGTAGTAAGATGGGGAAGGTTAGTGTCTGAGAGGGTACAGTAAGCCGAGGGGTGTGGCTTGGTTTAGCTTCTCTTTGCTTTCAGGCCCAACTACTTTTGAATTGCACCTCTAAGCCAATGGACGCCAACTTTGAACAAGGCCCCTGGAGTGACCTGCTTATCTGGGCTTTGTTGTTGAACCGAGCCCAGATGGCCATTTATTTCTGGGAGAAGGTAAATGCTGATCCTCATCTGGAATCCTCACCTTGGCCTCTGGAGGCTGACTGACCTCTGACCTCACCCAGACTGCATGCCTCTTTTGTTGTTTGTTTTGAGGCAGGGTCACGAATAGCCCAGGCTAGCCCTTTTAGCCAAGGCTGATCTTGAACATGTGCACTATGCCTGGTTCATGTGGTGTTGAGACTCAAACCCAAAGCATTGTGCTACCAGGCAAGCAGCTCGCCAAGGGTACTGCCACCACCTACTATTGTCTTGTTAAGAAGACAGAGTCTTCCGTGTAACCCAGGCTGGCCTGGACCTTGTGAGTCTCCTGCCTCAACCTCATGAATGCTACATGTGACATGCCTCCCAGCTCTGAATTATTAAGAACGGTGATGATGTTGTATACAACCATTGTCTACTCCCAGAACTCCCAGAACTGTCTTCCCAGACTTAACCCATGAAATTAGCGCTCCCAGGGCTCCCGGCCACCACTCGGCTATTTCGCATCCTGGGTATGATGCTAGTGACCCTGCTCATGGCAACGTGCAGCGTCTGTCTGAGTGAACCCTCGGCCTCTTTCTGTCTCTTCAGGGCTCCAACTCAGTGGCCTCTGCCCTGGGGGCATGTCTCCTGCTCCGAGTGATGGCTCGCCTAGAGTGGGAGGCTGAGGAGGCTGCGCGGCGGAAGGACCTGGCAGCCAAGTTTGAGAGCATGAGCGTGGGTGTGTTGGGGAGGGGTATCGTGGGCACGCACAGTCCTCCACTCTCCTTCTGTGGGTGTGCTGCGGAGGGGTTTCGTGGGCACGCACGGCACCCTCCACTCTCCTTCTGTGGGTGTGTTGGGGAGGGGTATTGTGGGCACGCACAGTCCTCCACTCTCTCCTGTTCTCACCGGTTCCGTTGTCCACAGACCTCTTTGGAGAATGTTACCACAACAGTGAGGAACGAGCGTTTCGCCTGCTTCTTCGACGCTGTCCCCTGTGGGGAGAGGCCACCTGCCTTCAGCTTGCCATGCAGGCGGATGCCCGTTCATTCTTTGCCCAGGATGGGGTACAGGTGAGCATGTGACTCAGACAACCCTGAGCCCCACCCCTGGAATCCACTTGTCCCTAGAACAGTGGCTTGGCCAGGTGGTGGTGGTGCACGCCTTTAATCCCAGCACTTAGGAGGCAGAGGCAGGTGGATCTCTGTGAGTTCAATGCCAGCCTGGTCTACAAGAGCTAGTTCCAGGACAGGTTCCAAAGCTACAGAGAAACCCTGCCTCGAAAAACAAAAACAAAAACAAACAAACAAAAGAATGGTGGTTCTCAACCCGCGGGTTGCCACCCCTTTGGGGGTCAAACAACCCTTTCACAGGGGCTGCATATGAGATATTTACATTGTGATTTATAACAGTGACAAAATTACAGCTATGAAGTAACAGGAGATAACTTTGAGGCTGGGATCCCCGCACCACGAGGAACTGCCTTGGAAAATGGTGCCTCCCTCTCATGAGCTGTTTTTCCACAAGGAGACCCTGCCTGCTACCACAGCAAGGCCCGTCTCTAACTTTTGCCCCAGTAGTGTTGGTGCTAACAGGAAGTGCCGCTGCTCACACAGGAAGTTTTTGTCATTCCCACGGGCAGTCCCACTCCATCCACAGGAAGTGCCACCGGTTCCCCAGGAAGTTCTTCCTACTTTACACTGTCTAGAACTCTCCCTCTCCAGTTAGTGATGCCGTGGACAATCGTCCAGCGCTTCAGAGAGAGATGTGCTTTGGTTTAGGAAATCCCTCCCTGTGGAAAAGCCCTGTTCGCTCTCCACACTCTCTCCAATCCTGACAGTCCAACATTCTGAAAGTATCAGGAACAGTATCAGGAACTGAGATCTGAAGGGAGCTCAGAAATCCCGCCCTCAGTGAAGTTCAGCCCACACAACAGGAAGTCGGGTTCTTCCCAACAAGAGGTCCTGCTACCTTGCCTTCTGAGCTGGCATTTCAGACGATTGATGAACCTCATGGATTCCAGCTCTGCTGAATACTCTTTGTTTGTTTGTTATGGGCCAGTCTTGTGTATGAAAAGGAGAAAATACCAGCACTCACCCTCTGGGGTCAAATTATCTGGTCCATGGAAAGTTCTTGACCCAATGTCTGTCCTATAATATCAATAAAAGTTGGCTGTGCTGGGCCTGGGGCAGGGGTTCACCAGTTAGGACACTGCTGCTCTTACAGAGGACCCGAGTTTGATTCCTGCCACCCACATGGCTGCTCACAGTCGTCTGTAACCCCAGTTCTATGGGAGCTGGTGCCCTCTTTTTATCTATCTGGTCACCATGCCCATAATGTTAACCCCATAGTGTTAATCCCATAGTGTTAACCCCCCGGGCAAGAATAAGATCACTACCACAGTTTTTGAGCCAAATTTGAAGCATTTTTGTTTTATGACAAAACATAACTTCAGCCATCACAATAGTACACACACATGCATTCAGTGAGCCACACCCCACACCCATGTGCGTTGAAAGAAAAGTTGGTTGGTCAGAGGCAGAGGCTGGCAGATCTGTGAGTCTGAGGCCAACCTGGTCTACAGAGTGTGTTTTAGGACAGCCAGGGCTACACAGGAAAAACCCTGTCTAGAAAAATTGAAAAAAGGAAGGAAGGAAGGAAGGAAGGAAGGAAGGAAGGAAGGAAGGAAGGAAGGAAGGAAGGAAAGCTTCCATTCTGTTGGCCAGCCCTGAGGAGGTTGCCTTTGACCACCGTCCCTGAACTCTGAATATTGAGACCCCGTGCAGAAGGTTAGAGTCTCGGGTTGGGTGCAGTGTGGATTCACATGCTCATGCCCCCACTCTCCACAGTCTGTGTGGAGACTCACGCGCACACTCTCGGGTTGGGTGCGGTGTGGAGACTCACGTGCACACTCTCGGGTTGGGTGCGGTGTGGAGACTCACGCGCACACTCTCAGATTGGGTGCGGTGTGGAGACTCACGCATACACTCTCTTGGGTTGGGTGCGGTGTGGAGACTCACGTGCACACTCTCGGGTTGGGTGCGGTGTGGAGACTCACGTGCACACTCTCGGGTTGGGTGCGGTGTGGAGACTCACGTGCACACTCTCGGATTGGGTGCGGTGTGGAGACTCACGTGCACACTCTCGGGTTGGGTGCGGTGTGGAGACTCACGCGCACACTCTCGGGTTGGGTGCGGTGTGGAGACTCACGCGCACACGCCCCCACTCCTCTCCACAGTCTCTGCTGACACAGAAGTGGTGGGGGGAGATGGACAGCACCACCCCTATCTGGGCCCTGCTTCTCGCCTTCTTCTGCCCCCCTCTGATCTGCACCCGACTCATCCCCTTCAGGTGAGTCACCTGGGATCTGGGGCTCATCAGCCCTTCCTGCTCATTGCCCTCTGGCTTGGCCACCTAGAGGGTCTCTTTCCTGGAAACAGTGTCTGGAGGGAATGTTCTGGAAGATGAGGGCCGTTGGGCTTCTTCTCTATAGGCAATTTCTTTAGTGTTTAGGCTCTGCAGGAGGGCAACTCACCTCTCTACACTGTTTGTGGTAAAATAAGTTTGGGTCTTTCTCAAGAACCTCTTTATTTCTCACTCTGTTCCTGCCCTCTCCCCATGGCAGGAAGTCAGAGGAGGAGTCCACACAGAGGAACCCCGACTTCGACATAGATAGCAGCATCAATGGAGCAGGTCCTGTTGGGTGAGTGACGCCCCAGCACCGTGGGGCGAGGGTGCCACTGTGGGATTGTGTCGGCTTCCACTTCCCAGCAGGCACTGGAGCGAGGCCTGCAGGAGGAACTGGACTTGTAAGAGGGCATGGCTTCAGTGAGGTGGCTTCTAGAAGGCTACACTCAAGGACTCATTGAAATTTGGCCCTTGGGGCCAGTGTGGTAGCCCCGCAGGAAAAGGTGCTTACCACACTAGTCAAAGGCCATGCCCGACTCCATGATGATGGAGAGAAACAGGTTTTCTGATATTGGTTTTTTTTCAGACAGGGTTTCTCTGTGTAGCCCTGTCTGTCCTGGAACTCACTCTGTAGACCAGGCTGGCCTCAAACTCATAGAGATACGCCTGCCTCTGCCTCCCGAGTGCTGGGATTAAAGGTGCGGCACCACTGCCCAACTCTCCATGAAGAGCAGACATTTGTCATGTCTGTATGTGTAGTCTCAGTATGTGTAGGATGATATCTAGCCTATCAAGGCCCTGAGCCAAACAAACAACACAAAACCTCCAGGAAAACAAAACGAAAGGGCCAGGAGCTAGCTAGGAGAATGCATTGTACGAGCGTGAGGACCAGAGTTCAGGTTCCCAGGCTTGCGATGAGCATCTGGGTGTGGCAATGCGTGCGTGCACTGGTGCCAGGAGGCAGGGACGCGAGAGTGCCTCTGTTCTGCCAGCCAGGCTGCAAGTGGCCGAATCATCGAGCCCTGTGATAAATATAAGACATCAGACATTGACCTCTGATCTCCCCATATCCGGGTTCTTAGTCTGGATAATAAAATAATTTAGAAATGGACAGGGAGGACGGAGAGAGGAAGCAAACCCTTTGTCCATGGAGGTTGGCAAGCAGGGGCACGGTGGAAAGACGGAAGGGGTAAGGGACGCTCCAGAGAGCTGGTGAGAAGGCCCAGATCATCAAGGAAACATTGTAGCCACACAAACAGCACGGGAAAAGAAAAGTCTTTCTGAGTTAGGAGTCGGGAAATGGGGCAGGGTGCTTGTGCAGAATTAGGAGTGCTGGTCCTGTAGGTGGCTCAGACTCCCTGGGGCGGGGAGGACTCCAGGACCAGAGACTGGCCGACTGTGCTGCATTAACTCTTTAAACGCTTTAAAAGATTTTATTTTGTTTTTAATTATGTGTCTATAGATTTTGTGTTGTGGGCTCTGTGCACGTGAATGCAGTTGCCTTCTGAGACCAGAAGAGGGTGTTGGATTCCCTGGAACTGGAGTTATACAGGGTTCTAAGCTGCCATGTGGGTGCTGGGAATTTTCAACACAAACACAGACACCCACACCCACACATGCATGCACGCATGCAAGCGCGCACACACACACACACACATACATGCACACACATGCATGCACAGGCACGCACACACACAACTCCCCACACTGTTACCTCAAATGGAATAAGAGATAACTTATTCTAGAGCCAGACATGAATGATCAAAGCTTGGGAATGAGAAGTTTTTGCATCCCCAATAAGCCTCTCTGCCGACACAATAATCCGAATCAGACCAAATCAAACTGAATTAGAAAAAGCCCAGGTTTAATGGATACCAGCACTCCTGGGTGACCTTCCCGCCCCGAAGAGGAAAGAAAGAAAGAAAGAAAGAAAGAAAGAAAGAAAGAAAGAAAGAAAGAAAGAAAGACAGACTATTTGACAGCAGCATCCAGGCCCTGCAGTCTCTGCTGTCTTTCTGCGTATGGGCCCCTGTAGATAGCATCTTCCCAGGAATGCTCACGGCCAGAGCCAAACCTGGTCCTACAGAAGAGCAGCCAGTTCTCTGAACTGCTGAGCCATCTCTCCAACCCCTTAAGTTTCTTCTAGGTCACATTTCCTTTTCTAAAATTTGTGCATGTGTGGCTTTGTTTGGGGAGGGTGTGGTGCACGCTCTGCATGTGTGGAGTTCAGAGGACAGCCTGTAGAAACCCGTTCTCTCCTGCCTGGGGGATCAGTTTCGTGCTATTTAAGCCTGGTGGCAGATGGTTTTCTTTGGAGTAGGTGACAACGCTGTGTAGTGCTTTGAGTAGTTTTTTTGTTTTGTTTTGTTTTTTTGTTTTTTGTTTTTTCGAGACAGGGTTTCTCTGTGGCTTTGGAGAAATGACCTAGCTCTACACAAAGGTCCCTGTGCTCACAGATCGCTAGGAAACCAAGAATGCTAAGCACACAGGGTCTTCTTCCTAATGGAGGAAATACATCGTTTATTTTATGTTCATTGGTGTTTTACCTGCATGTATGTCTGTGATGTCTGTGTAAGGGTGTCATGGCCCCTGGAACTGGCGTTTTAGACAGTTGTAAGCTGCCATGTGGGTGCTGGGAATTGAACCTGGGACCTCTGGAAGAGCAGTCAGTGCTCTTAACTGCTGAGCCATCTCTCTAGCCTGGTTCATGTCCTTTTAATTTTTTTTAATGTAGATTTCTTTACGTTGGTTTTATGTGTATGGGTATTCTGCTTGCCTGTGTGTCTGCACATTGTGTGTGTGCCTAGTGCCCACAGAATCAACTGGGAATGCAATTATGGACCCTTGTGAACACTGCGAATCACATCCAGGGCCTCTGCAAGAGCAGCTGGGACTCCTAAACCCTGGGCCATCTCTCCAGCGCAGTTAGTTTAAATACACTGCTAGCACAGAAATTCAATCCCTTTTCCTGCCACTCTCTTGCCCCCAGCCCTGGGCACCTGAGAACTCATCTCCTGACTTTATCTATAGATTTGCATGTTCTAGAAACTTCCTTACTGATGCTAAGGGCTGTTTTCTGGCTAGCTTTATCCTCTTCGCATCCTCTAGCCTGGGTTCCTTCTGCTGTTTTTTTTTGTTGTTTGTTTGTTTGTTTTTGTTTGTTTTTTGTTTTTTTTTTTCAAGACAGGGTTTCTCTGTGGTTTTGGAGCCTGTCCTGGAACTAGTTCTGTAGACCAGGCCGGTCTCGAACTCACAGAGATCCGCCTGCCTCTGCCTCCCAAGTGCTGGGATTAAAGGCGTGCGCCACCACCGCCCGGCTTTCAATTCTGCTGGGTTTTTAAAGACAGGCTATTGCACTCAGTGTTTCTGTTCAGTTGTTGGTGTTTGTTTTCGAGACACGGTTCCGCTATATAGTCCTGTCTGGCTTGGAACTGACTGGGTCGGCAGCGCTGGGGTAAAAGTTGGTAGACACCACGCCCGCTTATGCTCTCTTTCTTTCTTTCTTTTTTTTTTTTTTGCTATTTGTTTTTCTTTCGTGTTTGTTTTGTTTCTTCACAAAGCTCAGGCTGGCATCAAACACATGGCAATCCTCCTGCCTCAGTCTCCAAAGTGTAAGGAGGCATGAGTTCCTCCTTCCCTTCCTTCCTTGCTCTATCTCAGGCCTGACTCAAAAGTCAGTCTCAAATGTCTTGGGTTTGCCAGTGCCTTCAGGTCTCCAGAGTGCGAAGTGGTACTGTGTGGAGGTGTCCAAGGTGGGCAGCCAGTCCAGACTCAGGGGTGGCTGAGGCTTGCTTTCTTGCAGGCCTTCGGAGCCCTCCGCGAATGTGGCCCTGGAGAGGCGACGGCGGCCAGGACGTGCCCTCTGCGGTGGCAGCTGCTCCAAGCGCTGGTCGCACTTCTGGGGCGCTCCGGTGACCGCCTTCCTGGGCAACGTGGTCAGTTACTTGCTATTCCTGCTGCTGTTCGCGCACGTGTTGCTGGTGGATTTCCAGCCCGCGGCACCCGGTGTCTTCGAGCTGCTGCTGTACTTCTGGGCCTTCACGCTGCTGTGCGAGGAGCTTCGCCAGGGCCTGGGTGGCGGCTGGGGGAGCCTGGCCAGCGGCGGACCTGGGCCTGGCAAAGCTCCCCTGCGCCATCGGCTGCACCTCTACCTCTCAGATGCCTGGAACCAGTGTGACCTGCTGGCACTCACCTGCTTCCTGCTAGGCGTTGGCTGCAGGTGAGTGAGCAGCCCTGGCTAGTGACTCAGTGGTAGGCGTGACCCAGTGGGGGGAAGAGCTGCTCAGAATCCCCAGGGAGGGCCTAGTTTATTCCGCTGGGTGATGGACAGCTACCTCCCCTTTACTGAAGCGGTCCTCAGCTGGCACACTCAGAGGTAGGCTCCTCCAGGCCATGTGAGGATGAAACAGAGTATCCTGGCATGAATGATTTATTCAAACAGAGAGGGAGATAAGCGAGTTTAGCAAACTAATAGTTCTGTTTGTCCCCGGCTTTCTTTTGTGTAATTTGTGTGATATATTGTCTGAGAAGACAGGGCCAAGGCCCTGCTGCATGCAGGAAAGCCAGTGTCAAGGGCATATTTGATACATTTTATTAAGCACCCTTTTTTCAACATCTAAAAAAATCTTTGCATCTTGGGAAGGAGAAACATCCTCACCTCCAGCCTAAGAGGCAAATCTTCCTTTGAGCCAGTGCCCTCCAGGGGGACACTTGGTTATTTCTATTTATTTATTTATTTATTTTGATTTTTCGAGACAGGGTTTCTCTGTAGCTTTGAATCCTATCCTGGAACTAGCTCTGTAGACCAGGCTGGCCTCGAACTCACAGAGATCCTCCTGCCTCTGCCTCCCGAAGTGCTGGGATTAAAGGCGTGCGCCACCACCGCCAGTTCTATTTCTAATTTTATTGATGCAAAAAATAAAAGTTTACATCCCTGGTGTAAGGAGTGTGTCAAAGGGCACGTGAATTGGTTATATCTCTGTCTAAATAGCTTCCCCCATTTGCCTGCCTGCTGGCCAGAAGGAGCCATGAGCGCCCCCGTGAGGATACTCTAGGCAATGCTGTCAATCAAATCAGATTTACAACCTTGTCAGTCTGACTCCTGTAAATTTTCCATTTATGCACCTTTGACCACTCCATATTTTTGGGGCCCTCCTGCCCTTTTTTGAGACAGGGTCTCACTCTGTTGCCCAGGCTGGTGTGGAACTCCCTGTAGAGACCAGATGGAACATGCTAGCCCACTGAGCATGTGGCTCTGGCAGGCCTTGCCCTTCTCCCCCGTTCCCTCTGCTGTGCTGGAAACCATTAGATTGCGCTCCTACCACCAAGGACTGTTCTCTCATTTGACCACTTCCTCCTCCTGAGCCTGGCTACCAAGGTCCAGCTAGCAAAGCCCCCTTTGGTTCACCAATTAACACGCTCAGTTAAATTAAACATCTCATCCTAACACAGGGTTCCCTCTTTTATCTTTTTATTATTATTTATTTATTTTTATTTTGTATCTCTCTGTATGAAGGCATCAGATCCCCTGGAACAGGAGTTACAGACAGTTGTGAGCTGCCACGTGGGTGCTGGGAATTGAACTCTTAACCTCTGAGCCATCTCTCCAGCCCCTCTCTTTTATCCTTACGAACCACCAGCTGCCCAAGTCCCAAATCTGCTCTCTATCCCGAGAATCCTTTATCCTCCAGGACAAAGACCCTGCCTCCTCTCCCTTAATCCCTTCTCCCTCTTCCTCATCTTCTGCCTCCTGTCTTTGTCTCTAATTCCCTGCCCTTTCTCCCTCTGGGGCAAATAAATCTCCTTTGTGCTGAGAACTTGGTCTTGGGGATCCTGAGCTGGAACTGCCAAAAATCCTTCAGCCTCCGCCTCCACAGTGCTGGTGTGGAGCTCTGCAGTCTCCTAACATGATTCTTGGGGTACCCCCCATCATTATACTGAGACCAGAGAAAGGTGGGGCACCCCCATCATTATCCTGAGACCAGAGAAAGGTGGTGTGGTCAGAGGGTCCCTGCTTCTGCCCCGTGAGGCCTCAGCGTCATCCGAGGAGACCCCTGATCTGTGATGTGTGTGACTCCCTACGCCTCAGACTGACCCCTGGGCTGCGTGACCTGGGCCGCACCGTCCTCTGCCTCGACTTCATGGTTTTCACGCTGCGGCTCCTTCACATCTTCACAGTGAACAAGCAACTGGGACCCAAGATTGTCATCGTGAGCAAGATGGTAAGGTTGAGGAGGAGGGGCAGGGCTGGGTTTGGAGAAGGCAGAGGTCAGGGCAGAAAGGTGGGCTGTGGGTAGGAGGTGCCAGGGAGGGGAAGGGGTGGCCAGGGGAGAGGTAGAACTTTTGAGCTGGTCAGGGCCAGGAAGAGGCAGGCTTTAGAGGGTGCTGAGGGTCTAAAGCAAGAAGGTAGCCAGGGAACGGGGAAGGACAGTCATACTCAGCCCCATCTTCCTCTGTTTCCAGATGAAGGACGTATTCTTTTTCCTCTTCTTCCTCTGTGTATGGCTTGTGGCTTATGGGGTGGCCACAGAGGGGATCCTGAGGCCCCAGGACCGCAGCCTACCGAGTATCCTGCGTCGCGTCTTCTACCGTCCCTATCTGCAGATCTTTGGGCAGATTCCCCAGGAGGAAATGGATGGTAGGCAAGGGTTCTCCAGCTGAGTCTGTCCCTCAGTCTGTGTCTCTGTCCCAGTCTCTTCCCCCTTTCTTTCTTTCTTTCTTTCTTTCTTTCTTTCTTTCTTTCTTTCTTTCTTTCTTTCTTCCTTTCTTTCCTTTTCTTTTCTTTTCTTTTTTTTTTTGGTTTTATCGAGACAGGGTTTCTCAGTGGTTTTGGAGCCTGTCTTGGAACTAGCTCTTGTAGACCAGGTTGGCCTCGAACTCCCAGAGATCTGCCTGCCTCTGCCTCCCGAGTGCTGGGATTAAAGGCGTGCGCCACCACAGCCCCGCCTTTCCCCCTTTCTCTCTCCCCTTCCCTGCCTCCCTCTGCTCACTCTCGCTGTCCCCCTGCAGTGGCCCTCATGAATCCAGGTAACTGCTCTGAGGAGCAGGGCTCCTGGGCTTACCCAGAAGGGCCCGTCTCGGGCTTCTGCGTGTCCCAGTATGCCAACTGGCTGGTGGTGCTGCTCCTCATCGTCTTCCTGCTGGTGGCCAACATCCTGCTGCTCAATCTGCTCATCGCCATGTTCAGGTGCGCCTGCTTTCCCACCCAGCTCCTCCCAGCCCAAGCCCGCTCAGCATCCCAAGTCCTGACTTCCACCCAGTGCCCCACTTGGACTTGCTGCTGTTTTTGGCATGTTTAGGCAGGGTCTCACCCTATGCCCAGGCTGGTCCTGGAATTTAGGGTGATCCTACTCTGCTCCCCGAGTGTTAAGATGCATGGGCCACCTTGCACCAAATGCTTTTAATTTTGATGAAGTCCACTTTGTTGAATTATTCTTTTGTTGCTTGTAGTTTATTTTATTTATGTGTGTGAATATTTTGTCTGCATGAGTGTGTGTGTGTGTGTGTGTGTGTGTGTGTGTGCAGCATATGCATGCAATGCCTTCAGAGGCCAGAAGGGGGCATTGGATCCTCAGGAACTGGAGTTGCAGGCAGTTGTCAGCCACTATGTAGATGCTGGGAGCCAAACTGGGTCCTCTGCAAGAGCAGCCAGTGCTCTGAACCCAGGCTGAGCTACCTCTCCAGCCTGAGTTTTGCTTTTTGTGGCTTATGCTCGTGCCGTCCTGCGTGAGGGTCTGTGAGAAGGCCAGAGGTGTTCTTCCAGATTCTCTGCTAGGAGTTTGTTTTGGGTTTGAGCACTGACTTGTGGCTCACCAGCCCATTTGGAATTATTTTTGTTTGCAGTGTGAGGGCAGGTTGAATTTTATTCTTTGTGTCCATTCAAGAGAGTTGATTAGAGACACTGACCTTAAGGTCCTTGTTAGAACCCCTGGACTCCGGTGGGCGTGGCCAAGCAAGCCTATTGTCCCAGCGGGAAGGTAGAGACAGGAGGATCAGGAGTTTAGGTTACATGAAACCCTATATCAAAAATCAAACAAAGGCTGGAGAGATGGCTCAGCGGTTAGGAGCACAGTCCCCTTTAGAGAGGACGTGGGTTCCCAGCACTCACATGGCAGCTCACAATGTCTGTAACTCCAGTTCCAGGGGATCTGACATCCCCCCCTGGCCTTTGCGAGCAGTGCGCTGACGTGCATGCAGGCAAAACACCTATACACAGAAAAATAAATAAACCTTAAAAAAAAAAAAGCCAAACTGGGTGTGATGGTGCAAGCCTTTCATCTCAGCACTCAGGAGGTAGAGGCCAGTTGATCTCTGAGTTCAAGGTCAGTCTGATCTACAAAGTGAGTTCCAGAACAGCCAGAGCTACAGAAAAAGACAAAAAACAAATTGAAACCTATATCAAGTAACCATTGTATTATTTTGAAAACCACAAAGCCAGGATGGCAGGGTAGAGTTGGGTACAGCTCAATTGGACACTTGCCTAAGCTTGATCTCCAGAACACATGGAAAATTCCCAAGCATGATGCTGGGTTATTGTAATCCCAGAGACAGGAGGGTTTTGGAGGATTCTGCTCAGACAGGCTAGTCTAATCAGTGAGCTCCTGGCCAGTGAGAGACCCTGCTTCAAAGGTATACAGCATCTTGATGATGCCATCAAGGTTATCCTTTGGGCTCCACTTGCACACAAATATGCATCTGTCCATATACACACGTTCCCACACATGCATTGCGTAGACAGACACTGTGCCGGACAGATGGCTCAGGAGTTAAGAGCACTTGCAGATCATTCACGAGGACCTGAGACCCCAGCACCCTAATAGGACAAATGGCAGAGCTCAGGGTCCAGGGGATCTCACACCCATTTCTGATCTCCACGGGCACTTGCCTACAAAACCTTTATTTCTGTCATAGGTGTATGAGTGTTTGCCAGCATGTATGTATGCACACCACCTGAGTGTAGTGCTGTCAAAGAACAGAAGAGGGCACTGGATCTTTTGAAGTGAGACAATTGTCAGCTACCTCCAGAGTTCTGGGAACTGAAGCTGGGTCCTCAGCCAGAACCAAGTGCGCTTAACTGCTGAGCCATTTCAGCAGCCCCTGACTACTCTGTCTTGCCTTCTGAGACCCAGTCCTATGATCAAGGTCTTTTATTGGCCTCCAGTGACCCTTGACCTCTGACCTCCACAGCTACACCTTCAGCAAAGTACAAGACAACAGCGACCTTTACTGGAAGGCACAACGCTACAGCCTCATCCGGGAATTCCACTCCAGGCCTGCGCTGGCCCCGCCCCTTATCATCATCTCACACTTGCGCCTCCTCATCAGGTGGCAGCGCAGGTGTCATAGGACTAACTTGCCCGCCTCCCCAGTCGTCGAACACTTCCGTGAGAATGGAGCGTGGTTTGCAAGGGGGCAGCACTTGGGAGGGGAAAGGGAAGAGAGACAGGTCGGTGAGGTTCGGGTGGGGAGGGCGTGGTCTGCACCCATCTGGGGGCGGGGTCTGAAGAATTTGAAGACTTTGGGGAGGGGGTGTGGCCCCCGGTAGGCCTGCCCATTGACTCCTGGACTTGGCCCTGCAGGTGTCTATCTCTCTAAGGAAGCAGAACGGAAGTTACTGACTTGGGAATCTGTGCACAAAGAGAACTTCTTATTGGCACAAGCTCGTGACAAGCGAGACAGTGACTCGGAGCGCCTGAAACGCACGTCTCAGAAGTGAGGCAGGAGCCTGAGATGCTCAGGATTCCCCGGGTGGGATGCTGATGCGCCTGCATCCTACTGGAGGCTTCTGCAGGTCGGCTGGCCCCGGGCTCTGAGGGTCTCTCTTTCTAGGGTGGACACGGCATTGAAGCAGCTGGGACAGATTAGAGAGTATGAGCGGCGTCTGAAGGGGCTGGAGAAAGAGGTGAGGACTCGGGCATGGCAGAGGGGGAGGGGCAGGGATGGAACCGCCTGATTCCCTTCTCCTGCCTTGACATACCCCTTTCTTCCCAGGTCCAACACTGTACTCGCGTCCTGAGTTGGGTGGCCGAGGCCCTTAGCAGCTCTGCCTTGCTGCCTCCAGGGGGGGCGCCCCCTCCGAGCCCGCCTGGGTCCAAAGGTCCGTCTGTGCCCTCCCGTTGTCCCTGGGTCCCTTGCTTGGTCTTCTGAAGGCTCTGTTGGTTCTGCTTGTGTGTGGGTCTGTGTAGTTGGTGTGAGCGCTTGCATGTGGCGGTCTGGGGTGGATGTTTGATGCTTTCCTCCATCTCCCGCCGCCTGGTTCTTTGAGATAGGATCTCTTCCTGGACCCAAAGTTCTCCAGTTGGCTGGGCCAACTGGCCGGTGAGCTCTGGGAAGCGGTCGGCATCTGATCTACCCCACTCCCTTGACTCCTGAAGCGGGTGCTGTGTCCACCCTAGCGCGCCTTTTTACATGGGAGCTGTGTTCTCGCTCCGGTTCCGTATCTCTTGGTATGATAAAACACTCCAACCAAAAGTAACTTAGGAGATGAAGGATTCATTTGGCTTCAACTACCGGGTGACAGTCCATCAGTGAGGGAGGCAGGGCAAACACGGGAAGGTAGACGATGTCAGAGGTAATGCAGAGAGCTCACTCACAGCCAGAGACGTACTAGAAACCGCGGAGCGACGTTGCTTGCGGGATCACCGAGGCTTGTTGGAGCTAGCTTCCTCCTCCAGTTAGGACTCCTCAGGAAATAGTACCGCCCACAGGGGGCGGGCCCTCCTACACCAATTAACAATCACTACAGTCCCACCAACACCCACAGGGACCAATTTGATCTAAGCAATCCCGCAGCGAAGCTCTTCCTCTCTAGCGGAAGCTCAGCGGGAGAGCCAACTAAGCTGCTCCCAGCTGTGTTATCTGCTGCTCTCCCGTGGCCCTGCTCATCCCTGCTCACCACCTGCTGTCTTCTATCTCTTCCAGACTGAGTGTTCCTGGTGGATTCCTAGGTATTGGCGTCCATAGAGGCTTCATTTCCAGAGTAGGACCCAGCCTGCCTCAATCTACACAACTGGTGGCCTTATTCTCACCATGAGCCCCATGCGGGGGGGGGGGGGGTTGCCAGCTCAACAACCTCAGAGTGTCACCATGGGAACCCCAGCAGGCCTGGCTCCTCCCAGGGGCAGCCCCACCTTGGGTGGATCAAACTCTGAGTTGGCAACTCTGGGCTCTGCCACAAGCAGAGGGGGCCAGAGGGTCCCGGGGTTACAAGGACCACAGACCCTATTCACAGCTTCCCCACAATGGGGAGAATAAAACCTTTTGACAGAAATCGGAGCGCACGCCTGATTCAGCCGGGGCAGGAGGGCTAGACCTTGGTGTTGGTGGCTGAGGTAGGCTGGGAATTTGGGTCCTTGATGGATTTTATTTTGCTCTATCTCAATGGCCTGGTGTCAGTCCCTCCTCCAGACCACCACACCTGCCGATGTGGCCCCAGCACCTCTGTACAGACCTCTGTTTTAGGGGCTGAGTCTGAGTTCCTGCTGCTTTCCCGTGGGAACAAGAGACTCAGTTCTGGAGAGGGGCAAGCGCTGCGCTCATCTGCTCTGGCAACATGCAAACATTTGATGCAGATTTGGGGAGATAAATGCGTATGTGTCTTTAAAAATGCCTAATTAGTGGGAAATTGCAGGCCACACTCACCCGGGGGTTGAGGCGAATCCGCATCCTTACACATTGCAATTTAACTAAATAACCCACAACAAACTAAGCTGGTAATGGCAAGGCTGAACGGACAGCAATTATTAGTTAAATTAGTGAGAAAGCCGCCAACAGCCAACACATCCAAAAACCAAAACTAAAACATCCTCCCAATTGGAGGGGTTCCAGCTCCCTGCCTCTCTGTGGAGTCATGTTGGAACATGGCCAACTGTGCATCAGTGAGACTCCCCAGGAAATGCCGAGTCCATCCCACCAGCCCACATAGTAACCATGGCGGCAGTAAGAAGGGGCCGCACCAGCACTAGCTGACACGTCACTCGGTGCTGCTAGCCTTGCGCTGACTGCTTCTTGGGTACAAGTCTTTCTGTCAAGCAGTGAGAGCAGATCCATCTCCTAGCAGGTGCTAGGAATTTAGATTTTTTTTTAAATCCACTAATTAAAAAAAAAAAAACGGGCACGCCTTTAATCCCAGCACTCGGCAGGCAGAGGCAGGCGGATCTCTGTGAGTTCGAGGCCAGCATGGTCTACAAGAGCTAGTTCCAGGCCGGGCGATGGTGGTGCACGCCTTTAATCCCAGCACTCGGGAGGCAGAGGCAGGTGGATCTCTGTGAGTTCGAGGCCAGCCTGGTCTACAGAGCTATTTCCAGGACAGGCTCCAAAGCCACAGAGAAACCCTGTCTCGAAAAACAAAAACAAACAAACAAACAAACAAAAAAAGAGCTAGTTCCAGGCCAGGCTCCAAAACCACAGAGAAACCCTGTCTTGAAAAAACAACAACAAAAAAAATAATAAAAAATAAAAAAAAAAGGATGGTGGTGGTGCGAGCCTTTAATCCTAGCACTCGGGAGGCAGAGGCAGGTGTATCTCTGCGAGTTCAAGGCCAGCCTAGTCTACAGGAGCTATTTCCTGGATAGCCAGGACTGTTACACAGAGAAACCCTGTCTCAAAAAAACCTTATTAGTTTATGTACGTGTGTGTGTGTATACATGTAGTCCCATGTATATGGGTGGACACATGCATGCCACAGTGTATGTATGGGTGAAGGTCAGAGGACAACTTGAGAGACTAATTTTTGTCCTTCCATGAGTCTCCCAGCTATCAGATTCAGGCTGCAGGAAGCATCTTCCAGCTCGGGGGATAACAGAAGGAGCCCTCCCCGACTGAGCCACTCACCCAGTCCCCTCCAACCTCTAGCTGAGTCCCCAGACCCTAGCATTTTTTTGATTTAGGAACCAGCATATCTCATAGGCAGAAATTTCACTCCAGAAGGTTAAATTTGAGTCGAAGTTCCTTTTGCAGGAATCCATTAGCTGGACGTCGTGGCTCCTGTCTTTAATCCCAGCACTCCAGAGGCTCAGGCAGGCAGATCTTTGTGAGTTCAAGGCTAGAACAGACTACAGAGCAAGTTCAAGGACAGCCAGGGCTACACAGGGGGAAAAAAAAAGCCCTGTCTTCAAAAACAAACAGAAAAGGAATCCTTTAAACCAAACTCATCCCAAGAGTATAGTTTTTCCTCTGGACCCCGTGGAACCTTGGTAACCACAACTGTTGGAGCCGCATGTGCGTGCTGTGAGCAGAACCTGTCCTGAGCCTGCAGTCACGTAGTGCAGCAGCCCCTACGGTGCAATACTAGACTCACTTGTAAGGAGGCAAAAATCAAACCCCAGACCTGGCAGCGGTTGATGAGGAGTGTGTCCGTTTAGTAAAGTGTGGCCCTCTGGGATAGGAAGGATGGGGGCTGCACAGGTCAAGATCGCTGGAACCTGCTCAAGATCCAGCAGGAAACTCCGTCAGACCAGTGGAGGGGGTGACCAGGAGGACCAGGCAGAAGCCAGGGAGGATGGGTTTATTTTGGCTCATGATTTCAAGGAATATAGAATTCTGTTAGAAGTCCGCCTCAGCCCCACTCTTTCCTCTCCAAATCCTGCCACCCTCAGAAAGACCACAAAAAGTCTAGGCTCCTCCCACGAAGCTCAAGACCACGCCTACAGGGTATTTAAGCCCCAATCGCTAGACCTGCCACGTGAGTTCTCCTCCCTCCACCACCTCACTTCCGGGGGACTGGAAAAGTCACTCTAGAACGCTTGGCTCATTAAACCTGGTCTTTTTAATTTGGCTTGATCTGGTTTATTACATCGGTGGAGTAACCTACTATCTCGGCACCAAAAATACCTATCATATAGTCCACCGTGGTGAAGGGGTATGGCTACAGTGCATCTGTGATGGTAGCCTGTTGACATCACGGCTTACTAGGAAGTAGAGACACAGAAACAGATTAGACTACAATCCCCCAAATCTCACTTCCAGTGACTTACTTCCTGTCTGGAGTCAAGTTTTCAAAGGTTCCACACTCTCCCCAGAGAGCGCCACCTGTTGGAGCACAAACATTCAAGCACAGGCGCACATTTCACACCAGGACAAGACGGCCACGTTAGTGCAGAGTGCTCCCAATAAATGCTGAAGGACCCCCGTTGTAGGGAGACTCTCACTCAAGTCTCGGGATAACACGAGAGACTGACCTTGCTGCAATCACACGAGGTTTATTGACAGGTACCAGTGCACTGGGGCTGAGACTCATAACCCACGCAGGGGAGGAGTTCGACTGGGAGAAGGGGTTTTTAAGGGAAGAAACCACAGCCCAGTAATTTGAAGGGGGTAGGAAGGGTGCCATAGAAAATTCCGAAAATACCAGTGATGATCACAAGGGGGCAACTCCCTGTTTCTCAAGATTATTCTCAGGATCATAAACAGCTAGTTCCTGAAAACACAGTATTCCAAAAATACCAGTGATAACCACAAGGGGGCAACTCCCTGTTTCTCAAGATTATTCTCAAGATTACAATCTAATCTTCAGATAGTTCCTGGAACAGCATCACTGAACCGGCTAATCCTAGGTTTCTGATTTTCTCCCTGCTTAGATTTTTGGCTCTATTTTTTCCTGCTGGGGGTCTGGATTTATCCAGGTCTTTCAATGGCAGTGCTCAGGATACCTTTTCCAGAGAGCTGGGCACAGGGGTGGATGGATTAGCGAGGCTGGAGGGCGGAACCTGTGGGGCCCAAAGGGACCTAAGGAGAGGGAACTTTCTCTTTGGTGGTGGTGGGTGCTGGCAGCTGCTTGCTTTGGCATCTTGATTGGTGCTCTTTAAAGAGGGGAGTTCAGCGTTGTTATGGCCAGATCCTTAACGTCCCCCGCAAACCAACAAGGAGACCGAGTCTTGTATGTAAAAGCCAAGAGCCTTTATTTTACACAGGTTTGCACACTCTGTCTCTTCGTGTGTCTAACGTATTGGAATAATCGGAGAGCCCAGGCTTAGCTAGAGTTGGGTTTTTATAGTAGAAAAGGTGGGGGTGAGGGGTTTCTAAGGTTCAGGGCCCCTGGTTGGCTGAATCTGTCTAGGGGTGTCCTGGTGAGTGTGCTGGCAGGTGATCCTATCTACAGCTGTTGAAATGTTAGGCATTTCCTTTGGGTGGTATGTTCTTGGGTGGTGCTGGGTAATCTCAGTTTATGGTCCTTCCTGCAACCAGGTATTGCTTCAGGGTAAACTGCTGAGACTCAGGCCTCCATTAAACTTATCACTGGCTGAGTCCTACACTGGCAGGCTATAATGGTTGGCAGATAAGAACTTCCTTTGGGTGATCTGTTCATATTTAGCTTATCAAGGCTGGCTCCTACATTTCTCCCTTTACAAGCTCTGATGACAGGACCCAGTCAGGGGTCTTGCTACTTGTCCATGGTTTTAAGGAGGTGTTATCAATTCTCCAAGGTCCTGCTGTTTGCCCACAATCTGGACAGTGGTCAGCATCATCATAACCCAGGTGGAGACACCATGGTGTCCATAACTTCTCTGGAGACCTTGGGTCACTGCTAGGATCTCAGAGTTTCTGTCTGATATAATAAGCTTTTTAATCATTATTTTAAATGCCATCTCCTGCAGATCTCTGAAGTTTGAGGGCTGCCTAGGTATGTGTGATTAGACAAACTTCGTTTCTAGTTACTTGTTTTAAGTTTGACTTTGAAAACATATACAGGGGAGTAAATAAGGCTTGTCCCAGTAATTAATTATACCAGTAGTTTAAGGATGACTGACTAACTTGTACTTCCTAACAATCTGTAATAAGTTAGCAGCTTTCACAAGACTAGAACTCCACACTCTGTAATGATTGAATTAAAGCTAATAAAG
The DNA here is from genome assembly GCF_014885135.2 of Alexandromys fortis. Classification (NCBI taxonomy): domain Eukaryota; kingdom Metazoa; phylum Chordata; class Mammalia; order Rodentia; family Cricetidae; genus Alexandromys; species Alexandromys fortis. The sequence continues at coordinate 920,386 of NW_026068073.1, forward strand.
AAATCAAATTAATCATTCTGAGGGTAAACACACATAACAGGTTTCTATCCAGCTGTTAATGCTGCCTCCTGGAAGGCAAGGAACAGGTTCCCAGGTGAAATGGGATCAGGAGGGAGTCTAAGAGCTAGCATTGCCCTAGGGCAAACTGAGACTCAGGCCTACCTTCCTGCTGATCTTTAGAACCTGTCTTGGCAGGTGTCTACCAAGTTGTCCTGGGAAAGCTGTCGTCTTTCCCCTTTCACAAGTACCAATGAGTACTGATGACTGGACTCAATCATGAGTCCGTCTGTACAGGGGCTCAAGGGGGTGGACCTCAATACCATCAGTGAAACAGTATTTACCCGTTCTTGAACAAAAACCATCAGTCTGTTGATGAGGCAGGGGCCGAGAGCTGAAAGTGAGATTGTTAACCAAGGGGACCAGTTGAACAGGTTTCATACATCCAGCTTCTGTGGGAGTGTTCTGTCGTTAATCCATTTCCTTAACAAGACCATTGGATCTCTAATTACCCCCAAGTGACTGACATAGAAACAACATTCTTTCCTCAGAAGAGGAGGTCCAAACTTCTTAGATCAATGCAAAAATGCATGACTCTGTTTATCCAAATAGCTTAAACCCAACAAAGTTAGCAAAGACAAGGAGGCTAAACATACTCTCTAAGCCAGAACAGACATTGAACAAGGAAATACATTTTTAAACTATTAGTAAATATTTTTAAGGCTTTGACCTTTTAATATATTTCTCCATGGTATAGTGATTACAGAATTATTTTACAACTGCAGTTTTGCCTGCGTTGTGAATCTCAATCCTAACACCTGACATGCAGGTGGTCCTAGACTGCCCCTGTACCCCAAAAGATTGGGACCCACAGGCTTGGACGTTGTTCCAAGTCCTCTATCAAACTGTTCAGGTCATTGTCTTCTGCATCACAAGAAATGAACATTTCTGATTCTGGTTAGCTTTTGGTGCTTCTGGCTCTAACCCTAATTTTTAGCCTTTTATTTTAAGTTCAAATATTTAACAAAACATTTTATAAGCACAGATGTCCCACAGCCTTATAAATTTATTTAAAAACTCTTTTCCTAAAAAAATTTAAATCTCTTAAATGTCTTCCTGCAATATTAAAAATAAAGTACTTCTCTGGTCCCACCCTCGACAGCATATAAACAGCCTGTCATTTAGATCTCAGCCTGCTCCGTTTCACTGTAGTTGGTGCTTCTGGTGACGATCCCCTGGCACTGGCATTTCTAAAACTGTTAAGGTCCATTGTTGCAACTGCACATTCTTTGGGGCTCTAGTCCTGTCATACATTTGTAAACCTCAGCTGTTTCCTGTGATCCCTTTATGTCTTTATAACCATTATCACCTGGGTGACTCTTAATTAACAAAGTCTAGCTGGCAGAACGGCATAAAACATTGAGGTGCAGCTTTAATACTTAAAATCATATATATATATAACCTTGTTTTTAGAACGGGACATGAGTCACCATGCATAAATCTATCCCAACCCAAACTATCTTGGAGATCTGTTAGGCCCACTCCACTTGGTCACCTTTAATTAAGATGGCGGTAAAATCATGTGGCATTGATTTTTTTTAACTCTAGCAAAATGGAATCCAAAACTTAAAATGGAATCATGCCTTATGGTTTTTCGAGACAGGGTTTCTCTGTAGCTTTGGAGCCTGTCCTGGAACTAGCTCTTGTAGACCAGGCTGGCCTCGAACTCACAGAGATCCGCCTACCTCTGCCTCCCGAGTGCTGGGATTAAAGGCAAGCATCACCACCACTCAGCGCTTTAAATTATCAATTCCCAGCATTACTAATTAACTTTTAACCAGTTTTACTTTAATTTTGACAGATTTTTTTTTTTACCGTATCTGACAAACTTATAAATCTGAAGTTACAGAATGTGACTGTTCTGCTTTGTTTTCTTCTCGTCATTGTGTCGGGGGCTCAGACTGACAGAGTGACAGAGGAAACTTTTAAATAAGCACGGGTCTAGCAAAAGAAGAGCCATAATCCAACTCTAGAGCCAGATTTTCAATTTAAAAAAAAAAAAACAGCATAAAACAGTTTTTAACATTATCTATACCAAAACATCATCTGAATTTCTGCTAACCCAAATTCAGTAATCAGAGGTTGAAAGACCCTTGGTGTGGGGAGATTCTTACTCAAGTCTCGGGATAAAACGACCCCCCCCCAGTAACTCACGAGAGACCATATTTGCTGTAATCACACGAGGTTTATTGACCAGGTACCAGTGCACTGGGGCCAAGACTCATAACCCACGCAGAGGAGGAGTTCGACCCCGAGTAACTGGGAGAAGGGGTTTTTAAGAGAAGAAACCACAGCCCAGTAATCCAAAGGGGGTAGGGAAGGTGTCACAGAAAATTCCAAAAATACCAGTGATGATCACAAGGGGGCAACTCCCTGTTTCTCAAGATTATTCTCAAGATTACAATCTAACTTTATCTTCAGCTAGTTCCTGAAACACAGTCACTGGAAGTCTAATCCTAGGTTTCTGATTCTTCTCTCCCTGCTTAGATTTTTGGCTCTATTTTGTCCTGCTAGGGGAGGTCTGGATTTATCCAGGTCTTTCAAGGTCAGAGATAAATTTCTGAAGTTAGGCCCATAAAAGTGGCCACAGCAGTGGATGGATGGTAGAGACAGCGAAAATAGCCAGACCATTTCTGTCTCAGCTCCATGCTTGCAAGGAGGGAAATGGGAGGCGGTGGTGGGGAAGAGACAGAAATCTTTAATAAATAAATAAATTAAAAAAAAAAAGAAAGAAAGAAAAAAAGAAAGCCTGCATAGACAAACTTTTCAACAAAACAAGCACATTCAGTGGTGAGGGTGAGTGGTCTCTAAGGTTCAGGGCCCCTGATTGGCTGGCACTTGTCTAGGGGTGTCCTGGTGAGTGTGCTGGCAGGTGATCCTAGGCATTTCCTTTGGATGGTCTGTTCTTGGGTGGTGCTGGGTAATCTCAGTTCACAGTCCTTCCTGCAGCCAGGTATTGCTTCAGGGTAAACTGCTGACACCCAGGCCTCCATTAAACTTTTTGATGGCTGAGTCCTACACTGGCAGGTGATAATGGTTGGAAGTTAAGAACTTCCTTTGGGTGGTCTGCTCCTATCAAGCTTATCATGGTGGGCGGAGTCCTACAGTCAGGTGTGGTTCCAGTACCTCACCTTCCTCGGTGAGAGCAGTGGCGTGGACCTTGGGGCAGACTCAGTCCTGGGGTCAGCATGGTGGTCAATATGGGGTTAGACACTGGGAGGAAGTGCCTCCTGCAGTTTCCTCACGGGTGGGCTGCTTAGAACTTGTGTCCACACAGCCGAAGGGTCCCAAGTCCCAAAGCTACTGTGTGAAGTGTGTGTGAGAGAGAGAACACTGTGCCCACAGCGGGTATGTGTGAGTGTGTGTGTG
>NW_026068073.1:928815-938267 GCF_014885135.2 Alexandromys fortis
GGGTCCCTTGAAGTGAGCTACAATGTAGCTGTGGCACATAGATGTGGAGGGGAGCCAAGATCAGAACTCTTGGCTGCGGGGAGGCCGCCAGACCAGCCTCCTTGACAAACATACCTTTTCTTTCTGTACCAGGATGCTGCAGGGTGGGGAGAAACGGACCACATCCGCCTGGAGTTGACTGGGGAGCTGACTGATCCAGTCCATGTATTCTACTGGAGGTTTATGAATGATGCCTTGGGGAGGCCAGGCAGCCTGGGACAGCACACCTTTGATTATCAGATCGACCAGCTTGTTGACACTCCTGCTAGTGTCGGAAGAGAAAAGAAGACGATAGCGAATGGTCTGGATCTCCAAGCATCACCAACCAAGGAGGAGGAGAATCGCATACAGATGTACGCTATCATGGCTCTGGAAGTCCATGGTTGGGGGCTCTGTGTGTGTGTGTGTGTGTGTGTGTGTGTGTGTGTGTGTGTGAGTGAGCCACCCTGGGCGGTGGTGGTGCACGCCTTTAATCCCAGCACTTGGGAGGCAGAGACAGGCAGATCTCTGTGAGTTCGAGACCAGCCTGGTCTACAGAGCTAGTTCCAGGACAGGCTCCAAAGCTACAGAGAAATCCTGTCTCGAAAAACCAAAAAAAAAAAAAAAAAAAGAATCCTTTCTGCTCTTGTTAAGGGGGATCTTTCTCCCTCCTCCTTCCCCCGCTTTCCTCCAGAATGGACTACCAGAACCTTTTAAAAAATGGGAATTGTGACATCCCCTAGGTGTGGGTAGGAGTACCTAGCTCTTTGTTGGGGGAGGGGGAAGGGCACCATTCCCTTCTCGGGAGCTAGTGAATTTTCTTCCAGAAGCCTTCTGGACATCCTGAAGACATTTGAGCGGGCTCATCAGGTGACCTACAGTCAAAGTTCCAAAGTTGCCACCCTGATGAAACAAGTCAGCACCAGGTATATGACTGTGTGTTTGCAGAGGGCATCCTGAAAGTAGGGGATACTTTGTGAGATGTGATAGCGTGGCAAGGGTGATGGGTCTGCACGTTGGAAGGTCTTGGGCATGTTTACTCTCGTGTTATTCTGCGGCCTCTTTTCACAGTGGTCATTCGTGTCCTAGCCTCTGACTCATTCTCAGCCTGGAGAAGAAAGGCCGAGTGTACTTAGTTGGCTGGCAGACCCTTGGCATCATCGCCATCATGGATGGGGTAGAATGCATCCACACCTTTGGTGCTGGTAGGCCCTAGTCCTGATGCTCTCCCAGCCCATTGGGATACATTAGCAAAGCATTTTCCCGCAACCCTCGCCCCCACCGAGGTTCTCCAGTGCCCACCCATTCTGCCCTACATAAAGAGGCATTTCGGTCAAATGCTTTCATCACTTGAAGCCCCAAATGCCACCTTGGTCCTTGATCTCTCAGGTCCCACCCCAGTGCTTTAATTGTAGCTTCCCACACAGGTTACTACCGCTCACCTCACATCCCACTTCCTGACCCCATGACAGCCCTTGGATTAGAACCTTTCTATCCTCCAAAGCCCACCGTTCTTTTCTCTCTCATCTTAAATTTCTCAGATTTCCAAGATGTCCGTGGCTTTCTCATGGGTGACCACAATGCCATGTTTAACCAGAAGGCAGAGCTCACCAACCAGGTCCGAAGAGGACAGGACTTGGGAAACTGTAGAACTCATGGGTGTGCAGAGGGCAGTAGAGGGGTGGGGTCTGGGATGGAAGGAGGACGAGGGGGTAAACAGCCTGAAGCCTCAAAGCGCTGCGGTATCGAAGGCTCTGGATTTACCCTCGAAAACTCAGCTTTAGTCTACTGACCTGCTACGTCACCTTTGGTAAAATGCTACCATTTTGAACACTGGTTCTTTTCAAGTGAAGTCCAAAGGACTGTAATAGATGTCCCCCTAAGGTCCCCTAAGGTCTTCAAGTCTGTGCTCTTGAGCGTCTGGGAGGAGCTCCCCTATCTTCTTCTGCCCCAGGGACCCCAGTTCACTTTCTCCCAGGAGGACTTCCTGACTGCCATTCTGCCATCCCTTGTGGAAACTGACACTGTGGTCTTCATTTTCACCCTGGATGGTGAGCGGGAAGATGGGACAGTGGCGCTGAAAGCAGCAGCGGTTTAGAGGGGCTGCCACTTCGAGTCTCAGGGTGCCTTGTCAGAGGAAGGGTGTCTTAGTTAGAGTTGCTGTTGTGATAAACACCATGACCAAAATCAGCAGCCTGGATAGGGAAGGCTTTTTGTTTGTTTTTTTAGCCTTACAGTTTATAAGTCTATCACTGAGGGAAGTCAGGGCAGGATCCTAGAGACAAGACCCAGAGCAGAATCCGTGGATGAATGCTACTTACTGTCTGCTCCTCATGACTTGCCCAGCCTGCTTTCTTATTGCCCTCAAGACCACCAGCCCAGGGATAGCACCGTCCATAGTGAGCTGGGCCCACCAATCAAGAAAATGTGCCACAGGCTTGCCCATGGGCCATTCTGGTGGGGGCATTTTCTCCATAGAAGTTCCCTTTCCCCCAAATGATTCCGGCTTGGGTCAAGTTGACATAAAACAGAGGGGCAGAGGGAGTGTCCTGGCAAGACCCCAGGGTGGCAGGAAGAACAGCGTCATAGATCATCCTTTTAACTCGAATGCCTCCTGTCCCATCCAGATAACCTCACAGAGGTCCAGGCATTGGTAGAGCAGGTGAGAGAGAAGACCACGAACATCCAGGCCCTGGTGCACAGCACCGTGGGGCAGTCCTTGAGTGTCCAGCAATGGGGAGAAGATCTGATGTGGGAGTGTCATATATCAATCTGTTGATTTCATTGGTTAAGCAATAAAGAAACTGCTTGGCCCTGATAGGTTAAAACATAGGTGGGAGGAGTAAACAGAATAGAATGCTGGGAGGAAGAGGAAGTGAGCTCAGAGACGCCGTGCTCCCCTCTCCCAGGCAGACGAGATAGCTCTGCTCTCTGAGGCAGACATGATTCAGCTGCGATTGAGCTCCGACCCAGGATGGATGTAGGCTAGAATCTTCCTGGCAAGTGCACCTTGGGGTGCTATGCACATATTATTAGAAATGGGCTAGTCCAGGTACGAGAATTAGCCAAGAAGGGGCTAGAGCTAATGGGCTAAGCAGTGTTTAAAAGAATAGTTTGTGTGTTGTTATTTCGGGGCATAAGCTAGCAGGCGGCTGGGGTGCTAGGGAAGCAGCCCTGCCGCTCATATTACAACAAAGATCTGGGTGTGATACAGCCTAGGCCTCCTGGAACACAGCACCTCCGTTTATCTCTTTCTCCTCAGGCCCCTCTAAAGAGGCTCTTACCCTCCATCATCAGCATTACATGGCCACTTCTTTTCTTTGAATATGAAAAAGGCTACGTCCAGGTAGGCAGAGATGAGAAGGCAATGCCTGCTGGAGAGGAGACCTTACCCTCCAAAAAAACCCCAAAGCTAAATGGGAAAAAGCCTAAATATCTGTTTATCTTCTTTCCTCCCCAAGCTGGGAAAATTTTCAAATTATCAGGTCTCTAAACAGAGTTGCCAAGGCAACAGGGTTCATTTCTTTCTAGGAGCACACCGAAAGGGCGAGACAGGCCACCAATCACCACACGCTCATTTGTTCTCTGGGACGGGTTAATTGTTGATACCGAAGTCGTTATCACCACCCTATAGCGTCTAAGGCTCTTTTGCACGGCACCCTACGCTGAACACAATGCAGCTCTGACCACAATGGAGCCCTGTGCAATAGTGAAATTATAGTCAGGAGACACTGAGAGGCATCATAGACATCGTAAGAAGTTTGTGTGCACTTTGCAGTTTGGTTTGGAGTGGGCACCAGGAAATCTGGGTGCCAATTCGGCTCTACTGTGTGTCCCAAGAGAGAAAACAAGTTCATATCTCTGGGCCTTACTTTTCTCACAGTTGACCACCCACCTTTCACGGGGCGAACCAGGGCCCAGAAGGGATGCTGTGGGGGAGGTGTACTCTTTCATCTTTATTCAACCCACTTCCTTCTGGAAGCTTTCAGACAGAGCCAGGACACGGCCTCACTGAACCCAGAACTCTTTTAAAAAAATATTATTTATTTATTATGTACAGTGATCTGCCTGCGTTTGTGCCTGCAGGCCAGAAGAGGGCACCAGATCTTATTACCGATGGTTATGAGCCAACATGTGGTTATGGAGAATTGAACTCAGAACCGCTGGAAGAGCAGCCAGTGCTCTTAACTGCTGAACCATCTCTCCAGAGAGAACCCAAAGGTCTTACATAACCATCTCTCCCTAGTGGAGAAGCCACGCCCCTCTGTCCTTCACTCTAAATGGCATTCCTGTGTCCTATCCCTACTTATCGGCATAGTCCCCACATTCAATGTTCTTTTCTGACATTGCCTGCTTTTGAAGAAGTCTTCTCTGATTAACTTGACATTGTCTCTTTTTTTCCACACTTACACAATCCTGATGCTAAATACAAATATAGCCCTTTATACCCTATGAATCTTTCATATATATTAACTCAGTTCTCATAGCAATCTCCTAAGGCACGTGTGCTCAGTTTCCCCATCTCTCTAGCCCCTTCTTTCTGCTTCCTCCCTCCCTCCCTCCTTCCTTCCTTCCTTCTTTGTTTTTTTTTTTTTTGTTTTGTTTTTCTGTTTTTCAAGACAGGGTTTGTGTGTGTGTAGCCCTAGCTGTCCAGGAACTGGCTTGTAACCTAGGTTGTCCTTGAATTCACAGAGATATGCCTGTCTCTGCTTCCTGAGTGCTGGGATTAAAGGTGTGTACCATTATACATGGCTATTTCTGCTTTGAATGTAACGACATTTTATTTAAATTTTGTCTGTATTCAAATCTATTAGTTTTTTTCTCTTGTGGTTTTCAATCTTTCACTTGATGCTGCCTTCATCCTTCCATATGGAATTGTCTGAAAAACGTAGGTTTCCACTGGCACTGTGTCCTAGTGTGCTTTCTGCTGCTATGAGGGGAACTGAGCGAAAACAACATGGAAGGGTTAAGACCCTTCATCCTACACTTTCCATCATTTCGGGAGTCAGGCAGGAGCTCCAACAGGAAGCAAGAGCGGAGGTGGGACTGAGAAGGAAACAGCTTCCTGGCTTATTCTTCATGCTCCGTTTTCTTTCTTATAGAATATTCTATTACATTTTACTGTGTGTATGTGTGTGTGTGTGTGTGTGTGTGTGTGTGTGTGTGTGAAGGATCTGGCTCTCTTCTACCTTGTAGATCCAGGGGATTGAACTCAGATGGTCAGCAGGCACCTCTACCCACCAGGCAATCTCACCAGCTCTCGGCCTGCTTTCTCATACAACTCACAACCACTTGCTCAGGGGTGGCATCACCCACAAGAGTGGGCTGGGCCCTCCCGCATCAGTCATCAATCAAGACAGTGCCATAGAGACATGCCCATGGGCCAGTCTGATGGAGGCAATTCCCCACCGGAAGTCTCTCTTCCTAGGTGACTCCTGTGTGTGTCAAGTTGACAAACCCAGCACAGACTTGATTATCTTTGGTTGTAGAAATTTTTTTTTGTTTTTTTGAGACAGGGTTTCTCTGTGGCTTTTGGAGCCTGTCCTGGAACTAGCTCTGTAGACCAGGCTGGTCTCGAACTCAGAGATCCACCTGCCTCTGCCTTCCTAGTGCTGGGATCAAAGGCGTGCGCCACCATCGCCCGGCTTAGAAATATTTTTGATACTGTAATGTTCTTCACTTTTTGTTTGTTTGTTTGTTTGTTTGTTTTTTGAGGCAGGGTTTCTCTGTAGCTTTGGTGCCTGTCCTGGAACTAGTTTTGTAGAGCAGGCTGACCTCAAATTCACAGAGATCCGCCTGCTCTCCCTCTCGAGTGCTGGAATTAAAGGTGTATGCCACCACCGCCTGGTGGTCTTCACTTTTTAAAAAACAACATTTTATTTTATGTACATTGGTGTATGTCTGTGTAAGGGTGTCAGATCTTGGAATTACAGGCAGTTGTGAGCTGCCATGTGGGTGCTGGGACTTGAACCTGGGACCTATGGAAGAACGGTTAGTGCCCTTAATCACTGAGCCATTTCTCTAGCCCTGGTCTTTGTTTTTAATTTGAAACATTTTGCCTTCCTCCCCAGTCCTTTGCCACATTTACTTCATCCCTTTCGTTTCTCTTGCTCACCCGAAAGATAAGTGAATCTATCTTATATTTCACACTACACCAGGCAGAGGGGCACATACCTGTAATCCTGGCATTTGGGAGAGGGGAAGCAGAAGCAGAATCAGGAAGAGTTCAAGACCATCCCTAACTACATAATGAGTTTGAGGTCACCCTGAGTTACATGAAATCCTGACTCAAAAAACCAAAACCAAAATAAAACAAAAATCCAAAAAGCCAAAGCTCACACCAATCACTTCATAATAAACGTGCTACTGGCAAGCAAGGGCATCTGCTTCTGTCAGAAAGATGTAATTATCCATGCTGGGAATGACAGTTAATCTGATACCATTTCCTAAATTCAGATTTCCCGAGATGTCCCTGGGAAGGCTGTTATTCTCCAGACCTGGAATCCAATCAAGGATAATCTCCTGACTTTAGCCAGTAGGTCTCTCGGCTTTCACTTAACAGTCTTTTGGTTTTTTTTTTTCTTGTCTCTCTTGACATTGATATTTTTAGAAGTCTAGGCAAATCTTTCCCCAGAGTCACCTCACATTTCCAGCACATACAAACAACTCGCTGTATTGTTTCTTCGTCATATTCAGGCTTATGTTTTCGGTTTTGTTTCCTTTTGGAGGAGACTGGCATGTCACATCGGGAGTCGCCTGGCAGCTGTTTGTCTCTTCCTTGGCGAGGCTATGGTGGCTTCTTCAGTGGTGGTGACGGCTGCTATGGTTCTTTGCATGCTGTCACCCAGCTGTCCGTACCCACTGTGTTCGCATCTGCTGCTGATTTCTGCCTGACTCAATTGTTCCCGTGGTGACTCTCAAATGGCGATTTTCTATTTCTAGCCTTCTTCCTCTTATCTATATTCATTAATTGGCTTTCTTCTCTGAGGAACTTCCTATTCGCTCCCCACCCTATCTGTATTTGTTTAATGTCATTATGGACTCATGAATTTTCTGTTGTTTTTTAATGTTTAGATTTTTTTCTTTTAAAGACAGGGTTTTTATGTAGCCAAAGCTGGACTAGAACTCATTATATACCCCAGACTGGCCTTGAACCCGTAACCCTCCTACCTCAGCCTCCTGAACACTGGGATTATAGACATCTACCACCATGCTTGGTTTAGATGTATTTTAATGCATTTTATTTTATTTTTATATGTATGGGTGTGTGTCTGCTTGTCTGTACGTGCACCATGTGTGTGCAGTGCCATGGGCCAGAAGAGGGCATTGGATCTCCTGGAACTGGAGTTACAGGTGATCATAAACTGTGGCTGCTGGGAGTCTCACTCAATCTTATGCAAGAGGAGCAAGTGTTCTTTACCCTGAGCCTTCTCTCCAGCCCCTTAATACTTTCTCTCTCTGTCTCTGTGTCTGTCTCTCTCTCTCATTTATCAAAAATAGGGCTTCTTTGTGTAACAACCCTGACTGTTCTGAATCTCACTCTGTAGACCAGGCTGTCCTCAAACTCACAGAGATCCACCTGCCTCTGCGTCCCGAGTGCTGGAATTAAAGGTGTGTGTCATGCTTGGCTTCCCTTAATACTTTCTCTAGTATTAATTTTTCATTTTAATCCTCAGAATGAGAGCATATTCAAGGTGGCTTCCTTGATCCTATTCACATCCCTATTTAAACATAATTTGTATGTTTCTTTTTGAAAAAAAAGAAAATGAAAACAAACAAACCAAAAACCACCCTCTTATGTTTGGGCAAAGGGTGGCATACAATTTACATCTCATGTGCTTTGCTTAATATTTCTGAATATTACTCAACTGCAATGTACAAATCTCGTCTTCACTGACAGCTGTGCGCGCACATGGATGATAATTGACCTGACCAATTTCTTATTTGGAGCATCAAATAAGAATATTTTGCCATTGCCAATAATGAAGCAATGATTATGCACATTATCTCAGTGTTTCTTTTGATAAATATGTAGAAATTTAGATCTTGGTCAAAGCTTAAATACAAATATTATTTTGCTCTATGTTGTAAACTTTTCTTCCATAGGTTTTGTACTGTTTGCTTTTCACAATTGAAGTTTGAATTGATGCGGCTCCATACAGCACCCCCCCCCCAGAGAGTTTTGTCTAGCTTCATTTAATTTCTGTGTAATTTTCTTTTATAATATATTAGTTATTGATTTTGAAGAAGTGGGATGGTACTAGGCAAGTGTTCTGCCCCGGAGCCACTCCCCAGCCCGTATCTCTATGATGTGAGATACAGGAGCATCTTTCTCTCTCCTCCATCTCTCTCCCCTCTCTACTTGCCCCCTTATCCCTTCTTTCAGTTGTCCTGGACCTCCCCATGACAATCAACTAGCCTCAAATTCATAATGGCCCCTTCCTTTCTGCCTCCAGCATGCTGGGATTGCAGACTTCTGCCGCCATGCCCAGTGTTTACTTCTTTTTCCACCAGGCTTTGAAATCTCCGCTGACTCCTTTGGCCTTGAGTTCTTTACAAAGCCATTAGTGTTCTATTTCTGATGCATATTGTAAATATTTTCTCTTGGCTTTAGCTTGCAAGAAGTCTGCTTCAGTTTTTCCGAGGTTGAATGTGTCAATCTCTCTATTGCCATCTGGGGCTTGAAGCACAGAAAGCTCCTCCCACACTCATGTTGGTATGGCACCTCTGCTTCTTCTTGCAGTTCTTAGGAACTTTGTTTATTCTTGTGAAAGCAGCAAGGCATGAACTCATTATATTTTTCCAGACAATTACCTAAAATTGTCTTACTTGCTTTTCTATTGCTGTGGCTAAGCACCAGGACCAAGGCGACTTCTAAAAGAAAGCATTTAATTGGAGGCCTGGTTACAGTTTCAGAGAGGGCATCCATGGCCACCAGAGCAGGGACAATGCAGCAGCAGTCGGGCATAGTGCTGGAGCAGTAGCTGAGAGCTTACATCATCATCATCATCATCATCATCATCATCATCATCATCATCATCATTATTATTATTATTATTATTATTATTATTATTATTATTTTGAGACAGGGTTTCTCTGTGTAGCCCTGGCTGTCCTGGAACTCTCTGTAGACCAGGCTGGCCTCGAACTCACAGAGATCCACCTGCCTCTGCTTCCCTGAATGCTAGGATTAAAGGCGTGCACTGGCACCAGCCAGCTGAGAGCTTACATCTTGAGACAACAACCATGAAACAGAGAGTGTTAACTGGAAATGGCATGGACTTTTGAAACTGATTCAAAGTCTACCACCAGTGACAGGCCTCCTCCAACAGGGCTCTCGTAATTCTTTCCAAACTGTCCCACTAACTGTGGAACAAGCATTCAAATAACGTGAGCCTATTGGGGCCATTCTCACCCAAACTACCACACCAATT
>NW_026068073.1:941771-960958 GCF_014885135.2 Alexandromys fortis
TAGCCCAGGTTTTCTGTTATAATATGGCTCTCTCACCGCTGCTCTCCCAGCCCCTAACTTCCAGCGCTCCCGTGTGTCTGTATTTCAGAAGTTCCAGCGTGAGCTAAGCACCAAGTGGGTGTTGAATACAGTGAGTACCGGGGCCCACGTGCTGCTGGGGAAGACCCTACAGAACCACATGCTGGACCTCCGCATCACCAACTCCAAGCTCTTTTGGAGGGCACTGGCCATGTTGCAGGTGGGAGCAGGACAGGAGACCCCCAAACCCAGACTGCTATAGAAGGTGTCTTTTTGCAATGTTGGGGAGGGGTGTAGGGTTAAGTGCTGGACTTTCACAGGCATGTCTTTCTCGGGCATATTATCCGGTCCTCATTGCATGCACACAAAGGTGCAGGAGTGTGAAACTGTAACTCCCAGTCGGCAGTCTTTAGGTTTCAAGGTGCAATAGAAACCCAAATAGTAGCCGGGTGGCGCATGCCTTTAATCCCAGCACTCAGGAGACAGAGGCAGGCAGGTGTCTGTGAGTTTGAGGCCAGCCTGGTCTACAAAAGTGAGTTCCAGGACTTAGAACAGTAACCCCAGTGGGAAGGAGTCTTTCTGTTCCTCATGACACCACTAGCATCTGGCTGAGGACTCTTGTTGCCTTGTCTTGGGTCATGTGCACAACTTTGAACCAATCACTGCCCTGCAGGGAGAAAGGGCACCTGCTCATCTGCTTTGTGTGTACTTTCAAGAATCTGGTGGGGCAGGATGGCTTGATTATATCTACGGTCTCAGAATGGACACCAACAGTTATCCAGGAAAAGAAAGGGGCTAATGCCCAAATGGAGGGAGAATGGATGCTGGGCAGAGATCATGATGGACGGCCTTGAAGGTTTCTATCCTTTATCATCGATCTACGTGGGGTCCTTGGAACAGTTGTAAATCTCACCAACTTCCCATTCATTAACTCCTTTAACTCAGTTTTCCTTTACACCTTGTGATTATGGGATTGCCAGGAGAGACAAACTCTCCACAGTGTCTTCAGCCAGTCTTCAGGATCCTAGCCGCCCCGCCCCCCCACTCCGATTGCTTTCTTCTGTGACACTATTCTCAGTTCTCCTTGCCCTCCACCCCAACACCGACCTTACTACTACTCCCACAGCGGTTCTCTGGACAGTCCAAGGCTTGCTGCATCGAGAGCAATCCATTTTCCTCAACCACTGTCAGATGATATCCGGGCTGCTCCCATCTCCTACCACGTCCAGGTTGCCCACGAGAAGGAAAAGGTATCCTTTCTTTCCCCTTTGCTGGCCATTCCACAAACACTTTCTGAGGATCTTAAACATCTTAGGAACTTGGTGTGACACTAGATTTACAAAGTTCAGAGATCCGTGCCACGCGGAACTCCCATTTGAAGTGGTAGGTGGATGGGGTAGGGGTGGGGTGAGGAGGCATGACAGTGGCAGAAACTACAGAGGCAAAAAGGATACCAACAAAACGGCTTCTGTTCTGCCTTGGAGGGGCATCAAGAAGGACTGAGAGAAGGGTCTTGGCACAGGAATTTTCCCGCTTAAGTGAAGTTTTTTTTTTTTTTTTTTTTTTTCCGAGACAAGGCTTCTCTTTAATTTTGGAGCCTGTCCTGGCACTCACTCTGTAGACCAGGCTGGCCTCGAACTCAGAGATCCACCTGCCTCTGCCTCCCAAGTGCTGGGATTAAAGGCATGTGCCACCACAGACTGGTGATCCCCAAAACCTTGCTGAGCCTTTTACAACACTGCTCCATCACAGAGGCTAAGGCACTCCTGGCTGCAGCTCCTTCCGTATGCGAGGTTATCAGGAGCGCCCTCTCTGGGCCGGGTCAGAAGCGCACCATCTGAGCCCTTGGGGACCCAACAGCCTATAGTACAGTAAATTGATGTTTCTGGGACTGTGAAGAGGCTCTGCCATCGGTCCAGTCCCATGAAGACTTGTGCCAGCGATACACGTGGTGGTGGGACAAACCCAATTTCTGGGGGTGAGGGTGAGGCGCGCGGGATTGGGGAAGAGTCACTGGCATCTTCTGATCTCAGAAATAAAATTGATTGTCTTGTTTTGGAACCTAACCTTGCCAAAAGTCAGTTATCAGACTCAGTACACACAAACACGGAAATGGTGGCACCAGGTCATCCCGGGCAAGGAGAAGCTGTGTTTCAGCTATTATCTGCTAGAGAAAGACAATCCCGATGAGACTAGAGTGAATGCCATACCCCCTCAGAGGCCAGAGAGCAGAGGGTTTTGACGGCACCCTCTCCTTGTGTATGCAAGAAAGAGCAAAGGAACTCTGGCTGTGCTGGGGACCCTTTGGTGGTGGGACCCTACAAACACTAGAAACTTGTCTGCGCAGTTTTAGACTTCAGCAATCACGGTTTTGATAAATCAAAGACACCTGGACTCATACCAGGTGCAGTCTTGACTCCTGCAGCCAAGGCTCTTACTGAAGAGATCTGGCTCCCCTTGTGGCAGAGAAATAGCCAGTTAAGACATCTCCCCCACCCCCACACCTCCCCTTCCGAGAGAATTATTTTGGGATATGACTGGGGAAGTCAAGAATCAAGGAAATGTTTGGAACAAATAAGATTAAAGTGAGGCAAATAAAACCTGAGAATGTTTTGAAGGCTTACAGTGTTACGTTGCTAGGGTTCAGTCTTGTCTTGGGTTCAGGTCCTGAGGCGGGAAAGGGACATCGGCCAAGGAAAAGGAAACTTCTGACCACCAAGTGGGCTGCACTCAAGTGGCACCGAATAGCACAGGCTGTCTTTATTTATACACACCAGAATTTTGCTTACCAGGGTTATGTGAACGACTTTATTATTGGCTTCTATTTTTGACTTTAAGAAATACATCACATTTGAAGGAATACATTGTGAAAACCCCCATTGTTCCCCTTCATGCTTCTCCAAATACACCATTCCACCTGCTACAATACCTTACTCTAGACGTAGAGTTCAGCATTTTTGAAGGCCTTAACTAAACATCGAACCAGACACAGCCTGCTCTCCTGGCGCTAATGACAGCTGCTTGCAGTTACGAAGTTAAAAGTAACAGACATGGGAACAATGCTTTAAGGACAATATTCAAACCCAGACATTGGTTCATGTCTGCAAGGTGTATTTTTATACAGTTCTTTTTCCTACAAGAGGGCCCCACGTCTCGATCTCTGTAGAAGGCAGACTGTGATAAGGCGCTCTTCCCATCTCTCTATACCATGCATCTCCCACCAATGTAAGCTCCTGTGCATGGTAAAGATGGATCCCTCCATCCCATAGTTTGCGTTGTCTGTTTCCTCTTGGCGCATACCAGATCCTACCCATGCTTCTATGTGTGGTGTCCAGGGAACTCTCGACAGTTGGCACTGGGTGAATCCCTGAGGCTTTCCCCCATTCTGTGTACACATGCCTCACTCCCCTTTCTAGAACCATGAGACAGAGTGAGCATTCGAAGTGTTGTTCTCTCATGCCTACCTGTTTTTATCGAATCAGAAAAGTTCCCAGGATTGGGCCTTGTAGTTAGCAATTCCAGAGAAGAGATTTGAGAAGCATTAACCCCCTGCTGAATATTAGGGGAAAATATTTAAAAAGGAGCATAATTTCCAGGGGAAATTACAGCTGTTGCACGTGTGGCTGACAGAGTAAAACTAAAAACCACCCAAAGAATCACCAAAATAATGAGAGAGAGAAAAGAACCTGCAAGCTGCCTGAATTTTGCAAATTCCTACCCTGCTCTTGCCGAGTGAGAGTCTGTTTCCACAGGTGCCTTGCCCTGAGGAAGCTCGTAGAACACGGAGTCTTATGCTGATCCGAGACTAGGCTGCACAGCTCCCAGCATGCGGAGTGAACAATAGAGAGTTGGGTCCTTCTTAGGGGATTCTGGGCTCTAGGCAGATCTAAAGCAGTTCAGAGATAGGCTAGAACTGAGTAAGGCGTGGTGGTGCATTATGTAATCCCTTCATCTGAGAGGAGCAGTAGGAGATTGTGAATTGGAGGCTTCATATCAAGAGCTCTCTCTCTCTCTCTCTCTCTCTCTCTCTCTCTCTCTCTCTCTCTCTCTCCCAAAGAATTATCCAGAGACGGATGGGCTACAACTTGTCTCCAAATAACTAGCACTCTTTGGAGAAAGCAAACATCTGAGGAGAGGAAAACAACCAGAGAAGGCAGCGGTGATCCCGAAATGTTGACAGAAAGCTGACCACTGGATTGAAGAAGAGAAAAACAAATGATCTCTTGGGTATCCATTTGCTGGATCAAAGCCAAGAGGATTTGGCTTAGGAGGCAGTTGGATACTACTGTACATGAAATCTAATATACTAAAAACGGAACTCCATTCGTCCAGGTCAGCTAGCTGTTATTTTCACAACGTAGGTGGTGCTGGGTTTAGACAGCCCTGAATAGGTCTTGAGTATGTTAAAGAGTCTGTAAAGTCAAAGAAAGGAATTTGAACCAGAAAGGGGATGAAAGTACCAGCCCGGTTCCATCTATGGGCTCATAAACACAGCAAAATGCCCAGTATCCTATCTAAATTCAAGGCAGATTAGATCCTGGATCTAATCCTAGATCCATTTTGGATTAAACACATGGATTAGATCCTAGTGTTGTGAGGACAGACATTATATATGGAATCTAGATAGTAAAGCATTCCCTTCATGGGAGAGGGAAGAACGGGGTCCCTTTGTTAGTTAGTGGCTGAGGGTTACAGAGTGAGAGAAAGACACAGGAAGATGAGCTCTGGTTTATAGGGTCCCCGAACTCCAGAATGATGGGACATATTAAAAACAAGCAGGCAGAAGAGCTTCTCACAGCTAAAGCTGGAAAAACTGAGCAACAAAAAGAATAACAATAGTATCGAGCCATAATACAAAGTACAAAAGAAATATACATGCATCCATGCCAATAAATATAAATGGACAAATGAATCTGGTGAGAGGGAGACACATCTTTCTTACTCACGAATTTCAAATACTATGTGTTGTGTTATAGTATTCTTCCAGGAGATGGAATTTAATCATGCCAGCTCCCGTACCCCCAATAGGAGTTAGATTTATAGATTTGCCCCTTCCAGAAGCAAAGTAGGAACAAAAGAAAATAATAACTTCAAGTAGAGAAATGTGGCATGCACTACCCTACAAAGTACTTGAGACCAGTATCACAAGTTAATAACATGTCCCTCTTGGCGTGCTGGAATAAGAAGGAAATGCCACAGCTGTGTATTCTCCACTTATTTGATTATGTACCTCTGTCATCTCTACAGAATTCTTCATTTGGGGCTGGGTGTCAGAGGTCCCACCCCTTTCTGGGATTTTGTGACTTTGCCTTGGGCTCACCTCGGAATAGTCTAAGTCTTGGTGCCATGGGGTAAACTTTGAAGGGTCTGTCGATTGCTTTGGGTGGGTCACTCAGTCTAGGGGTTGTAACCCACCCTGCAATCAGTGACTCCAGGGTCATGGAGGGGTTCTATCTGGAAGAGAATGGGCTAGGAAAGAAGGAGGAGGCCATGCTAAGTTTGTCACAGCCTCCGTTTATTAGAGTCCTGGTTGCTGCTTATATAGCCCCTGGATGAGGGCTTGGGGGGCAGGGTACGGGATCTCGCTGCGTGGTCCAGATCACGTAGGCCAGGAGGGTACGTTTGGTCAGGTCACTTAGAAGTCAGGAGTTGACACACCTAGTTCCCTGTATAGCTGGAATGTGAGGCGGGTTCCGCTATCAGATAGCTCTCAATTAACAGCTTAATTGGGTGTCAATAGAACGATTTTTTTAATAGAACGATTCTTAACGTAATTATGGGTGTGGGGTTCTCTCCAGACTCCCCAAGGCGATGGTTCCTGTAATGATTTTTAGAAGGAAAACAGCTCCTGACAAGGGTCCATGACCTGCTGAGACAGTCCTGGAGTCAATGACACACACTCTGCACCTTGATGTTGTGGAGTCATCTCCACAGAGTCTCCAGCTTGAACCTGGAACCCAGAAGACAAGTCCAGAGGTTCTTTGACTTGAGCCACTGGCTGTGGAGTCAAACCAGGAGGCTCTACAACTTGGAGTGGTGGGATCATTCCTACCCCAGGTGCGCCTGTACTATCGGGGTCACCTTTAGAGCATGCAGGGATTGACCTGATGGTAGCAGAATAACTCCTGATGACGCTAGGACTGTAGACGGTAGCTGTGGAGGTATGCCTCGAGATTCTGCTGCTCCTCTTGGCTGAGCTGGCAGTGGGGTCAAATTTTCAGTTTGGATCAAAGACTTAGGTTCTGTAATGTGTGGCTGTCCTGGCTCCTTCCTATGGGTATTGTACCTTGATCTAGTGGTGCTGTGATTGTTCTCACAGGTTCCAATGGCAGAATCAGTGAGATTGACTCCTGGGATACAGTTAGCAAGTGTAGATCATTCTGAGTTGGTTGGAAGACCAGAAGCACAAGGTATAGAATCTTCTGAATCGATCCCTGGGCAGCATTTGGGACATATAAAACCTGTGGAGAAGGTCACAGCATCAAAGCAGAAAGAGTTAACGCCAGGGCCACATTTGGGAGATGTGCAATCTATGGAGTTAAGGTCAAAGTCAGAGCGGGGGTGGGGTGGGGAGGGGGAGTCAAAGCTATACTGTTAACCCCAGGGAAACAAGCAGGAGATAAAGAGCCCGAGGAGCTGCCCCCGGGCCCCAACTTGAAAGGTTTAAAATCTGAGTTACTACCTTCAAGACCACAGTTAGAGAATAGGAAATCTGTGGTCTTAACTCTAGGACAATGTCCAGAGAGGATAAAATCTACAGTGGTATCCCCATGTAGTTCCCAGTCAGATGGTACAAAAACTGTGAAGTTGATTCCAGGTTCAACAATTCAAGACTTGAAGATTTGAAGACTGTGGGGCTGGCCCGTGATACACATGTTCAAGATGTAAATGCCATGGGTTTGAAACTTGAACCAAAGCAAGAAGAGAGTCCTGTGACTTTTGTACCAAAATGTACAAGATGAGTTTATGGAGGTGTTGCAAGTGCCTCAACTACAAGGTATAAAACCCAAGGAACTGACTGCACAGTCACAAATGCGGGGTAGGAAACATGGGATTATCTCATGTTTGAAACCACAAAGTATAAAACCTGTGAATATAGCCAAAACACAAGGAATCCCAGGAGTAAAACTTGTGAATTTAGTCTCAAAACAACCGTGTCGAGGGATGGCGCCTACGGATTTAACTCTCAAGCCTGGACAGGATGACCAGATAACTGTAAGATCACCCGAGTGGAAAGGTGGGGTTTTAGACCAGCTGAGCAAACATTTTGAGTCAGAAAATGTGTTGTCCATGAAGTCAGGTCAAGAAGCCAAACCTGCAGATAAAAAACCCAAAGAGATCAAATTTAAAGTACAATTTAAAGATACACCATCATTTGAATCGACTCCTAAACTAGTTGTTCACAGTGTAAAACCTGAAGAGGCCAAAACCCTCAGTGTGAACATTCTAATAGGAATAATCTTGGGCCACTTCTTCAAGGAATGCATTCTGGTACAACATCTCCAGCACCACAAATTATGTGTGTAAATTCTGTTTGGTGCAGTGTCCAAACACATTTGCAAAATGTGAATTCTTCTGCATGTCCTCGAAGACAAGAATCACAGTCTGCAAATTCTATGGGATACAACCCTGGGCCACATTTAGAAGCTCCTAAACTTCAAGGTATGAAGTTTCCTGAGTTGAACCCAGGGACAGGAATTCAAAGAGAGATGCCTCTAACAGTTAACCCAGGACAGCACTTGCAAGATTTAAGGCTTGAATTAACTCCAGGGTCAAATATTGCAGGAATAGCACCTGCAGAATACAACCCTGGGCCACAGGAACAATGTGTGAATTTTTTTAATTGAATCCAGGATTAAAATTACAGCGCATAAATTTAGCAAAGCTTGGTTCAGGGCCACAGTTGCAAAACATAAAGTCCTTTGCATGGACCCGTGGATCAGAATCTCAGTGTACAAGATCTGTTCTATTGAGCCCTGGACCCCCTCTTCAAGGTGTGAAGCCATCTAACTTATCGGTAGGGGCAAAGTTTCAAGAGATCCCATTTTTGAAGAAGAAATTTGGGTCACGGCAGCAAACTGCACAACCCATGTTGACTCCGAAGCCTCAGTCAACTGGTGTGGACTCTGAGGAAGTTTTACCAACACCACTGCCTGAAGATAAAATGTTTCCAGAGATGAGCAAACAGCAATTGCTTTGTACAAACTCTGTAAACCTGACACCTGGCTATGGTCTGCAGGACTTGAGAAGTAAGGAATTTTAACCAGGACCTTGTTTTCAAACAGTTATGTGTTTGAAGCCAGGGTCACAGACTCAGAGCGGGAACTCTTCAGAGTTAGCTCCATGCCACGGGTCTCAATGTGCTCAAGTCTTTCTTTGCCCTGAAGCCATGTCTTCAAGATCTAAAACCCATGGAGCTGAGGCTAGGATCCCAACAGCAAAGTATGAATCGCCAACAGATGCTTTAGATGAGACGCCAATGGTAGTAACACAGGAGTCCACCAGGAAGTCCTTGGCAGGACCAGCACTGACGAGTGTCAAATTTTCAAATTTAATTCCAGAGTCGCAGTCACGATGTATGAAATTTAAACCATTAAATCAGACTTCAGAGCTGAGGGGGCAAAGTGTAAAACATGTGAAATTATCATCAGTGTCCCTGCCACGAAGTGGAAACTCTGTGGGCTTATCACCAAGTCCATTCCTTCAAAATATGACATTTGGGAACCAAATTCCCCAAACAAATGATCAAATCACAGAACCCTCTAAGGTGACGTGCAGACCAGCACACCACCTGGTGGACTATGCAGAGATGAACACGAAGATCAGGTACCAAGCCCCTAAATTGGTGAATTATATTCCGCTGCCCGTTTATCAAGAAGATGCAGGATCTTCAGAAATGATGAAAGGGTTGGGACACAAAAGCACAGAAACAACAGAGAAATCTATGAGGTTGATCCCCAAGCCAACGGATACAGTCACAGAATCATTGGGGATGCCACAGCAGCCAGAGCTTCAAGTGCCAGGATTTGCTGATCTGACTCCAACACTAAGTGATCAAGATTCAAACGCCTAAGCCAGGCAGTGGTGGCACACCTTTAATCCCAGCACTCGGGAGGCGGAGGCAGGTGGATCTCTGTGAGTTCGAGACCAGCCTGGTCTACAGAGTGAGTTCCAGGACAGGCTCCAAAGCCACAGAGAAACCCTGTCTTGAAAAAAAACAAAAAAACAAACAAACAAAAAAAAGATTCAAACGCCTCAGAACTGACCCCACAGAAAAACTACCAGAGCCTAGAAACCCTGGAGTTGCTTTCTTGTTAGTGGCCTCAAGTGAAAGATTTCAAGCAGTCACAGACCCAACCAGCCACAGGATCTAAGAGAATGACCCTGGACCTCAAGAATCATGCCACAGAAATGACGGTGCTAACTTGTAAGGTAAGACAGCAAGGGAAAGAATTTCTTAGAGTGACTTCAACACCAGTAAACAGAGAGACTGAATGTGTCGAAAAATCTCCATGGCCATATCCTCAAGACTTAGGACCTGTGATGGGGAGCTCCGAGAAAAGATCCCCAAGAGAACAATCTGTAGCCTCGTCACCAAGGCCATTCTATCACGTTCCGGATTCTGCTCCAGGAATAACACCAGGACCTCAGATTCCCGAATCTGTAGGTTTGACCTCTAAGCCTAGGCAAGGGGATGCAAAGGGAAGAATTCTTAGAGTTGGCCTCCCAGCCAACCAATCAAGTTGTGGGAAATACAGCCTCTGTAGAGCTCACGTTTGAGGAATGTCAGACAGAAGAGGTAGAAAGTGGTCTAACAACGCCCCAGAAGGCAAGCATGGAAAAAGCGAACGTCACTCCAATAGAATCACTGGATCAGATTATAAACTTTGTAACGGTGAGCCCAAAGCTACTCGATCAAATGACAGAACCTGCAAAGACACAGCTTCAAGTTCCTCAAGTCTCTGAATCTCTGACAGTGATTCCTGGACCACCACTTCAAGTTATAGAGTCTGCGATGATACCAGAGCCGACCTCTCAAGGGTCAAAATATGTTGATTTAACTCCCAAACTGCATGATATGATAGTTTCAGAGTTTGCTCCAAGACTTTGGCTACAAAATGTGCAATCTAAGAAGTTAATCTCAGAGCCAACACATCAGATTTTAGAAACGATAGAATTATCAGGCTTTCAAGCGATAAAGATGATATTGCTTCCCAAGCCCCTGCTTCTGATTGTGAAATCCGAAGAGTTGGCACCAGGACCAAGTCCTCAGGCTGTCGAACCAATAGGAGTTGCCACAAGATAAAGAACTCAAGTAAAGGATCCTTTGAATTTACTCCCAAGACCACATCTTCAAGACAAGATAAAAACTATAGAACGAACTTGAAGGGAAAATATTCAAGAGAATTTTCCAGAATTAATCATACAGCAAACATTAACTCACAAGCAAAGGCTTCAGGCTGGAAAATCTGTAGGAATCAAAAGAGAATCTCCTAAAGTACTGGAAATGGATCTGAATGAAGGATGGGCGTGTCAGAACAGAGATTCAGAAATGATAACATCAGAAAAGTTACAAGCAGAGAACTACTTCTCTAGGTTCTTAAGCAGCCCTCAGATACCATTTTTTTCAAGCTATGTCAAAACAAGCAAATTAGGGCCCCTTCAGGGTTCTGGAATGCTGAAAGTGTCAAGAGCCCGGACTATGAAGAACTTTAATGTTGGCATTTTGCAGTCTCCAGAGTCCAATACAGACACTATTAGGATACAGTCACCAGCTCTTCCCTTGGTCCTTCCCTCTGATAAAACAGGGAACTCTGTGGGATCCATATATCCTAAGATCTGGGATATGGATGTCATAACTAAGGAATCAAATGAAAAGAAGCAAATGGAAGAATTTGGGAATTCACTGCAGAGCTATTCTCCGTATCCACTGAGATTACTACCCTCGGAGTTTCAGGCAGGATTAGGAGCTCGAAGAAACTTTATCTGTTCTTTCCTGGGCAGACAACTGAACATCTGGGAAAGCCATGTCTGTAGGCAGCGACTACCCAGGAAGTACCTCTCAAATATGCTGATGTTGGGGAATGTTCTGGGAACCACTATGGAAAGGAAGCTTTGTTCTCAACCATTTCTAACAGAAGGAGCCACTATGGATATCTGCAGATCTATTCAGAATTTATTTGGGGTTCCAGCTGAACTGATGGAATTTTCCCAGAGCCTACTAGAGAGGGGTCCAAGGACGATTTCACAGACGTCAGTGGTCAAAAACTATATTCAGAGACATATCTTAGGCCACGGTCACGAGAAAAGAATGCCCTTAAAGATGTGGACACGTGGATCCACATCCTCCATAATACAGCAGTACTCTGGTACTAGATTGGGACTAAAGAAAACAAACTCAAAACTCAGTGATATATTCCAGGAAGTCACTCAGCACATGCCTGTCTCATGTACAGGGGCCCAGTTTCCTGCCTTAGGGAAGCCAGAGTCTCCTCTCGGGATACTTTACAGTAGGGAAGATCCTGTTTCCAGGGAGCCCAGTAAAATCTCCCAGAGCGATTCACAGACAAGAACTTTTGAGTCTCACCGCTCCCTAAAGGCAAGTTATTTTTCCCAGACCAAGACCGATCTCTCAGAACAGCTCCATCTACTTAAAGATCTACAGCTAAAGATAGCAGCAAAACTCTTGCGGAGTCAAATACCACACAACGTCCCTCCACCCCCAGGGTCAGGTCTTGTCCTGAAATACCACATCTGCTTGCAGTGCGGCCAATGTTCAGGATATAAGTGTTGTCATAAGTTACAGTGTGCTTTTGGGCCTTACCTTCTCGTCTACCCACAGATCCACCTTATAAGCACCCCTGAAGGCCATGGTGAGATTTGGTTGCATCTTGGTTTTAGGTTGCACATTGGAAAAAGACCTCAGGTCTCAAAGTATCGTGAGAGAAACAGAGCGGACACATCGAAGAACCCTTCTTCATCATCGCACAGGAAAGCTAAAATTTATACTCCAGCTTCTAAGAGTCCAACTTCTACAAGAGATTTCCAGTCCAGATCTTCCCAGTCTCCGGCTTCTGTACCAGTTCACAGGAGGCAAAAGCAATGGGGCAGCCGTGGTGTGGCAGGGAAGACAGAAGCCAAAGACTCTGGGCATTATGAATTCTGTGAGGTTCTCTCCACGTCAGAGAGTGGCGCTGAAAGTAACCGGCATGAAAAATGGGCTAAGTCAAGACTCAGAAAGACCTCAGACTTAAAATATCCAATGAAGAAAATCACCAAGGAACTTAAAATGCAAAACATAAAGCTCTACAAAAACAGTAGACTCACGGAAGAGTGTCCTTCTGGAACACTGACAGATCCATCAAGAAGCAAGAGTATCGAAACCACTCAAATCAGCACCATTTCTTCAAAGAGACAACCGACGAAATCCTCCCAGCCCAGGTTCCTCCAGCTGCTTTTTCAGGGCCTAAAGCAGGCATTCCAAAGAGCACATAGAGTTATGGCTATCACTGGACAGAAGCCTGAGGACAGGGCTAGTCCAGACAATTTGTGGTCAAGCAAAAACTTGTACCCCGAAGAGAAAGACGAGGATGATTGTTTAACAGGAGATGACAGAGGGGCCAGCACACCTGATATCAAGCAAAGGTTCATGGGTTCCACCCCTAAGAAAGAAGACAGGTTGCAGGAAACATGTGACCAAGCTCAACAATCAAAACAAGTGAGCTCTCTCCAGCCCAGACCTTTGGAATTGGTGAAGAACATTGTTTCTGAGAGGAATGTCATTATCCAGGCTACTTCAATCCTACAGCCTTTGAGTAGAGTTCTAAATGTCAACAGCACAACTATGTATTCTTCCTTTAAAACGGCAGGGTGTGTGTGTGGACAAACACAGGATAGGCGAGACACGTGCAAAAGGAAGAGACGAGACACGCGGCTCCCACGTGGGTGCGCTTTAATGGGAAAGGGAAACACGATAAGGGATGGGGTGTGCGAGACACACAAGGGGCCAGAGGGGGGTGAGAGAGAGCGAGACCTCGTGGAAGCTCGCTTTTAACGGGGGGGGGGGGGCGCAAGGTTATCTGGGAGACCCGCACCTGGGCATGCCCGTGCGCACAGGTGTCGGTAATCCAGGAGAAGTCTGGGAGCTGTAGTTTCCAAGGAACAACACTATGAACTCTTCAATCCAGAGTCTAAGAACTGTTCTAAAGTAGGAGCCAAATTTCAGGCCCAAGAGACAGTCATGCCTGACTCCTTTCTGAAGAGAACCATGCAGAGTCACTTCAAACACGAGCAAGAACAACATGGCTTCTTCAGGGACTGGGCCTTACATAATCGTAATAAGTCTTCTGGAAGGACCTATCGCAGCCTGTCTAAGAGATCTCATCGGAGACGCCACAGTCCTCAGAGAAAGCCTAGGAGTCCCTCTGACAGAACCCTTAGAAGCCTCTCGGAGAGGAGATGTCGCAGTCCCTCCCAGAGGTAGGATCGCAGTCCCTCTAGAAGGTCCCTCAGAGTATCTCTGACAGGAGCCGGCCCAGGCTCTCTAAGGGGAGAGGTCGCAGTCCCTCAGGGAGGATAGCTTACATGGGGTCAAGGGAGGAGGGGTATATATGAAAAAGCTCAAGCTGCTTCCCAGAAACAGCTGACATTACTAAGCCCTTACATCTAAGCCTTTTGCAGATTCTTTCTTGTTCTTCACCACCATTACCATCGCCACTCTCCTTTATAATACTATGTGGTAAATACTGTCATCAGTGCCCCCATTTTATATAAAGAAAACCAAATCCCAGGGTTGGAAAGGGTGAATGACCTTTCTAAGTTTATACAAGAGGAAAAGTTGAACCAACGTTTGAACTCAAGGAATTTGAGGTCCCAAATGTGTTCATTACCTCTGTGCCACACCCAGGAAAGACACAGAGGTATGTTAAAAAGACTTGGGCAGGCTGCAGAGATGGCTTAGTGGTTAAGAGTGTATACTGCTCTTGCAGAGGACCTGAGTTCAATTCCCAGTATCTACATATGAAGGCTCATATAACTGCCTGAAGCTCTCGCTCCAGGGGATCCTACACCTCTGGCCTCTGTGGGGACCATCATTCATGTGGACATACCCACACATGGACCCTCACACAGAAACATTGTGGCAGTGTGGATGGGACTGCCTCCCACTGGCTCAGATGTCTGAAGACTTGGTCCCCAGGAGGTGGAAGTGTTTGGGAAGGATTGGGAAGTATGGCCTTGTTGGAGGAGGTTTGTCACTGCAGGTGAGGCTTTGCTGTTTCAAAAGTTTCTGCCATCTCCAATGCTGTTTGCTGGTTCCACGATGTGAGCTCTCAGCTGTCCAGGCCATTGTGCTCGCACTGCCCCTATCATGGAACTGTAAGGACATTTTGTGCGGCTTTTATAGGCTGCCTTGGTCACGGTGTTTTGCTACAGTAATAGAAAAGTGACTAAAACACACCCAGTTCAAAGTAACTAAATTTTAAAAATGTAAAAACTTTAAATATATAAACAGTCATAATGCAAACAAGAAACAACCTCTTAAAGGAGAACCTTGCAAAGGAGAAGCTCAAACATTAGGGCATATTCAGAGCTAGAGGGACAGCTCTGCAGTCAGGAGTGTGTACTGCTCTTGTAGAGACTGGAGTCTGGTTCCAGCACCTTTATCAAGGCGGCTCACAACAGCCTGGAACTCCAGCTCCAGGAGGTTCAAAACTTTCTCCTGACCTTGGCAGGCACTGGCACTCACGTGCACAAACCCACACATCGACATTCTTATTCACAGAATTTAAAACTATTTTTAAAAGATATATTGATCTAGAGTAGGAAGGTGTTTGGAGTAAGTGCACCAGGAAGGGCTTATGTTGTTGGGGTGTGTGGGAAGCAGTGCCCACACACAGGACAGAAGCAGCCCACAGGCCTCCTAGTGGCCAGCATTCAGTTCCACAGCTCTCACCTCTCAGCAGTGTGGAGCTGCCTTGCCTCCAGGGCCAGTTTGCTCAAGGTTTTCCACATTGCCTCTGTTTCTGGGGTCATCTCCAGGGTCTCCAAGAAGGCTGTTGCCCTGGAGAGGAAGGGAAGAAAGCACAGGAGTGAAGCAGGATCTGGAGGAGCAGAGGGGAACCCTGGTGCTGCTGGGGCAGCAGGAGGGGGGAAGAAAGGCCAGAAACACCGCCCTTTGTCTAGGCTCCTCCCATGACTACAGGGCCCCACTGAGCTGTGACAGTTTAATGGGTCACTGCAGGCGTCTGCTAGGCTCACACTGGCTCAGCACCACACTGGCTGTTAGCAGCTCTCACCGGGTGTAGTTGCCGTCATCGATGGCTGTTCCAAACTCAATCAGGCCCTCGTCCAGGGTGTAGGCCACAGTCGTCACCCCTTTGGTCACCATCACCTCTGTCTTCCCTCCACCTAGCTCCAGACCTACAACGTCACCCTGCACAGTATACAAAGAGTGACATCCAGTTTTTCAGTAGGAAACAGACTTAGGGGTGTGTGTGCACGCACAGACTGTGGGTGCGCGTGTGACTGCACTTGTTCACGTAAGCAGGCCAGAAGACACGCTCAGGTGTCACTCCTCAGCTGCTTTCACCCTTTCTTTCTTCAATCAGGATCTCAGCTTATTACTACACATCATAGACAATGTAGACAATCACCCAAGACAAGGCTGGAGGATGTCAGTGGCAAAGAAGAGAGATGGTATTCGGGGAGGTTTTGACGGTACACAAAAGGTGCGCTGTATCAGACTCTTGCCCTGATCATCATATTTCCAAGAGAAACCAGTCTGACTGTGGAAGTTTATATTCCAGGAAATAATATCAGAATGGTATCCTACGGGGAATCTTACTTCTTAGGGCCCGCATCTTCAGAATTAGCAAGCCAAGACATCCCATTACCCACCCTTCTCTCTCGGTTCCTACCTCACTGAGGCGATTGGTGTTCAAGTCTCCGAGCAGCAGCGTGTCCAATGTGTGAGCCACCGTTCCTTCCCCAGGATCTTCACCTCTTCTACCTCATAGCCATAGTGGGACTTGAGCACCACCCTGGTCCCTGAAGA
The DNA here is from genome assembly GCF_014885135.2 of Alexandromys fortis. Lineage (NCBI taxonomy): Eukaryota > Metazoa > Chordata > Mammalia > Rodentia > Cricetidae > Alexandromys > Alexandromys fortis. The sequence continues at coordinate 957,844 of NW_026068073.1, forward strand.
CAGGTTCTTCACTATCACCTGGGAAGGGACCAGTCCAACCCATCAGGCTTTCCCAGAGCAGGAGAAGAGTGAAGGTGCTCTGGTCCCTCACGCAACTCCAGGATACCTTGTTTCTCCCTCGGCCTGGGATGCTGTTGATAAGGACAACACTTGCACTCACACAGGGTTTGCTACCTAGGAAATACTTCCCCATGGCCTGGGCTGTCCATGGCCATTCGATTCTGAGAGCTCTACTCGGTAACACTAATCACTCACTTTGTTCCTGCACTTCTTAGTACAAAGCTCTTTACCTATGAAGACAGAATACTATATCATAGTTACTGTTATATAATTATGAACCTATTATTATCATTATTACATCATCATGTGCCTAAGATGACCTCCAACTGGCCATCCTCCTAAATGCTAAGATTTTCTTTCTTTTTCTTCCTCTTCTACTTTTTTTCTTTTTTGAGACATGTAGCCCTGGTTGGCCTGGAACTTGCTATATAGACCAGGCTGGCCTCAAGCTCACTGGCCACATACCAGACCACAATGTCTTTTTTAAAAAGAATTTGAATTACATGTGTGGGTGTGTACAAAGGTGAGTGCAGGTGCCGGATGTCAGAAGAGGGTGTTGCATCCCCAAGGCTGAAGACCCAGTGATTGTGAGACACTAACATGGCGCTGGGAACTGAACTTGTGTTCTCTGTAAGAATAGTAAGAGCTGTATCTCTGGCCCTGGTACGATATCTTACAGATACATTACCTTTGTACTCTCAGTCCTTAACAGATCTAACACAGTAGAGAAAGGATAAACGTTTCTGGAGAGACTGGAAAGATCCAGGAACAAACTCGTAATAAGAGCAAGGAAAGGGAAGTGGGAGAGTGAGACGCATGTCTCTGGGACAACAGAGTCCTACGCATTACAGTTTGCCTGTGATCCTACACGTCCACAACTCTTGTGGGTGGCACTGAGAACAGCTTCACACTGGGGAGATACAGGCGCCAATCCCTGTATCTCTTGAGCCAGGTGTGTAAACCTTTGCTTGCAATGGGTTAGAACAACTACATAGCAGAAGGGTTGCCAGAAGTTGCCATTCAGTTCCCTACGATAGCTCTGCCAGAGGGAGGAAGGTTAAATTTGACACTGTGGCCAGCAGGTGGGGGAAATGTTACAAGGACAGATGAGCCATGAGAGGTCTCAGCATGCTAGGCCATCAGCTGCTCACCTGGCTGGGTCCCACATACGTCAGCTCAAACTTGTTCTTGTAAATACTCCTTCGGAGGCAGCAGTCAAACTGTTCCACCCCACCACAGAGGGTGCCCTGAGAGAGAGAGGGACAGCATGGAAGGCGATGCACGGCACGCTGGCCAAGGACAGGATCTGGATATACCCCAAGACCTCAGATCTCAGTGTCACAATCTAGACAGAAGTGGCCAGCAAAAGGGTGGGCAGGTTCTGAACATATCAGAAAAAAAGTGGCAATCCCAGGACTTACAGGGATCACATGTGGGTTGGACAATGAGGGGAAATCAGGCTGTCCTGGACAAGCGTGTCCCTCCTGGAAAGTGTAAGTTTCCCTTTCCTGCCTTTAACAGTAGATTTTTTTAGGTTGAAGTCACAAGGCAGCTGGAGTTCTCTTGTGTCAGAGTAGTGCGACTCCCTTGGCATAGGGAGTAGTTTCTATTTTATTGCAGTTTGGAGACAATCGCCAGTACAGAAAGGGATCCCCACCAGCAGCAGCAGGATGAGGTACACTAGCAGAAACCTGCCTGCGGAGGGGTGGGATCTTGCTCAGGCAGCTGGGAGCCCCTCAGCCCTCACACTCCTCCCTAGGAGGTCTCGACACCCCTTCCTTAACCTCACAGCATAGGCTCTGGCTTCACCTCCTCCATTCTGGTGGCACAGGTATGGGAAACACCACACACTTCCAAGTCCAATGGAGAAGGTCGCCAAGATCAGGATATTCTCTGTCTTCTTTGCCTGGAAGTGGTTTGGGATCTTGGTAATTCGGACCTCTCTGGTCCTGAAGCCCCGGGACACGAATGTGGGGTTCATGCCCCTCTTCCTGTACGTGGGTTCTTTTTCCACAGGCTCTTTCTCCTTCTTATCCTTGGGAAGTGCTTTAGGAGATTGGTCCATGGAATCTCTTCACTGGTTCCACACCTAAAGGGGTCTTGAGGTCACCAAAACCAGAAGACTTTAAGATAGAACCAGTGTCCAGAGAGGCACAGGGAAGTGGGAAGTGTGGGGAGGAGGACAGAAAGTGTTCCTTTCAGGATTGGATTAGGATGTGGGGATGTTTGATTTATTTATTTTATTTGTGTGTGTACATGTGTGTACATGTGTGTGTATGTGTGTACATGTGTGTGCGCATGTGACTTTTTAAGACAGGGTCTCTCGGTGTAGTTCTGGCTGTCCTGGAACTCACTCTGTAAACCAGACTGGCCTCAAACTCACAGAGATCCGCCTGCCTCTGCCAGCTGAGTGCTGGGATTAAAGGCATGCGCCACCACTGCCTGGCCTTTTGGGGGGATGCTTGATTTAGAGTAAATTGCTGAGGCACAGGAAATAGCTACCAAGCCTGATGACCTGAGTTCACTCCCGGGACCCACATGGTGGAAGGAGAGGAGTTATGCTGCAGGCTGGCCTCTGACCTCCACATGTGACCATGGCATGCACACACACACAACACAATAAATAAAATAGGACATACTTATAAAAAACATATGGCATTGAATGCTTGGTTTTATCCAGCTTTGGATTGCATGACATATTAGTTCTGAGGGAGGATCTCATTAGCTCAGGCTGGTTTTAAGCACCTGATGTAGCTGAGGATGGCTTTAAATTCCTCACCCTGCTGCTTCCTGCTCCTGAGTCCTGGGGCTACAGATGTGAGCCTCCATTCCTGGCTTCAAACTCTCTTTACAATAAGGAGGCAGATATTCAAACACGCTGCTCAGGCAAAGGCCAAACACACATCATTTATGCCTCAAAAAAAGCACAAAAAGAAAGCGTGTATTTCTCAGTTTCATACAGTGAACTGAGCCTTTACAAATGCAGAGTGCTCCTGCAGAGGACCCAAGTTCAGTTCCTAGACTCAGCTGGGGTGGCTCAAAACCACTTGTAACT
>NW_026068073.1:961235-962989 GCF_014885135.2 Alexandromys fortis
TGAAGTCTGGAGGATGCCCACTTTCGGAGGCCATGAAGAATGTATGCCCTTGGGGAGCCCGGACTTCATAGGGATTCGTGGGCCTAGTCTTCAGCTTTTCTGAGACGAGTAGGGAAAAACCATCTAAGCCCTACACTTCGGAGAACAGGGAAGCTTCCTTAGACTGAAGCCTGAAGTGTGTGACAGTCCCAAGTTGTACTAAGTCAAAGAACTGTTGTTACCTTGACTCCGACCAGAGCCCTTGCCAAGAGCAGGGAGCAAGCTTCGTGAAAGTATGATCATGTCCTAGAAACTAAAACAGGATGCTCTTCTGGAGACAAGACAGCTACATACTTAGACTAATAGTCTCATTGCAAATCATTTGAGCTGAAAGATATTTTTAATCTTTTGTAATTTTTTTATTTTATTTTATTTTGGTTTTTCGAGACAGGGTTTCCCTGTAGCTCTGGCTGTCCTGGAGCTCACTCTGTAGACCAGGCTAGCCTCCCCAGGGCTAGGACTAAAGGTATCTACCACCTCCCGGCTACCTATGGTTTATTTTAAAATCAGCTTTTGGTTGTTTTCCTTTGTTTACTAATTTTGTTGTCTATTTTATTTATTTATTGCTCTTGTTTTTAATGCCCTTGCCCTTGGGGGGCCAGAAAGATGACTCAGCAATTAAGAACATGTACTGTTTCTGCGCCATCACCCATGTCTGGCAGCTCACAGCTGCCTGTAACTCCAGCTCTAGGGGATCTGATGCCCTTTGGATCCTGTGGGCACTGCACTTACATGAACTATAGTCCTGACACATAATTTAAAAAACAATAAAAATGAATCTTTTTCTCTTTTTTGAGACAGGAAAATGAATGTGAAATTCATTCACCTCTCTGTGGTATTGATTGGCCTAGCTTGCTATGTAGACCTGGCTTGCCTTGAACTCACTGAGAATCTCCTACTTCTGTCTCTGGACACCCAGCCTAGCGTGCTTGGAGTCAGCCCGGGCTGTGTTGGTGATAGAAGAAAATGACAGCCATTTGTGGTCTACACTGAGATGTACCCAGGCCCTTTTCACTTTATGTATATATTTAGTTTTAGTTTTTTAAGATGCCTTTATTTTATTTTATGTGCATGAGTGTTTTGCCAGCAGAGGGTGGCAGAGTCTCCAGAAATGGAGCACAGGTAGCTGAGAACCACAGTGTGGGTCATGGGAACTGAATGTGGGTTCTCCGCAAGAGCAGCCAGTGCTCTTAATCACTGAGCCACCTCTCTAACCCTCCCTTTCAAATATTTATTTATTTGTCTATTTATTTATTTGCTGGTTTTTCTGAGACAGGATCTCCCCATGTAGCCCTGCCTGTCCTGGAATTTACTGTGTAAGTCAGGCTGGCCTTGAAGCTGTGATTCTCCTTACTCTGACTCTGCAGGACCTGGTAGGACCTACAGCTCTAGGCCTGGCTTAGTTATGAAGATTTTAACAGCCTATGGAATGGGGCTTTGGAAAGAGACTTCTTGGAACTCAAGTCTTGGTCCTGTGGATAATCAGAGTCAAAACTTGTGCTTTAAGTTACAGTTAAGGCTGCCTTATGGATACAACTAGTGGAAACTTCAATTTGCCCCTTCTTTTGTTCATTTGCTAAACACCCTTCTGCACTTTCCCTGCCCCATGGGAGGACTGGCAGCAAGTATCTGGCTCACTGTGACATTGAAGGTGGGGCCTTTCTCATGTCATGTGAACATAGTGAGCTCTAGGACAGCCAGAAAGAGAGACCCTG
>NW_026068073.1:963226-966748 GCF_014885135.2 Alexandromys fortis
ACAGAGAAGACATGTCAGATCCCTTTAGCCAGCTCCTGCTGCTGTAAGTGTCCTGTCTGAACGCCAGGAGGCAGCACTGAGACTGGCACTCAGAGGGGTGCCCTCTCCAGTGAGGGTTTTAACAGCACTTTACACACTAACAACTTCCCAGAGCCAGGGACAACAGCACTGGCTACTGCACACCCGGCTGTAAATGGCTGTGCCTTGCTCTGGTTCCAGGATCGCAGATCCCAGGCTTTCTCTGGCTAGGAAGTACCTCTGGGCCTCTTCTGTAGGCTGAGTGCAACCAGCATCCTCTTTGGGAACAGAGCAGGAGCCATCCAGCAAGTTTTGAGAAGAGAGAGTGCTACTTGCTGGTGAGGTACCTCCTGGCCGATTTTTTTAAAAGATTTATTTATTTATTATGTATACATTATTCTCAGTGCTCTGCCTGCAGGCCAGAAGAGGACACCAGATCTCATTACAGATGGTTGTGAGCCACCATGTGGTTGCTAGGAATTGAACTCAGGAACTTTGGAAGAGCAGGAGGTGCTCTTAACCACTGAGCCATCTCTCCAGCCCCCCGATTTTTTTAAATTGTGTGTGTGGAGGGGTGCACATGAGTATAGGTACCTGTGGAGGTCAGATCTCCTGGAATTGAAGCTACAGTCTGCTGCAAGTGTCTGTGCCTGCTGTAGATACTGTGAACATTCAAGAGATACCATGATTTTAGCTGATTTTAGCATGATTTTATGCCCAGCACACCAGAACTCCTGAGGCTGACAGAAGGTTCAAGAGTTCAAGGCCAACTTGGACTACTCAGTGAGACTTAGTCTCAAGAGTACAAAACAAAACCAAAAGACCCCACTGCCAAATCCTTCATGTTAAATGTTTGCTCCTTTTAGGTTTCAGAAGGGGAGGCAGCTAAACTTAGCAACTCTACATATTTTCTTCTATTATCACGTGTAATTTCCTATTATGTATTTATTATTTTGAGACAGGGTCTCTCTATGTACCTCTGACTGTCCCAGAACTTGGCTATATAGAGTAGGCTGGCCTCGAACTCCCAGCAATCTGCCTGCCTCTGCCTCCCGAATGCTGGGTCTAATTCTTTTGAGATAGGTTCTCACTGTGTAGCTTTAGCTATCCCAGAACTCCCTATGTAGATCAAGCTGACCTCGAACTCAGAAATCCTCCTGCCTCTGCAACTGCAGTATTGGGATTAAAGGAGTGTGCTGTCCGGCCCAACCTAAAAATGTGTTTTTTAAGGGTTACTCACAATCCAGGGTCCGTTTGGGGGTCTTCGAAGACGGCCTCGCCGACAGCTTCCCTTTAGCGGTCCGGTCCAGTCGGTCCCCTTGGCGGACAGGAAGAGCGCCTCGAGGGCTGCGGCCCGGATCCCACAGGGAAGGCTGGTGTCTAAGCAGGGCATAACGGTCCCTACCCGCCTGGGCACGCGACCCGGGGACGTCAGCGGAAGTGGCTGCGAGACCCAGGACGCCACAGCCCGGTGACCTGCAGCTCGCGCAGGGAGGACCGCGCTGGCCAGAGAAGACCCCGGGTGCCAGGGAACTCTGGCTCGGTGTGGGCTGAGCTAAGTCCCTCTTCTCTCCCACTCTCCTTTTTCTGTCTCTCTCTTCCTCTTCTCCTTCGTCTCTCCCCCCCCCCCAAATAATAAATATCCAATTCTATTATGTACGATGTGTCTGCCCATGTCCCTTCTACCTGCCACCTGCTCACACCCCCGGGCTCTCTGCTCAGGAACCNCACTCTGACTCTCTCAGGCTCAAGGAAAGGCCCTATCTCCTCTCAGCCCGTATTACCAGGCACCAGAAGTTTATGGCTTAGTATTCCATTCTTCATTCCTTCTCCTCTCAAGGCTGGAAAAAGCAATAAAAGCAAGAAAGGCACTGATGAACCAATCTGAGCTTCTGTGATGGCAAAGGGCACTTCATGGGTGGCACCAAGCTATGTTGACAGTAGAAACCAGCAGGATCAGGCTCCAGGTCTCTCACACAGTAGGGTGTTTACAGCTAATCAGGGTGTGCTTTGTAATCAAAATGACAAGGGGGCCAGAGAGATGCGTCGGCCATCAAGAGCACTTGTTGTTCTTGCAGAGGACCCAGATTCGGCTCTCAGCATCCATACTCTGACTCACAGCCGTTGGTAACTTGTTTCAGATCTGACACCCCTCTCCTGACCTCCGTAGGCAGCAGGTCTACCCATGGTGTACATAGTCTATGCAGGCAAAACTCGCACACACAATCAATAAACAAATAAGAGACTCTTTAAAGGGATAAAATAACGACAAGAGCTGGGCGTGGTGACACACAGCTGCAAGCCAAGCTTTGAGAAGTAGGAGGAAGGAGGATCAGGAGTTCAAGNAATTCTATTATGTACGATGTGTCTGCCCATGTCCCTTCTACCTGCCACCTGCTCACACCCCCGGGCTCTCTGCTCAGGAACCGGCAGCTGTCTCTGCCTGGAACTGGCTGCTCTCAGGGCCCCCTGCCTGCCTACTGCCGCTGGGGATCTTGCAGCATTTTTAACATTTACTATATTTCTAAATTCCCACACCTCCACTCTGGAAGAAAGGTATTTTTGTCGAGCCTGGCCCCCGACACTCTTCCTTAAGATGTGTTCAGAAAGAACACCAGAATGACAATAACTGGAACCGGAAGCCATCAGGCCCTGGACGGGTGGGGGGAGGCTGGAGGTTCCTAGCAGCTAACGAAAAGCTCAGTTTACATCCATGGGTGCCAGGAAATGGGCTTGAGACCAAAGGAATCCCAGAGTTATCTGGAACCTAGGACAGAACTTAGCTTCCCTGTTGCCCAGTCACACGGGCTACAGCAGCCTGGGATTTATTCTCAGGCAGTCTTGTGGCTATGTGGCCAAGGACCATGAACAAATGGTGTCAGGGAAAAAGTCTGTGTGAGAAACTCAGCAAAGCCTTTGCTCCACGCGCCAGCTCCTCTGTGAGAGACTCAGCAAAGCCTTTGCTCCACTTGCCAGCTCTTCCAAACCTTTGAACTGTGCTTCATAATCCTGTTCCCATATTGCAACCCCGAAGCTGGAACTAGACTGAGGCCGAAGGAAGGAGACCCTGCCTGCTGGTGGGAGGAGCCTCTCCATCCCTGCTCTCCTCAAGCCCTCAAAGATCTCCTGTCTTCAGAGTACAAGTGTGGGCTGGGAACCCCAAGTCCCTGACTCGGCATGTTTGGAGAACATCTATTCTCTGGCTCTCTGGGAAAGCAGACATTGCTATCCAGAACCTTCCAGGTCTCTGGTTACCTGGAAAGTAATTATCAGCTCAGTTCTGGAGTCATCTGGCCTGTTCTAGCTGGACAGTAATTTATTATGTATACAGTGTTCTGTCTGCATGTGCATCTGCAGGCCAGAAGAGGACACCAGATCTCATTACAGATGGTTGTGAGCCACCATGTGGTTGCTGGGAATTGAACTCAGAACCTTTGAAAGATGGAAGAGCAGGCAGTGCTCTTAACCGCTGAGCCATCTCTTCAGCCCCTTAAACTTTTTTTT
>NW_026068073.1:968183-972860 GCF_014885135.2 Alexandromys fortis
CTGTGCCTCTTGGGTTCCCAGACTTACAGCCTCCTTTGTGAAGCCACTGTGAGACAAAGCGCCAGAGCTGAATCGGCATCAGCAGGTAGCTCACCACGGCCAGGATGAACTTAAGCTTGCTGGACCAGAGCTGACGGGGAAGGAAGACGTCACTCTCTTCCCTGCTCATATATCTTGTCTCCTCTGAGGTTGTCACAGTCCCTTCTTTTGTGGCACTGGGCTTAGGTTGTGGGCCACCTCTTACCTGAGCCTCCAAAGCATGGGTCTCCCAGGCCCGAGCCTTTGCCACCCGGGTCTCTGAGACTGCGGCCTGTGTGTCCCAGGCTGACACACACCAAGTTAGGATCCCACCTTCCCATTCCTCAGTGTTCGACTCCAGCTCGGAAAGTCTTGTGACTGTGGATAAGTTTTGTTCAACCAACGACTCTGAAGCATTTATTGAGGAAGACTCTGGAGGCGCTTCCTCTAGAGAAGCTTTTGCTTTGGCGAGGGGAGGGACCCCTTCCCCTTTCTCTGTGGACCTGAAAATCAGAAGCCACAGATCTTAGGAGAAACCAGGGCTCAGTGAGTTCCAAACTCTCTCAAAGGAGAATTTCATTTCTACGCTCTCCGCTTACTGACGTTCAAAACACATACATCACAAACACCACATACATGCCATGCAAACATGTATCACCCAAACAGGCCCCACATATAGCATACAAACATATCGTGTACCTTAGACAAACACGTATCACACTCTCATATACTGCACACAGGCACCACACGTGACACACACGTGCACCACACGTGACACACACAGGCACCACATTGATACACACATGAACAACATGTGACACACAGGGCGCCACACGTGATGCACATGCACACACCACATGTGGCACGCACGCACGCACACACCACACATGACACACACAGGCACCACACGTGACACACATGCACCACACGTGACACACACATGACACACATGCACCACAGTGACACAGGGCACCACACGTGACACACAGGCACCACACGTGACACACATATGACACACACATGCACCACACGTGACACACAGGCACTACACGTGACACACAGGCACCACACGCGACACACACAGGCACCACATGTGACACACACGACACAATGCACCACACATGATACACACGCACCACACGTGACACACACATGCACCACACGTGACACACATGCACCACACATGTCACACACGGGTGCCACACATGACACACAGGGCGCCACACATGACACACACGGGCGCCACACATGACACACACGGGCGCCACACATGATGCACACGCACACACCACATGTGGCGCGCACGCACACAGCACACATGACACACACAGGCACCACACGTGACACACGGGCACCACGCATGACACACACAGGCACCACAGGTGACACACGTGCACACGGGCATCATCACCCTCACATGCCTCACAAACACATACACGCATGTACTATATCCCACACCCATACCATACCAACATGTGCCATACACACAAGCAGCACCCACAAATGCCTTAGCACACTCACACATAAACATGCTCATGTACTCATATGCACCATACCCACCCACCACACACACATTTCTTATATGATTTTTTTACTTCTTCAAATGTTTTAACACAAAGGACAGGGGTTGGGGGAGCTACAGTTAAGAGGCAGAAAGGTGGGAACCACACTAAGGATTTCTGGATATAGAGGTAGACACCCTGCAAAGCTCACAGTGGCTTCCACTAGAAACCTCAGTCTTCAAGAGGCTGAGGCAGGAGGACTGCCATGACTTTGAGGCCAGCCCTGGGCTATAGAGAAGGACAGGTAAGAAGGGAGGAGGGGAAAGGGAGGGAGAGAAGGAAGAAGAGAGAGAAGGGGGGGCTCTTCACAGTGGGCTTTGGTTTGCTGGTTTGTAAGAAAGGGGCTTCCTACGCAGCCCAGACTAGCCTGGAGCTGGTGATGCTCCTGCCTCTGCCATCTAAAGAAAGGCTTAGAAATGCCTGCTTTACCTCTGCAAGCCTTCCCCAGCTGTCCCGCTCCAGCTCAGCTCCTACAGTCTCAGAGGAGACTGACCTGCCTCTGTCTCAGAGGGCAGCTGCTCCCACCTCCCCACCCCTCATTTCTTCATGGCCTTCCTCTCTGCCTCCAGCTCCGCCCCCAACTCCCAAGCCAGAGGATGGTTCTGCACCTCATGTCTGGGGCCACTTTCCTCTTTGATCCTTGTGGTCCCGCCACTCTGACCTTTGTTGGTTCTTCGAATGCTCCACAGGACAGAGGACCAGGAATGTGCTGGGAAGGGAAACAGAAGTCTGTGAAGGAACAAACGCTGACTCGAGCAAGAGGCGTCAGGTTACTGGCGGTGGCTCAGCTTTAAGGCGCTTGCTCCTCAGAAGGAGGATCTGAGTTCAATCCCCGGGACCCACATAAAGGCCGGGCATGGTAGCATGTTTCCATCCCAGGATTAGGCAGATGGAGATCGAATCCAGCCTGCCCCAACTGGTAAAACGCTGTCTCGTGAAACAAGGTGGACAAGTTCTGAGGAAACACACGAGGTGGTTCTCTGGACTACACACAACTACACACACACACACATGAACAAATACATACACACATAAACACATATACACACAAAATCATCAATGGTTGCTAATACAAGATGGTCAAAAGCGGAATGCCGTGTCCTCCTGACATGATACACCAAGAACAAAAATGAATAACCAGAATGTATGTAGTCATGAGGAAAATCAGGTAACCCCAAATGTAGGAATACTTTATAAAAAAAATAACTGGTTAAAGGCTGGAGAGATGGCTCAGAGGTTAAGAGCATTGCCTGCTCTTCCAAAGGTCCTGAGTTCAATTCCCAGCAACCACATGGTGGCTCACAACCATCTGTAATGGGGTCTAGTGCCCTCCTCTGGCCTGCAGGCATACACACAGACAGAATATTGTATACATAATAAATAAATAAATGTTTAAAAAAACAAAAAATAAATAACTGGTTAATTCTTGTTTAAAACATCAACTCAGGGACCCATGGTCCTGCTAGCCTGAGTTCAATCCCCAGGACACACAGTGGAAGGAGACAACAGACACCTCCAACTTGTCCTCTGACCTCCATATTTTGCTGTGGCATGTGCACATATATACACACACAAAATAAATAAATAAATGTAATTTAATTTTTTGTTGTTGTTTTTTGAGACAGGGTTTCTCTGTGTTTTCTGACTGTCCTGGAACTTGTTCTGTAACCAGGCTGGCCTCGAAGTCAGCCCCTCATGGAACCTTCTCTAAAATTGATTGCATACATACTCAGTAACAAAGCAAACCTCCACAGATACAAAAAAAATTGGAGTACCCAATGTGTCTTATCGGATCACCATGGAGTAAAGTTAGAATTTAACAATACTACTCCCAGAAAGCCTACAAACCCATGGAAACACTACAGAAGGGGATCAAGGGGATTCAAATTGGAAAGGAAGAAGTCAAACTTTCATTATTTGAAAATGATGTGATAGTGTACATTTACGATAGACCCCAAAAACTCTACCAGAGAACTCCTACAGCTGATAAATACTTTCAGTGATGTGGCAGGATATAAGATCAACTCAAAAATATCAGTATCCCTCCTATACACAAAGGATAAAGAAGCTGAGAGGGAAATCAGAAACATCACCTTTCACAATAGCCACAAATAACATAAAATATCTTGAAGTAACACTAACCAAGGAAGTGAAAGATCTATTTGACAAGAAACTTTAAGTCTTTGAAGAAAGAAATTGAAGAAGACGCTAATGGAAAGCTCTCCCATGCTCTTAGGTAGGATCAACATAGTAAAAATGGCAATTTTACCAAAAGCAATCTGTAGAGTCAATGCAATTCCCATCAAAATCCCTACACAATTATTCACAGACTTTGAAAAAACAATAATCAACTTCATATGAAAAAACAAACAAACAAAAACACAACAGGATAGCGAAAACAATCCTGTATAATAAAGGAACGTCTGGAGGCATTACCATCCCTGACATCAAACTCTATTACAGAGCTACAGTAATGAAAACAGCTTGGTATTGCCATAAAAACAGAGATGTTGACCAACGGAATCGAATTGAAGACCTGGATATTAATCCACACACCTATAATCACCTGATTTTCAACAAAGGAGCTAAAATTATGCAATGGAAGAAAGAAAGCATCTTCAACAAATGGTGCTGGCACAACTGGATGTCAACCTGTAGAAGAATGAAAATAGATCCATATCTATCACCATGCACAAAACTCAAGTTCAAATGGATTATAGACCTCAATATAAATCTGACCACACTGAACCTGGTAGAGGAGAAAGTGGAAAGCAGCCTTCAATGCATGGGCACAGGAGACCACTTCCTAAATATAACCCCAGTAGCACAGACAATAATAGCAACAATAAATAAATGGGACCTCCTGAAACTGAGAAGCTTCTGTAAAGCAAAGGACACGGTCAACAAGACCAAAAGGCAGCCTCTTGAATGGGAAAAAAAATCTTCACCAACTCCACATCATACAAAGGATTTATCTCAGCCGGGCTGTGGTGGCGCACGCCTTTAATCCCAGCACTGGGAGGCAGAGGCAGGCGGATCTCTGTGAGTTCGAGGCCAGCCTGGTCTACACGAGCTAGTTCCAGGACAGGAACCAAAA
>NW_026068073.1:980087-982676 GCF_014885135.2 Alexandromys fortis
CCTCCCCACCCCTCATTTCTTCATGGCCTTCCTCTCTGCCTCCAGCTCCGCCCCCAACTCCCAAGCCAGAGGATGGTTCTGCACCTCATGTCTGGGGCCACTTTCCTCTTTGATCCTTGTGGTCCCGCCACTCTGACCTTTGTTGGTTCTTCGAATGCTCCACAGGACAGAGGACCAGGAATGTGCTGGGAAGGGAAACAGAAGTCTGTGAAGGAACAATCGCTGACTCGAGCAAGAGGCGTCAGGTTACTGGCGGTGGCTCAGCTTTAAGGCGCTTGCTCCTCAGAAGGAGGATCTGAGTTCAATCCCCGGGACCCACATAAAGGCCGGGCATGGTAGCATGTTTCCATCCCAGGATTAGGCAGATGGAGATCGAATCCAGCCTGCCCCAACTGGTAAAACGCTGTCTCGTGAAACAAGGTGGACAAGTTCTGAGGAAACACACGAGGTGGTTCTCTGGACTACACACAACTACACACACACACACATGAACAAATACATACACACATAAACACATATACACACAAAATCATCAATGGTTGCTAATACAAGATGGTCAAAAGCGGAATGCCGTGTCCTCCTGACATGATACACCAAGAACAAAAATGAATAACCAGAATGTATGTAGTCATGAGGAAAATCAGGTAACCCCAAATGTAGGAATACTTTATAAAAAAAATAACTGGTTAAAGGCTGGAGAGATGGCTCAGAGGTTAAGAGCATTGCCTGCTCTTCCAAAGGTCCTGAGTTCAATTCCCAGCAACCACATGGTGGCTCACAACCATCTGTAATGGGGTCTAGTGCCCTCCTCTGGCCTGCAGGCATACACACAGACAGAATATTGTATACATAATAAATAAATAAATGTTTAAAAAAACAAAAAATAAATAACTGGTTAATTCTTGTTTAAAACATCAACTCAGGGACCCATGGTCCTGCTAGCCTGAGTTCAATCCCCAGGACACACAGTGGAAGGAGACAACAGACACCTCCAACTTGTCCTCTGACCTCCATATTTTGCTGTGGCATGTGCACATATATACACACACAAAATAAATAAATAAATGTAATTTAATTTTTTGTTGTTGTTTTTTGAGACAGGGTTTCTCTGTGTTTTCTGACTGTCCTGGAACTTGTTCTGTAACCAGGCTGGCCTCGAAGTCAGCCCCTCATGGAACCTTCTCTAAAATTGATTGCATACATACTCAGTAACAAAGCAAACCTCCACAGATACAAAAAAAATTGGAGTACCCAATGTGTCTTATCGGATCACCATGGAGTAAAGTTAGAATTTAACAATACTACTCCCAGAAAGCCTACAAACCCATGGAAACACTACAGAAGGGGATCAAGGGGATTCAAATTGGAAAGGAAGAAGTCAAACTTTCATTATTTGAAAATGATGTGATAGTGTACATTTACGATAGACCCCAAAAACTCTACCAGAGAACTCCTACAGCTGATAAATACTTTCAGTGATGTGGCAGGATATAAGATCAACTCAAAAATATCAGTATCCCTCCTATACACAAAGGATAAAGAAGCTGAGAGGGAAATCAGAAACATCACCTTTCACAATAGCCACAAATAACATAAAATATCTTGAAGTAACACTAACCAAGGAAGTGAAAGATCTATTTGACAAGAAACTTTAAGTCTTTGAAGAAAGAAATTGAAGAAGACGCTAATGGAAAGCTCTCCCATGCTCTTAGGTAGGATCAACATAGTAAAAATGGCAATTTTACCAAAAGCAATCTGTAGAGTCAATGCAATTCCCATCAAAATCCCTACACAATTATTCACAGACTTTGAAAAAACAATAATCAACTTCATATGAAAAAACAAACAAACAAAAACACAACAGGATAGCGAAAACAATCCTGTATAATAAAGGAACGTCTGGAGGCATTACCATCCCTGACATCAAACTCTATTACAGAGCTACAGTAATGAAAACAGCTTGGTATTGCCATAAAAACAGAGATGTTGACCAACGGAATCGAATTGAAGACCTGGATATTAATCCACACACCTATAATCACCTGATTTTCAACAAAGGAGCTAAAATTATGCAATGGAAGAAAGAAAGCATCTTCAACAAATGGTGCTGGCACAACTGGATGTCAACCTGTAGAAGAATGAAAATAGATCCATATCTATCACCATGCACAAAACTCAAGTTCAAATGGATTATAGACCTCAATATAAATCTGACCACACTGAACCTGGTAGAGGAGAAAGTGGAAAGCAGCCTTCAATGCATGGGCACAGGAGACCACTTCCTAAATATAACCCCAGTAGCACAGACAATAATAGCAACAATAAATAAATGGGACCTCCTGAAACTGAGAAGCTTCTGTAAAGCAAAGGACACGGTCAACAAGACCAAAAGGCAGCCTCTTGAATGGGAAAAAAAATCTTCACCAACTCCACATCATACAAAGGATTTATCTCAGCCGGGCTGTGGTGGCGCACGCCTTTAATCCCAGCACTGGGAGGCAGAGGCAGGCGGATCTCTGTGAGTTCGAGGCCAGCCTGGTCTACACGAGCTAGTTCCAGGACAGGAACCAAAAAAAAAAAAAAAAAAGA
>NW_026068073.1:982697-1002773 GCF_014885135.2 Alexandromys fortis
AAAAAAAAAAAAAAAAGCTACAGAGAAACCCTGTCTCGAAAACAAAAAAATAAAAAAGGACTTATCTCCAAAATATATAAAGAACTCAAGAAATTAGACATTAAAATTTTAAATACCTCAATTAAAAAAAAAGTGTACTGAACTAAACAGAGAATTCTCAACAGAAGAATTTCAAATGGCCAAAAGATACTTAAGGAAGTGTTCAACTTCCTTAGCTATCAGGGAAATGCAAATCAAAACAACTCTGAGATACCATCTTAGAGTGGCTAAGATAAAAAACACCAGTGACAGCTTATGCTGGAGAGGATGTGGAGTAAGAGGAACATTCATCCATTGCTGGTGGGAATGCAAACTTGTGTAATCACTTTAAAATCAGTGTGTCGGTTTCTCAGAAAATTGGGAGTCAACCTACCTCAAGATCCAGCATTACAACTCTTTTAGGAATATACCCAAAAGATGCTCAATCATACTACAAAAGCATTTGTTCAACTATGTTCATAGCAGCATTGTTTGTAATAGCCAGAACCTGGAAACAACCTAGATGCCCCTCAACTGGAGAATGGAGGAAGAAAGTGTGGCACATCTACACACTACTCAGTGGGGAAAAAAAAAATGACATCTTGAATTTTGCATGCAAATGGATGGAATTAGAAAACACTATCCTGAGTGAGGTAACCCAGACCCAACAAAACGAATATGGTATGTACTCACTCATAAGTGGATACTGGCCATAAACAAAGGACGTGGAGCTGATAGTTCATGATCCTAGAGAAACTAAGTATAAGGTGAAGCTAAAGAAAAACATATATAGATCCACCTGGAAATTGGAAGCAGACAAGATCATCAGACAAAATATGGGAGCATGGGGGCAGGAGATAGAAGGAAGGGGAAAAGGGGAGGGTTAAGGAGAACTTGAAGAAATGGGATGGTTGAGATGGAGGAAGGACAGATAGAGAGCAAGGAAAGAGTTATCTTGATTGAGGGAGCCATTATGGGGTTAGCAAGAAACCTGGCTCTAGAAAAATGGCCAGGAATCCACAGGATGACCCCAGCTAAGACCCTAAGCAATAGAGGAGAGAGTGTCTGAACTGGGCTTGCCCTGTAGTCAGACTGATGAGTATCTTAA
The DNA here is from genome assembly GCF_014885135.2 of Alexandromys fortis. Taxonomy (NCBI): domain Eukaryota; kingdom Metazoa; phylum Chordata; class Mammalia; order Rodentia; family Cricetidae; genus Alexandromys; species Alexandromys fortis. Next base: position 983,824 of record NW_026068073.1, read on the forward strand.
ATATCACCATAGAACCTTTGTCCAGCAACAGATGGAAACAGAGGCAGAGACCCACATCGGAGCACTGGACTGAGCTCCCAAGGTCCAGTTAAAGAGTGGAAGGAGTGAGAGTATGAGCAAGGAAGTCATGACCATGAGGGGTTCATCCGCTGAGACAGCTTGCCTGAGCTAATGGGAGCTAACCAACTCCAACTGTACTGGGAGTGAACGAGCATGGGATCAAACTAGTCCCTCTGAATGTGGTTGACAGTTGGGGCAGACTGAGGGGCCACTGGCAGTGGCACTGGGATTGGTCTCTACTGTATGTACTGACTTATCAGGATCCTATTCTCTTTAGATGTATACCTTGCTCAACCTAGATGTAGTAGGGAGGGCCTTGGACTTTCCACAGGGCAGGGTGCCTTGCCCTCTCTTAGAATAGAAGGGGTTGGGGTGAGAGGGCATGTGGAGGGAGTGGGAGGGGAGTGGGAGGAAGGAGGGTGTGGGAATTTGGATTGGTATTTTTTTGAGTAATAAAATAAAATGAATGATTTTAAAATATTAAAAAAATGGAAAGCGGCCAACTGTGGTGGCCCATGCCTTTAATCCCAGCACTGGGGTGGTAGGAGCAGGCAGATCCTGTGAGTGGGATACAGAGAAAGTTCCTCAGCAGCCGGAGCTACATAGTGAGACCCTGCTTCAAAAAGAGAAAAAGTAAAATGGAATTCATAACAGTAACAATAGAGCATCAAGAGAAGGTTGGAGAGATGGCTTCGTGGTAAGACTGTTTGCTGCTCTTGCACAAGACTGGAGTTCCGCTCCCATCACCCATGTCAGGCAGCTCACAAAGCCTGTATCTTCAGTGCCAGGGGACCCAATGGTCACTTCTGGCCTCTGACGGTTCCTGCATGCACATGTCATTCACACTCATAGACATAAAAAATTAAATTTACAAAGAATGTTTTAACATGTGCTCGATGTTGTTAACACTCAGTAGGAAGTCCATTCTAATCACGGGGAAACGCTGCTGCTCACCGCCCTGGCTAAAACAATAACAACTCTCTGCGTTCACACAGTATAGAGCAGCTGGAGAGACCCTTCTCCGTTAGTGCGAGAGTACAGATTGTGAGGATCACTTTGAAAAACTATTTGGTAATATTAAACACGCAGAGACACTATCACCTAACCATTTCTGGTGCTGCGGGAAGGTTTACAGCTAGTAACTACCCGCCGACTGGGGCGTGGCCTCACAGACTATTTACCCGGATGCGAGCGCAGTGGGCCTTCTCTCCTCCCCCTGGGCCCCTTTTGCTGGTTCGGTTTGTTTGGGATCTCATCTTCATCCATCGTTCAAGCAGAGAATCCTGATTTTAAGTTTTACCCCTTAATAAATGACTGTCTATTTCTTAGTTCTGAGCTAGCGTGAGATTCCTTTTCTAAGCGTCCGATAGTGTGTCCCGTAAGCCTTCATTAGTGCAGCCAACTGAGACTACAGCCGCAGGAACAGTGATAACGAACATATGGTGGTCCTCCTTTGATGCTACACACCATTCTAAATGCTTTATACCCAGCGAGGTAGATACTATTATCATGTTATAGAGATGCAGGCTGAAATACAAAGCAACCACACACATTTCCCAAGAGTGTGGTTTTCCTGAGGAAGACAGCCAGGATGCCAGGAATGAGAAGGCTCTTAGCCAAATGCAACATTCACCTTCTCATGAGGATGTTCTCGTTGTACATGATTGCCATAAAGCAGAAAACCACAAACATTAAGACTGTTGTGGTGGCGCACACCTTTAGTCTCAGTCCTTGGCAGGGAGAGGCAGACAAACCTGAGAGCAACGCCAGCCTAGGCTGTCCAACACAGATGCCAATCCATAGTGAGCAAATTAGAAGAATACTTTATTCTTTTAATAAATTATAAGATTGAAATAGAGGAAGTACAGATTCAATGCAATGCCCAGCAAAATCCCAGCAAAATTCTTCAAAGACCTCGAAAAAACGGTACTCAACTTCATATGGAAAAACAAAAAACCCAGGATAGCCAAAACAATCCTGGGCAATAAAAAAACTTCTGGAGGCATCACAATCCCTGACTTCTACTTTCCTACAGAGCTACAGTACTGAAATCAGCCTGGTACTGGCATAAGAACAGACAGGAGGACCAATGGAACCAAATAGAAGACCCAGATATCAATCTACACATCTTCAAACACCTGATCTTTGATAAAGAAGCAAAAAATATAAAATGGAAAAAAGAAAGAATATTTAACAAGTGGTGCTGGCATAACTGGATATCAACATGTAGAATGAAAATAGATCCATATCTATCACCATGCACAAAACTCAAGTCCAAATGGATCAAAGACCTCAGCATAAAGCCAACCACACTGAACCTTATAGAAGAGAAAGTGGGAAATATACTTGAACGCATTGGCACAGGGAACCACTTCCTAAATATAACTCCAGCAGCACAGACATTGAGAGAAACAATAAATGGGACCTCCTCAAACTGTAAAGCTTCTGTAAAGCAAAGGACACGGTCAACAAGACAAAACAATAGCCTACAGCCTACAGAACGGGAAAAGATCTTCACTAACCCCACGTCAGACAGAGGACTGATCTCCAAAATATACAATGAATTCAAGAAATTGGACACCAAAATCACATAATCCAATAAAAAAAAAAAAAAAGGAGTACAGACCTAAACAGAGAACTCTCAACAGAGAAATCTAAAATGGCTGAAAGACACTTAAGGAAATGTTCAACATCCTTAGTCATCAGAGAAATGCAAATCAAAACAACTCTGAGATTCCATCTTACACCTGTAAGAATGACCAAGATCAAAAACACTAATGACAACTTATGCTGGAGAGGTTGTGGGGAAAGAGAACACTTCTGCATTGCTGGTAGGAATGCAAGCTGGATGTCAGTGTGGCGATTTCTCAGAAAATTTGGAAACAACCTTCCTCAAGACCCAGTAATACCCACTTTTGGGTATATATACAAAGGATGCGCAATCGTGCCATAAAAACATGTGCTCAACTATGTTCATAGCAGCATTGTTTGTCATAGCCAGAACCTGGAAACAACCTAAATGCCCCTCGATCAAAGAATGGGTAAGAAAAATATGGTACATTAGCACAATGGAGTGTTACTCAGAATAAAAGAAACCAACAACATCTTGAATTTTGCAGGAAAATGGATGGAGCTAGAAAACATTATTTTGAGTGAGGCACAGAAAGACAATTATCACATGTACTCACTCATAGGTGATTTTTAAACATAAAGCAAAGAAAGCCAGCTTACAAATCACAATCCTAGAGAACTTAGACAACAATACAGACACTAAGAGAGACTTACATAGATCTAATCTACATGGGAATTAGAAAGTAGAAAAAGACAAGATCTCCTGAGTAAATTGGGAGCATGGGGATCTTGGGGAGGATTGAAGGGGGGAGAGGAGAGGTAGGGAGAGGAACAGAGAAAAATGTAGAGCTCAATAAAAATCAATTAAAAAGGTATAATAAAGAAAGAAAAAGAAAAGGGCAATGCAGAGCAGATTGGAAAAAAATAGAGGAAGTATCTGGGCAGTGGTGCCACAAGCCTTGAATCCCAGTACTCGGAGGCAGAGGCAGGCAGATCTCTGGAGTTTGAGGCCACCATTGCCTACATAGCTAATTCTAGGACAGCCAGCGCTACGCAGAGAAAGAAAGCCTGTCTTGAAAAAATAGAGGAAATATAGCTGTTGCCAATATGAATTAATCTCATAATTTGGAGCAGCAACAACAACACTGAGGGCTGAGGAGATAACAGTACAAGCTTGAGGACCTGAGTTCACATCCCCAGAACCCAGGTGAAAGAAAACAACAAACAAAACTAGAGGAATGGTATGGTACAAAGCTATCCTAGTACTGAGAGGGGAGACAGGGGTCCTGTGGGGAAGCAGTGAGACGTCTGTTGGACAGCTAGTCTAGCTGAACCCATAAACTCCATCTGTCTCAAAAAATTAAGGTGAAATGTGACAGCCGGCACCTCATATCAACCTCTGGTCTGCAAACATGAGCGCACCCACACGTACTTACATATACTTTCTCTCTCTCTCTCTCTCTCTCTCTCTCTCTCTCTCTCTCTCTCTCTCTCTCTCTCACACACACACACACACACACACACACACAATCACCACTACCAAAAACAACAATTAACAAAATCAGAAATGAAAATAAGGACACAACAACAGACACCTAGGAAATCCAAATCCAAAGAATCATTAGGCCATACTTTAAAAATCTGTGCGCCCCCAATTTGGAAAATCTAAAAGAAATGGATAATTTTCTCAATAGATACCACTTATCAAAGTTAAGATCAGATAAACAATTTAAATAGATCCACAACCCCTAAGAAAATAGAAGCAGCCATTAAAAGTGTCGCAAGCAAAAAAGCCCAGGGCCAAGTGGTTTTAATGTAGAATTCGGAGACTTTCCTAGAAGAGCTAACACCAGTACTCCTTAAATTATCCCACGAAACGGAACCAGAAAGAACACTGCCAAATTCATCTTATGAGGCCACAGTCATACTGACACCCAAACCACAAAAGAGTCAACAAAGAAAGAGAATTACAGTTCAATTTCCTTTATGAACATGGATGAAAAAATATTCAGTAAGTACTCAAAAACCAAATTCAAGAACACATGAAAAAGATCATACACCATAACCACGTAGGCTTCACCCCCAGAGATTTAGGGATGGTTCAGCATATAAAAATCAGTCAATGTAATCCACCATATAAACAAACTGAAAGAAAAAAAATCACAAGGTCATCTCATTAGATGCCAAAAAAGCTTTTGACAAAATCAAACACCCTTCATGATAAAAGTCTTGGAAGAGCAGCAAGTGTTATTAGCTGCTGAGTCATTTCTCCAGCCCCTTGTTAACACTTTTATTTTCTTAAGATCAGCCGGGTGGTGGTGGCGCACGCCTTTAATCCCAGCACTCGGGAGGCAGAGGCAGGTGGATCTCTGTGAGTTCGAGACCAGCCTGGTCTACAAGAGCTAGTTCCAGGACAGGCTCCTAAACCACAGAGAAACCCTGTCTCGAAAAACAAAAATAAAAAATAAAAAAATAAAAAAAAGTCTTGGAGCGATCAGGGATACAAGGGACATACCTAAACATAATAAAGGCAATATATAGCAAGCCTATAGCAACACCAAATTAAATGGAGAGAAACTCAGAACAATTCCACTAAACTCAGGAACAAGACAAGGCTGTCCACTCTCCCATATCTATTCAATATAGTGCTTGAAGTTCTGGGTAGAGCAATAAGACAACTGAAGGATCAAGAGGACACAAATTGGGAAGGAAGAAGTCAAAATATCAATATTTACAGATGATAAGACAATATACATAATCAGCCCTAAAAATTCTACCAGGGAACCCCTACAGTTGATAAACACCTTCAGTGAAGTGACTTTATACAAGATTAACTCAAAACTATCGGTAGCCCTCCGATATACAAATGGGCTGAGAAAGAAACCAAAGAAACAACACCCTTCACAACAGAACTCAAATATTACAAAATACCTTGGGAAAACTCTAACCGAGCAAACAGAAGACTTATATGACAAAAACTTGAAGGATTTGAATGAAGAAATTGGATGCAATATCAGAAGATGGGCAGATCTCCCATGTTCATGAATCGGTAGAATTAACATAGTAAACATGGCCACCCTACCAAAAGCAATTTCCAGAGTCAGTGCAGTCACCATCAAATTCCAACACAAGTCTTTTTTGTTTGTTTATTTGTTTTTTTCGAGACATGGTTTCTCTGTGTAGCTCTGACTGTCCTGGAACTAGCTCTGTAGACCAGGTTGACCTCGAACTCACAGAGATCCATCTCCTCTGCCTCCCAAGTGCTGGGATTAAAAGGTGTGCGCCACCACTGCTCAGCTTCAGCACAATTCTTTACAGACCTTGAAAGGACAATACTCAACTTCATATGGGAAAGAAACCAAAAATCCGATGTTGGGATAATCTTTTTGTATACCGTGTAAAGATGTGTCTCTGTTTTATCTCACCTGCCTAAGACACCTTCTGATTGGTTTAATAAAGAGCTGGATGACCCCAGGGCTGGAGAGATGGCTTAGAGGTTAAGAGCACTGTTCTTCCAGACGCCCTGAATTCAATTCCCAGCAACCACAAGGTAGCTCACAACCATCTGTAGTGAGATCTGGTGCCCTCTTCTGGTGTGTAGGCACACATGCAGACAAAACACTATGCATACTAAATAAATACATCTTTACCAAAAATAAAAAATAAAAAGCTAGGCAGGCCTCCCAGACAGAGATAGGGAAAGAATCTGAGGTGAGAGATTCATCAACCAGATGAGGAGGAAATCAGATGGACAGTCCTGAGGAGAGATAACAATCCACATGGCAGAATCCTGGTAATGGAAGATATGGAGCCTGAACCATTCATCTTCTGTAACCTGGCAAGGCTTTCAATGGTGGAACTGGGACACTTCCAGCCTCAAAGCCTTTGACCTACAATTTGCCCTGCCTGCAAGATGAGCTGGGGCAATGGTGGTGCAGAACTTGTGGGAGTGGCCAACCTATACTGATGATCCAGGAAGCTGGATAGAGTCAAACACAACTGGCTAAAAAAAAAAAAAAGACTCAATGAAACGATTCCTGATGATGTTCTGCTACACTGGCAGATCAGTGCCAAGCCCCGCTGGCATCAGAGAGGCTTCTTCCAGCAGCTCACAGTAGCGGGCTCAGAGACCCACAGCCATTAGGCACAGAGCAAACCCAGCTTGGACATCGCCATCAGGTCGCTCCCCTTGCAGCTCAGGAGAAGGGGAGGAGGAATTGTGGGAACCAGAGGGTTTGAGGACACTGGGAGACCTGCCTGCAAAATCAGCTAAGCAGGGCTCTTGGGGGCTCACAGAGACGGAAGGGGCAGTCACTGAACTGCATGGATCCTCACTAGTTCCTCTGCATATATGTTAGGATCGTTGGGTTGGCGTTTGTGTGAGACTCCTGGAAATGGGAGTCGGGGTGTCTCTGACGCTTTTTGCTTGCTCCTGGGACCGTCTTCCTGTACTGGGTTCCTTCATTCAGCCTTGACAAAAGGGTTCATGCCTGGTCTTATTTCATCGGTTTTCTGTTTTCTGTTGATGTCCCTGGGAGGCCTGCTCTTTTTTGGGGGGAGATGGAGGAGCAGAGTGGATCTTGGGAAAGTGAGGGAACTGGGAGGAGGGGAAGCTTCAGTCGGGTTGTATTTTATGAGAGAAGACTAAACTTAAATCATTTTCTATCATTACTTCTTTTGGGGGGTGGAATCTTTTTTGAGGCGGGATTTCTTTGGGTAGCTGTCTTCGAACTTACTATGTAAACCATGCTGGCACTGAACTCTGAGGTCTGCCTGCCTCTGCATCCCGAGTGCTGGGATTAAAGGTGTTTCCTTGTTTCTACTTTTTCTTTGAGGATGAGAGAGGGATGAACAGAGAAAAGGAGTTTCTTAACGCATATAGAAGTTAACCAAGTTGAGGGCTGGGAAATGTAGCTCAGTTGGTAGAGTGCTTGCTCAGTGTGCACAACGCCCTGGGTTCTACCCCCACCATTGCTCAAGAGCAGGCATGATGGCCTGTGCCTATAATCACAGTACTTGGGGGATGGAGATGGGAGAACTTGAATAAAGACCTTTGTTATCCTTGAATACACAGCAAACCCTAGGCCATCTGGGCTACTTGAGACCCTATCTCAAAAACTAATCGATTTGGGGCTAACAAAATAATTCAGCGGGTAAAGGCTTTTGCGGCCAAGCATGGTGATCTCGGTTCAATTCCTGTACCCACGTGAAGAAAGAAGAGAACCGACTCCCACACGGTGTCCTCTGTGCCAGGACACATCCCACAGACTCACGTCCACATAATCGTCAGTCAATACATGCAAAATTTTTAAAAAGTTAAGTATGTTGAGGAAGCAGGAGGCTTACCTATGGTAAACAAATCTTCATTACTACTAGATATTTTGCTCATATCAAAAATGAGACACACCTCCAATTAAAAAAGAAAAGTTAGGTTCTCAAAATCTGTGATGTTAGCAGTGGCCCTGACTCTAGTGCATTAGATAATAATAATTTAATAACAGGTGAGTCGTGTAATAAGGGGTAGATTTGCCTTTCTTGAAGACATTCAAAACCGGCTGCTGCAGAATAGAACATTTGTTTGACTACATAAAGGTGTGTTGCTTTTGTTTATGCTGAATTTTTTTAACTTTATTTATTTATTATGTATACAATATTCTTTCTGCGTGTATGCTTGAAGGCCAGAGAGGGCACCAGACCTCATTACAGATGACTGTGAGCCACCATGTGGTTGCTGGGAACTGAACTCAGGACCTTTGGAAGAGCAGTCAGTGCTCTTAACCGCTGAGCCATCTCTCCAGCCCCCCTATGCTGAATTTTTTAACTAAGTAAGGATGTATTGTTATCTCTCCTTGCCTGCCTAAGGCACCTGATTGGTCTAATAAAAAGCTCAATGGCCAATAGCTAGGAAGAGCAGGGGATAGGTGGGGCTGGCTGGGAGAGAGAGAAACAGAGTCAGCCAGTCAGCTAGGAGCCAGCCTGCCAAACTGGAGGAAGCAGGGACGCAGGATGGAAGTATGCAGATGAGGTAAATGAGCCACATAGATTAACAGAAATGGGCTAACTTAAGTTTAAAAAAAAAAAAACTAGAAACAAGCCTAAGCTAAGGCCGACGTTCACAGTTGATAATAAGCTGCCGTGTCCTGATTTGGGGGTTGGCGGCCAAGAACGCCTGCTACACCCAGCAGAACTGAAAACAAGTTCTCTGAAAAATTCAGTCAGCTGGAGCTCTCGGTGACAGAGCTGAGCGTTGGATTTGATTCTTCGTTTACTTTATTTAACCATTTCTCTGTTTAGTACTCGGGACCTTGTATATGCTAGGCTAGCAGTCTCCCATCGAGCTAGCCACAGCCTCAGGTCCAGGGTTGAGCTCTGGCCAGCTACCACTTCTGATAACCTCTGACCTCCTGCCATGTCATGCTGGCCCTTAAGCCTCCTCAGAAACACCCCTTCCACTCATGTTACCTCCTTTGCCGGAACTATGGCCTCAGAAGCTGGTGTCCTGGCTCCTCCAAAACTGGAAATGGCTGTGTCCACCAGGCTGGATGAAGCCGGGCTTCACCCGAAAGACCAGCCCTGAAGGGCAGTGGCGGCTGTGGGCGAGCCCTGAGGAGGCTGACTCGCCGGCTCACCTCGAAGAGGCAGGCAGTTTTCTGCGTTCGGAGGGAGAAGGGGCACGGTGACCCTTGACCCCAGGACTCCCTCCCTGCAGCCTGTGGAGAGCCGGGGCTGCAGAATGGCTGCCCCTCACACCGACCTGGCTGGCTCCCCTCGCCCAGGCTCGGGATCCCTGGTAAGCTCTCCAGGGGCTGATGAGGTGAAAGGGACTCAGCGGCCTGGGCTGAAAGCCTAGCCACCTCCCCAGTCCCCGCATGAGGCCGCTCCCACCTCATGAGCCCACGAGGCCTTTCCGGGCCGTTTGGTGCATATACGCCATTGCTGCCCTCGCGCCTCCTCTGCAGACAGGCAGTCCCTTTTCCTCTCGGCCTAATACCCCCCATGTGACAGAAATGGTGCGCTGGAAGTCTTGACCCTCTCATTTATTCCGTGTGGATTTCAAACCGCTGATATTTGCTCTCTGATACTCAAATATTTACTATGCTTGCTACTTTCAGTAGCAGAATCAACATTCACCGCACCTGGCCGATAGGGCTCTAAGGGTAGCTGCTGGGAACTGAAAATGATCAGATGGGACACCGGTGGAGAAGGGAACTCGCCGCCCCGTCTGATCATTGCGGTCCACCCAGATCCCACGTGGGAAGGGAACTGTCTCTTTCAGTCTTACCACCAGAGCAGTGGAATAATGGGCCCAAAGGAATGGGGATGTCCCCTTAGGAATCTCATGCTGGGGAAAGGTGCCAACCAGAGGGTGAGTTGTCTCCGATTTCACGCTTGTCAGACACCTGACGGTTGAGGCCCTGACAGCCATGGATCAATGGCGGCCAGCACATCTTGGACGGCTTAGATTGCATATCGCTAGCCCCTATCTGCACGTCTCACGTCAGGAGCCTGAGATGGACTGGAGGGGTCACTGGCCTATTTGCCTCTTCCTAATGGGGCCACAGTGAATAAATCTTTTTCTGCTTTCCACTATGAATTTGGTTCTTCTAATTAGCTTACTGGGGCCGAGTAGCTGAGCCTGGCTTGGGGCACAACCTGTGACAGGAAAGATCCAGCACACACACACACACACACACCTCGTTCAAAATAAGGGAGCCAGGCATGGTGGCGCACACCTTTAATCCCAGCATTCAGGAGGCAGAGGCAGGTGGATCGCTGTGAGTTCTAAGGCAGCCTGGTCTACATAAAGAGTTCCAGGACAGCCAGGACTACACAGAGAAACCCTGTCTCTAAAAACAAAACAAACAAACAAAAAAACCACAGGGGACAGCTTCTGAGGAATGACATCTGATGTTTGTCCTTCGGCCTCCAAATGCAGGCGTGCACTCATACACACGTGAACACACAGCACATACACACACAAAAGAAGAGAGGAAGGAAGGAAGGAAAAGAAAGAAAGAAAGAAAGAAAGAGAGAGAGAGAGAGAGAGAGAGAGAGAGAGAGAGAGAACCGAGCCTTGTCTCAGAGACAGAGAGCTGCCACCTCAGAGACCTAGGGCTTGAAGAGGAAGCTGGGTGATAGGAACCCCCACACACACTGTAAGTCTGTGAGGAACTCGGGACCTGACGAGCATGAGCGACACATGGGCACATCATAAGAAAGCATGGAGATGCTGGGTGTGCTGAATGACACCCCACTGCCAATGCCTGGTTCTTCTGGTGCCTCCTCCCCTTAGGTTTCTCCACAGAGGCAGGAAGTGCCACCTGAGGTTCACTTCCTGCATTGCCTAGCTGCTCTCCTCACCCCTGGGACTGTCACACCTCCTCCATTGCACTTTCACTTCCTCTGGTGTCCAACCCCAGCCCTCAGCACATGGGAGCACCTGGTCTGGTGGAGGGGAGACCCAGAGAAAGACACACACACACACACACACACACACACACACACACACACACACGACGGAGGCCGAAGGGACAAAGAAGGGCAGAGAGAGTTAGTTCAAGGGCTATGGGTCCTAAAGAGAGGACCTCAAGATGCAGGGGCGGAGCCAGGGAGCAATGAGGTCAGAGTGTCTGTGAGGTTGGCCTCTGCAGAGACAGCCCTGAGGTTCCAGGACCCAGATGTGGGTGGAAGTCCTTCAGGAGGCCCTGTGTACCCTCCCTGAGCCATGGACACCTGCGAGGGACCACGGATTGTGTCCTTGGTACCCACGTATCCCAAGGTGCTGCTGTGTGCCCTGTGGAAGCCATGAAGAAGACAAGAACTCAGCTGACAGTCACTAAATGAAAAGGGCTGGGTGGAGCTCCACCCCTGGAACTTCCTCTTTCTCTGCCCTCTTCCTTTGTGCCTCCTTCTCTCAGTCTCTCTCTTTCTCCGACCATTATCCCCCGGTCCCCTGTGGCCAACACCTCTTCTGTCTGGGTTCCTCAAGCTGGTTGCTCCCCATCTAGGAGAAGATGTCAGCCCAGGAGAGTTGCCTCAGCCTCATCAAGTACTTCCTCTTCGTTTTCAACCTCTTCTTCTTTGTGAGTCTACTCATGGCTGCCCAGCAGGGGTCCCAGGACCATGGTGGCCCTGGATTGCCCGCAAACCCCTCCTCTTCTCTTCCCGTAGGTACTAGGAAGCCTGTTTTTCTGCTTTGGCATCTGGGTCCTCATTGACAAGACCAGCTTTGCATTCTTTATGGGTGAGAGGGCTGGGCAGTAAGGGAGGGTCTTCCCGGGGTGGACCTGACCCAGAATCCCACCCTAAGGCATCGCCTGGTATCTCCTTTGCCCTAGAGGCCCTCAGGAGTTACCAACTTTTCAGAAAGGGCTTGCGTTCTAGTGGCCCATTGGCCACCACCACTGAGCCTCTGTGCCGTGTCTTTCCTAGCTGACAGGTTGTGTAAACTGGATGTCGTGGTGTGTGCCTACCATCCAAGCTCCAGGAGGTGGAGCGAGGGGAGCAAGAGCCTCTCCTTGCCTACACAGTGGGTTGGAGGCCAGGCTGGACAATGTGAGAGACAGGCTCAAAAACAACCGTAACAAAATGAGGTCATGATTCCAAACAATAACAGAAATGATAGACATTTCACAAATACTTCCTGTGTCACATCTTGGGCTGGGGCTCACAGACGCTCCCTTCTTGAGGTTCACAGAAGGGAAGTGTCACACAGCAGGGAAGGGGAAACTACTGATAAAGGGGAATCAAATCCATAGCATCGCAGCCAGCGGGTGGTGGCGCACGCCTTTAATCCCAGCACTCCGGAGACAGAGGCAGGCGGATCTTTGTGAGTTCCAGCCCAGCTTGGTTTATGGAGCAAGTTCCAGGACAGCTAGAGTTACATAAAGAAAGCCTATCTCAAAAAACAAACAAAAAAGCAACTCATATTTATTTACCACGTTGATCACTGGGTTGAACAATGTTCTCATGTGTACTTCAGAACACCTGTTATCCCAGCACATGGGAGGTGTAGGCAGGAAGATCAGAGGTTCCAGGTCACCCTGGCTACAAAGTGAGTTCAAGGCCAGCCTGAGTTCCAAGAGACTATCTCAGGGGAAAAAGAAAAAGAAAAAGAAAAATTTAGGAAAATTATCTCTAACCTGGTGGCCCTCCAAGGGTTTAAGAACTGGATCCAGTGACGCTACAGAAACGAGACTACAAAGTCTGGAGAAGTGGGACCAAGAGCCAAAAAACAGGAGGAGAATCTCAGAGGGAGAAAAACTAACTCAGGGCGGGAGATAGTGCTCTGCCGGGATGGCCAAGTGCAGTTGCTATTTCCCGGCCCGACCCTCACTGACGTTCACCGCCTCAGGCTTGTCCTTCATGCCACTGCAGACCTGGGCCAAGGTCCTGGCAGTCTCCGGTGTCCTCACCATGACCCTGGCCCTCCTGGGTTGTTTGGGGGCTCTGAAGGAACTGCGCTGTCTTCTGGGCCTGGTGAGTAACACTGCCCATCACCGATCCCGTCCTGCCCCTCAGAGGCCTCCTTTCACCTGTCACCTCCCTCTCCGCTCTGTCCTCAGTACTTTGGAATGCTGCTGCTCCTCTTTGCCACACAGATCACCATAGGGATCCTCATCTATACTCAGCGGACCCGGGTGAGTTTGCCAAGGAGGCTGAGGGGCAGGAGTGGGGAGAGAAACAAAGGCAGGTGCCATCAACCAGGAAGACAGTCAGAAAGACACGGGGACGGAGGCAGAGAGGGAACGCTGGCGTGCTGGTGCATGTGGTCCTGGCTGTCACAGGCTAACATTACTTAGCCCAGGAGACCAAGGCTGGTCTGGGCAACAAAGTGAGGCCACGTTTATTAAAAAGGAAGGGGCCATGTGTGATGGCATACATCTTTAACCCCGGTATTCTAGAGGAAGAGGCAAGCAGATCGCTTTGAAGACAGCTTGATTTATACAACAAATTCTAGGGCAGCCAGGGTTCCATAGAGAGACTCTGGAGAGGGAGGGCAGGATGGAGACAGAGGCAGACATAGACTGACTTCTACCTAGCATTTATTCTGCTGGTGAGTACTTGTGTAGCACTCATGAGGTGGTCGGTTTGGTCCCTAATCCTGGGTACCTGTAATTCCAGCACTTAGAATATAGAGTCAGGAGGACCAAGAGTTCCGGACCAATGTGGGTTATGCAGGAAAATAATTTTATTCCAAAATAATTTTATTTCAAAATTAAATCCAAACTTTAAAAAAAAGGAAGAAGCAATGGAGGTGTAAAAACTCGTAGAAACACTTCTGAGATTCTGAGGAAGAGAGCACTGCCAGTCATTCGGGAAGAAACCCAAGGGTGCAAGGTTGGGCTTCTGGGGTGAACACCATGGGCGGAGCTGGGGCAGTCGGGACAACTCATTCCATCCTCACCTACACCCGCTCAGTTGGAACGAAGGGTGCAAGAGCTGGTGCTGCAGACGATCCAAGGTTACGGCGCCAACCTGGGTGATACAGCGGCTGAAGAGAACTGGGACTACACGCAGTTCCAGGTGTGTGAGCTCCCTACATCTCATGTCCTGGACAGTTAACACCCTGGACTCTAACATGGTTCTAAAATCTCAGCGTCAGCCTGGGGTTTAAGGAGACTGTGCCTCTGTGTGGGCCGCGGGTCACCTGTTCCCTCTACTCTGCTTGAGTACCCTCAGATGACAATATCACTGTCCCCATGCAGCTAAGTCCCCAGACCCTTGGCCCTGACTCCCGTCCTCGCATGTAGTCCAGCTCTGGCATCCCAAGACAGAATCACAAGGGTGACCCACAATCTCAGGTTCACCTGATGCTCCTCTGCAGAGCCACCTTGGCCCCATCGTATCTTACATACCCATCATTCCTACCCGGCTCCCAGGCTTGGCTGCACATCTACAGCCCAGACCCCGGGTCCCTGACTCTACCCCCCATCCCATCAGCTGCGCTGCTGCGGCTGGCACTCTCCCCGGGACTGGATCAGCGCCCGCATGCTGAAAGGGAACGAGTCTGAGGGGCACTTGGTGCCCTGCTCCTGCTACAACTCCACGGCGACCAATGACTCCTCAAGCTATGATAAGCTCCTCTCCCAGCACATGGGGACCGCTGACCTATGCACTCTTCCCGCAAAAGCCCCCTACTACCGCGAGGTGAGCCGGGCACTGGGGAGGTGGGCCATCGGTGGGCGGGACCTCTAAAGGTCGGAGTCTTTAAGAAAGTGGGCAGGGCTTGGAGGGTGCGGCTAGATCAAAGGCGTGGCCCAAGGAGGTCAGGAGAAGTGGGCCCCCAGAGTGACTGTGGCCCACACAAGCATTAGGAATCCAGAACAGAAAGGTAGGTGGGGCCCTCTGATGTGATCTAGGCCTACACGAAGCGTGGCATCAGGCGGACTTGGGAGGGGGCAGCTACAATAAAAGACAGATCAGTGGGCGTGACTACTCAGGAGCAGGTACCTGGAGGTGGGAGGTGCGTGAGTTCCATGGGGCGGGGCCCTCAGTGTGAGAGGAAAAACCTAAACAAGGGCGGAGAGCCTGGACCACGGGCACAAGGCAAAGTTTGGAGAAGTCGTGTTTGGATACCTAAAAGAAAATTTGAGAGGCTCCTGGGCTTGGGGATGAGTTCCAGAAGCAACAACACCTTTATACTTTTCCTGTAATCCCAGGGCTGCGCACAGAGCCTCCGGAAGTGGCTGCACAACAATCTCATCTCCATAGTGGCTATCTGCCTGGGAGCTGGTCTTCTTGAGGTGACTTGGCCCCGCCCCCATCAGTGATTGGTCTGTCTAGATGTTTTCCCGTTGCCGAGGAAACGCGCTTGCTTTGCGTCTATCTATGGCAGCACTAATATGGGATGGGGCGGAGACCTGGCTTCTGCAAACTCTTGGCCATATGCGTGCTCTGCCCGCTACCCTCTCCCGCAGGTAAGCGAGATGGCGCTGTGTCTGCAGCTACATCGTAGATCGCTCAGCAAAGAGCCGGTGCTGCCGCTGCAGGGAACCGAGGGTTCGAGCCCTACGCCCGGGCTGAGCGCTGATGGCAGCAGCGGGCGCTGGGGCGGGCTTAGTAGTAGCAGCGGACGCAGCAGCACCCCATGGGGCAGCTGGGGCATGGCGGGTGCCTGCCCGACTTGGGGGGACAAGGCACAAGGCAAGCTACCCGTGGCTTTGGGGCCTTGGCCATTGTGGGATATGGACGAGGAGCAGCCTGAGACGGAGAGCGCAGACGTTGAGGTGGAGGTCGGGGAACACGCAGAGACGGCTGCGTCTCCAGAATAAAGGACGCTGGGCTTGCTTCTGAGCTTTCAGACTGCCACTGGGCTGCCCGCTCTCAGCGCCACCAGTCACTCTAAACTGTGCACGCCCACTTTTTGCTTCTCCTTTTGCCCTTCCCTTCGGGCACCACCCCTTCTCCAACCCTGAAACACTCTTTCTCTGCAGCTCAGCTTCATGACGCTCTCAATATTCCTGTGTAGAAATCTGGACCACGTGTATGACCGGCTGGCCCGGTACCACTAGGCCTGGCCCGTCGCATCAGCGCCCACACCTCCACGCAGCCAGGAAATGTTTCCTTCCTGGCTGGTCTTAGGGCTAGTGCCTTGGGACTCAGTCCCTGGGGATCCAGGTGTCTGCCCTTACTTCCCCCTCTGTCCCCGGCTTCCTTCCCCATCTCCTCCTCTCCACACCATCTGTCTGCCACTTCCCACACGATACCTCAAATAAATCCCCTTCGTTTTGGTAAAAATAGCTTTATTCTCCTTCGGAACATAAACCATCACTCTTGGGGAAAGGAAGGTGGCAGGGTGGTCTGAGGCTCACTTAAAATGGGGATGAGATTAAGAAGTCCCACCCCACTGCTTGCCCTAGCTGAGATAACATTAATCTTAACACTGTATAAATATCTCCTTATATTAAAAAAAATTCAGGTCCCACTTCATTCTGCCCCCAGCTGGGAAGCCGTTATCTTCAATTGTGACATCCCAGATCAGAGAAAGGGTGTGGGGGAGAGGCAGACATGGGGCGGGTAGAAAACAGGAAGGGTACAAGGCAATGAGTAATGTCTCCCACACTGCCCAGCTCCCTTCTGCAGAAGAGCACAGAGGGGCCCTGTAGAACTGAGAGACCAGTGCTGTACCTGTGGGCATGCACTCCTGTCCCCAATCCCTGATGCCCAGGAGTGAAGTGTCCTGTCAAATGTTCCCTGTGAGGTCAGCTCATTCAGCTCAACAAGTTTTTGGGTTCCCCTCTAATAGGAGCCAGCCCCCTTGCTCAAGCTTGAAATCAGGCCTCTTTATCATGACCCTCTCTCCAAATGAGGGGTACAGGGAGAGCCAAAGGGTCCTTCCTAGGAAGGGGGTGTTCTGAGGACAACCAACAGCGGGGCCCCATCAGTCCCTGACCAGGCGGTAGATATGGTGTTGGGCTCCGTGTTCACTGGTGGAGACCTCAAAGACGTAGGCAGTGCACAGCAGCAATTCCTGAGTGTCCCTGTTGGTCACCACCTGCCGGGAGAACAGGCTCATGCTGTGGTGGGGTGGGAGTCTGGGGGGGGGCTGCCCTGCCCACCCCAGCATGTCACCCGGAGGATGGTGACGTTCTCCTGCCCCAGCATGTCACCTGGAGGATGGTGACCTTCTCCAGCCCCTGTATGTCACCCGGAGGATGGTGACCTTCTCCAGCCCCTGTATGTCACCCGGAGGATGGTGATGTTCTCCTGCCCCTGTATGTCACCTGGAGGATGGTGACATTCACCTGCCCCAGCATGTCACCTGGAGGATGGTGACGTTCTCCTGCCCCTGTATGTCACCTGGAGGATGGTGACGTTCTCCTGCCCGCCCTAGCATGTCACCTGGAGGATGGTGACGTTCTCCTGCCCGCCCTAGCATGTCACCTGGAGGATGGTGAAGTTCTCCAAGACACTGTTCATCATGTAGCGCTCGGGCAGCTGCCGCAGCTTGTGCAGGAAGTTAACCAGGTACTCACACATGGGGGAGCGCATCAGGCGGTACACAAAGCGCCCATCCTCCAGCTGGGCCCGCTCTGTCTGGGAGTGGGAAGCACAGTGGCCACCCTAAGAACCAACCAGAGTTCCCCCAGCACCCCACCTTTAATGACCGGGGCCTCTGAACCTGCAAACTAGGAACCTTGCGTCTCCTCAGAGTCACAGTCTGAGACCTCAGTGACCTCCAAACACCCCAATGCCATCTCCAGACTGTGCCCGAGTCCCCAAGTCCTCCAGTCCCTCCTCACTCCAGATTCCTAGCACACCCTTAAGACCCTTTTTCATCTTGTAGATTCGATCTCTAGACCTTTCAACCCTTGAAATGAGCCCTCGCTGTGGCTTTTAGTTGCTTATTCCTGTTTTGTTTGAGACAGGGTCTCGTAGGCCAGGCCAGCCTGGAACTCCCTATGTAGCTGAGGATAGACTTGAAACTCCTGATGAGTGGTCTGCATGGTACAGGGCAAGCATTCTACCACCTAAACTACACCCTTAGCCTTGTGTGGAGCTAGTTCCTAGCACACTGCACTGAGCCACCAGAGAGATTGGGATGGCCCTCCCTCACCCTGCCTGCCCACATGCCTGTGACGCTTACTCCGGATGCAGGCTGTACTCTAGCCCCAGGGCCTCACCTCCACTTTCTCCACCACTTGCTTGCCAAAGGAGCAGACCTTGGAGGAGCAGGTAAGTGTCATGAGCTCCTGGCTCTCATACTGGCTGCTCACTCCATAGAAGCCACCACTGCCTCCACTGGTCCCTGCCTCTTCACCACTTGGGCCCCAATTCAGGTCCGCCTGAAAGACAAGATGAAGAGGCCCAGTTCAACTGAGGGAAATCCAACAAATCCGGACCTCCAGGCTCCCTGAGCTGCACCCACTTGCTTCCCCCCACACACACACCCCGTGTCAGCTTCCAAAGTCTCCATGTTGGCATGAGCAGAAGACCTACCCACCGTTCCAGGAAGACTAGAGATGGAGGGTGTTGGGGATAGTATTTTTAGGTGTGTGACTTTTTTTTATGCTGCATTTGATTAACTGTGAAGCTGTGATGCTTTGTCTGTCTAAAACACCTGATGGTCCAAATAAAGAGCTGAACGGCCAACAGCGAGGCAGGAGCAAGGGTAGGCAGGCAGAGAGGATAAACAGGAGAACCGGGGAAGGAAGAGGAACCAAACAGGACACCAGGGACCAGCCACACAACTATACAGCAAGCCATGGAGAAAGAAGTAAAGAAAGGTATACAGAAATAGAGAAAGATAAAAGCCCAGAGGCAAAATGTAGTTGGGATAATTTAAGAAAACTGGCAAAAAAAAAAAAAAAAAAAAA
>NW_026068073.1:1004113-1015250 GCF_014885135.2 Alexandromys fortis
GATTTTCGAGACAGGGTTTCTCTGTAGCTTTTTGGTTCCTGTCCTGGAACTAGCTCTTGTAGACCAGGCTGACCTCGAACTCACAAAGATCCGCCTGCCTCTGCCTCCCGAGTGCTGGGATTAAAGGCGTGCGCCACCACCGCCCGGCCATACTTATTTTTTTTAATATTTATTTACTTATTATATATACGATATTCTGTCTGTGTGTATGTCTGCAGGCCAGAAGAGGGCACCAGACCTCATTCCAGATGGTTGTGAGCCACCATGTGGTTGCCGGGAATTGAACTCAGGACCTTTGGAAGAACAGGCAATGCTCTTAACCACTGAGCCATCTCTCCAGCCCCCTTTACTTATTTTTTGTTTGGTTTGGTTTGAGCTAAAGTCCCCCTAAATAGTTCAGGCTGTCCTTGAACTCTGTATTCTCCTGCCTCAGAGTCTTGAGCACTGGAATGACAGGCATATACCATAATACAAGGCTCAAAAGCTCTACAGCCAGATACCCAGGGAAACCAAACTGACTGAAACCACCTATAGACTTCCTTTCAGGACCAGACACCCTCATCAGTGCCAGTCATGCAACCGGACACACACCAGACAGCTGGTTACGGACAGTCCTCCATGTCCCCACGGTCTGCTCCACTCAGCGCCATCATAGAGCAGGCCTTAGGAAGCACTGCATTCGACCGACATACTCCCCCAGATAGTGCTTTATTATAGAATATTAGTTTAAGGTGTGCCGCATTCGTTTATGCTGTGGAATAGTTGTATAATGATGCAAAGATGTGCTGCAGTTCTTTATGTTGCATTTGTTTAAGTCTGTGCAGCTGTTACTTTGCCTGTCTAAAACACCTGATTGGTCTAATAAAGAGCTGAACGGCCAATAGCAAGGCAGGAGCAAGGATAGGTGGGGCTGGCAGGCAGAGAATAAATAAGAGAAGAACTCTGAGAGAAGAGGGTCAAGGAACACTAAAAGGAAGCGAGGAGGACATCGGAGTCAGCTACCCAGCCCCCCAGCCAGTCGCAGAGTCAGAGTGAAAGTCAGATATACAGAAGTAAGAGAAGGAAAAGCCAGAGGCGTAAGGTTGATGGGATCATTTAAGTTAGAAAAGCTGGCTAAAAATAAACCAAGCTAGGGTGAGGCATTCATAAATAATACTCCGTGTGTGATTTATTGGGAGCTGGGTAGCAGGCCCCTCAAAGAGCAAAGAATAAAGAGTAAAACAAAACCCAACAGTTACAGTGTTTGTTTTGACTCTGAAGGGTGGCCCAGGCAGACCTAAGACCCTCCTTGTGCCCGACTGATAGAGCCATGACTTAGGAGCACTCACCCAGAACTTGACCAGGAAGAAGGCATGGGGTGGCCCTCGGTCATACAGCTCCCGGAGGCCACCCTTTTTCTCGGGGAACTTGTCATAGATCTGTCGCACGTCCACACTCTCCAGGGGCGGTGCTCCAGGACTGGGGCACTGCTGACTGATGTGGACAAACAGATGCCTCTGGAACTGCGACACAGGGTAAGGGGACATGAGCTAGACCCACATGCAGCCCGGTGGCCCCAGCAGTCTGTCCCAATCTGCTCACACCTCGTCCTCTCCCATTCTTCGGCCTAACCGCTTCGACATTTTCCATCCCTCACACAGCTCCAGAGCTGACTCAGTTCCCAGAACCCAGCACCTGCCCTCCTCTCTCCCACCATAGTTTGTCATTAATTTCCTTGAAAATTCCATTTCTGCTCCTGAAATTTACAATGCGGCACCCAGCAAACTCCTCTGTAACCCTCAAAGCCCAGCTCACACGTGTCCTTTACAGGGAAGACTTCACTAGCCCCCCCCCCACACACACACACACAGGGAGATCACCCTCTATACACACAAGAACTAGACATGTTGTAGAATATTAGATAAAGATGTGTTACATTTGTCCATGCTATGGAATATTTGTTTAAAGATGCAAAGATGTGCTGCGTTCTTTTACATTGCATTTGTTTTAACTCTGTGACCCTGTGTTACTTTGCCGTCTAAAACACTTGATTGGTCTAAGAAAGAGCTGAACGGCCTATTAGCTAGGCAGGAGAGAGGATGGGCGGGGCTCGTAGGCAGGAGAGAGGATGGGCGGGGCTCGTAGGCAGAGACCTGGGAGGAGAAGATCAAGGACCAAGAGCAGTAAGAGGAGGCACTGGGGCCGCCATCCAGCCATGGAGTAGGAAGTAAAGGGGGGCACAGAGAAAGGTAAAAGCCAAGAGGCAAGAGGCAGATGAGATGAGATAATTTAAGAAAAGCTGGCTAGAAACAAGCCAAGCTGAGGCTAGGCATTCCTAAGAAAGAATAAGTCTCCGTGTTTTTACTTGAGAGCTGGGTGGCCCCAAAAAGTAAGAAAGTCAACAACACTAGATAGGCTGGTTGTATAGTCCTGGGGCTAAAAGACCATCAAGTCCCTGAGCTTGCTGGCTGGATGGCGGCCCCCGTGTCCTCCTCTTACTTTCTTGGTCCTTGATCTTCTCCTACCAGATCTCTCTTACTTATTCACTCCGCCTGGCATCCCTGCAGCTCTCCTGCCTAGCTATTAGTCATTCAGCTTCTTGTCAGACCAATCAGATATTTTAGACAGAATTCAGTCTACCATAGAGAAGGGAAGCATAAAATCAACCTACAGATAATAGAAATGTCGGGAATAATTTATGTTATGAAAAATATCCTGGCAAGTATAGAAAGACTCAGAAGTGATAGTGTGTGGCCCAGGTATGTATAAGCCTGTTGAGACTGCAAGCGTGCAATATCACACCCAGTATACACAGCCCTGGGGCTGGAAGCCAGAGCTTCACACAGGCTTCCACTCTCCCGAGTTAAATCCCAGGCTTCAGGCTGACTTCTGAGCCCAAAGCAATGCTCCTCCAGGCTCCGGGGCTCTGGGAGCACAGACTTCCCAGCAGCATCGCCCTGTTTAGAAACCTTGACAGCCTGGTGGATGGCATTAGTGTGGCTGCAGACACTGCATGCAGTGAACATGCATCTCCCAGGCCTCTGCACTTGGACATGAGTGCATGACTAAAGTCTGGCCAATGGCATGTGAACAACAGGCCCATAAAATCTCTCTCTCCCTCCGCTGCCTGGCTGGATTCCGAGAGCCCAGATTCTGTACAGCTAGAAATGGCAAGGCCCAGGTCCTACATCGCTGGGGTAGCACTTCTGCTCAGCCCACTGCTGGGAACACACATGAAAAGCTAGAGCTGTGATGCACACTCGCCATAGCAGCCCTCAGGGAGCTGAGCTGGAAAGAAACAGGAAGTTCAAGGCCTGAGCTACAGAGTGAGACCCACCTTAACAACAAAGAAACCAGAGAAGCAGAACTATGGCTCCTTCCAGGCCCTTAATGTGCTATTGCAAAGTTGGTCCAATGGCAAGAATTTGCTATTAGGTGAATGACTGAATACCCTGTGTTTGATTCCCCAGAACACCATCATAACAGGCTCGGCAACACGGGCCTGCAATTTCAGTTCCGTTGAGCAGACTAGTTTATTTATCCCTGGCTCACTGCTTAGCCAGCCTGGGCTACTGGGTAAACTCAAGCCCAATCTCAAAACACAAGGTAGACACACCTCAGGCTGGCGACTGGGGACAGACGCACTCGCACATGCACGCACGCACGCACGCACCGACACACCAACAACGACAACTAGCTGCTGTCTTCTGTCCCGCCCTTTTCCAATCCAGCATCACCCAGCAACTGCCGCAGGTTTCACTCACCGAGTCAACTGCGCCTGGTGGTTCCACAAAGGCTGAGAACTCCACCAGCTGCAGGCGGGCAGTGCCCAGGGCCCGAGCCTGCCAGGCTGGGGGAGATGGAGCAGGCGGGGGCAGGGGTGAGAGGGCTGAGGGTGGCTCATACCCTTAAAAGAGAAGAAAGAATTGCTCACAACAAAGGACTGTGCCCTCTTGGCCACCTCCACTTAGAGCTATGGACAGGGATGGAGAGGTGGACCCTTTCCCCAGCACGACCTTGGAATAACACACAGCATCCTAGGGCTTCGGAAGTGAAGGCAGAAGCATGAGTTCAAAGTCATACTCAGCTACAAAGAAAATTCCACCCTGGGATACAGGAGGCTGCCTCAAAAAAGGATAAAGTGAAGGCACCGGATAGATGGCTCATATAGTCCTTGCCACTGTGTCAGAGGAAATCTACCAAATAATAATTCAAGAGATAAAATTTAAGAAAGCTTTTGGACCTGACCAAGTCTGGCTTGCAAGGGACATGGCAGAGAAGCAGCAGCCACGTCGGCAGGATGGGGCAGAGGCAACTCCAGAGGCACCTGGCCTGAATGCCTGAGCTGGTAAGCCCACTTCCGGACCTTGCATCAACTGGAATCAGTAAGCCTTTACTTTTTCTTGTTTTAATTTGGATAGTTTGCTAGGTTGTAGAGTGTTTAACTAGGCAAAAATGTATTAATTTGTTTATGCTGCATTTGTTTAACTATTTAAAGATGTATTGCATTTGGTTTAATTAAATAAAATTAACCTCGGCACAGAGAGGCGGGGCTAGCAGCCAGTTGGCAGGAAGTAGCAGGAAGGAGCTGAGCATGGGTTTTTTTAGTTGGGGTGGTGCGGGAAGAGTGGTTTCATGGGACGCCAACTGAGAAAGTCAGCTGCGACTCTAACTTTCTGAGCTTGCAGATTTTTACCCTCGCCTTTGAATCTTGAATTTTATAAGAATGTAGAGATTTAGTTCAGGCTACCGTTAGCAGCAGCAGAGCCATTAGTGGCGGGGCAGTTAGCAGTGTAAAGCACAGCGCCTTGTTCAGAAAGCAGCACTGCCGCTTGGAGCCTGTGGCATTTAACTGTGTGGTGGCCTGCGTGAGCTGTAACCCACCGTGCTGTGTGGTAGGTTTAGGAGGTATGGCCTTGCCACTGGGAGGGGGCCTGGCACTTTCAAAGCCATATACCATTCCTAGTTTGTGCTTCTTTAAGTGTGTGGTTTAAGATGTGAACCCACAGGCTGGGCGTGCAGTGGCACGTGCCTTTAGTCACTGCAATGGGAGTGTTATAGGCCAGCCCGGTCTACAGAGTGAGTGCTAGAACAGAAAAGCCCTGCCTCAAAAGAATAAATAAATAGAGCTGGGAGCCTTCAGCTTCTTCTTCCTGCCACCACGCTTCCTCTCGGCCATCACAGATGGCCCAAAATGAAATCTTTGGGATACAATGATCTTGGCCGTGGTGTTAGCATGTCACCGCAGCAGAAAGAGACAAACTGAGGGGGTAAGAACTCTTTCACCAATCCCCGTGGCCCTTCTGTGGTCAAACTGATGTAGAATTCTGGGCTAGTGGCAGAGCTACATGGAGAAGAAGCTGCCACCGAGGAAGAGATGGAAGCAGTCCCTAATGTTCACGCTGGGCTGCTAGATCAGCCATGCCGGAAGCCGCCATTCTGGCCTTGGATTTCTTTCCTCCTCCTCCTCCTCCTCCTCCTCCTCCTCCTCCTCCTCTTGTTTCAGCAAATTTAAGTTTAAACCACTAGGTTGTACACAGTTGAGAAAAAAGTGAAGGAATTGCTGTTGGGATCAGGAACACGGAGCAGGGGGGGCAGGGGAGCAGGCTCTCACCTGGTAGGTCAGTGGATGGGGGAGTCAGTGACACAGAGAACGGTGTCTGGGAGAAAGGCTTCACGCTGCAGGACAAAGGAAACCTGTGAGTGCTGTCTGATCATGAAAGGCTAGGCTCCGGGACCAGAACGTTCCACGAATGACGGTGCAGTGGGTGCGATGACTGCTCCTCGTGTTTTTCACATGTGACTGAGGTCAGTGTCAACTGACCCCCCCAAAGCCACACAGCCAGGGCGCCATCAAGCCTGGACTCCAACTCCAGTCATTCCCAACCACGAGGGATAGAACTGAACCTAGTGATTCAAGTATGCTATGCATGTGCTCCACAGAGTAACAGCCCCCTCTCTGGGGATCCTAGGCAGGAGCTCTATCACTGTGCCACACCCCAGCCCTCACTGGGGTACTCTAGAGAGAGGCTCTACTGTTGAGCTGCACCCCAGTTCCTGGGTTTTGCTGCAGGGTCTTGCTGTGTAGCCTAGGCTTGCCTGGAACTCGAGATCCTTCTGCCTCAACCTCTGGCATGCTGGGATAACGGGAAAGAGCCACTACACCTGTTCCACACGATGGAAATGTCCCACCTCTGTGCTGTCCCAAGGAGGTGGATTGCCACTTAGCGCCAGTCAAGCCTGAAGAATGGAACTTTTCGTGTAAATTTGATTCTTCTGCTTTTGAAACAGACTCATTTTGCAGGCTGTCCTAGAACTCAGAGACCCCCCTCCCTGTCTCCAGGGCATGGAACGCATGTGCAACCATGCCCAGCTGTAAACTTAGTCAATTCTAGTTTAACTGGCGACTCATAAATAATCACTGTAGATTCACACTCCAGAGGTCAGAGAGGTCAAGGGTCAACAGACCAAGAAGAATAAGACAAACCCAGGGACCTTCCATTGGAATCCCAGGGCCTCTTCTTCCCAGCTCCCAAATAAGTCCTTCAATGGATTTCCCACAATGCCATGGTCTCCTGTCACCTGGCCATCACTCACATGTCAGCTCTTCAGGAAGACCCCCCCTAGCCTTCTAAAGCAGATGGTGGCACAGTCAACATCACAGAAATTAGGGGCAGAGGCAGGAGCATCTAGACTGGGACTACAGAGCTGAGATCCTGTACTAAATAAATAAAAAAAGCAGACCTGATGGAGGAAGGTCATTGGTTAATTATAATAAAGAAACTTCTGTTTACTCCTCCCACCTATGCTTTAACCTATGAGGGCCAAGCATTTTCTTTATTATAATTAACTAATGACCTTCCTCCATCAGCAGACCCTTGAGGCTAGAGATGGACCCCAGTGGTAGAACACTTGACTAGCAAGTACAGAGCCCTGGAACCCAATTCTATAGATCTATGTGTATGTATACATATGTATATATACACATATGTTACATGCATATATGTGTGCATAGATACATGCATATATACACATGTTACACACATATATATTCCCCCTCTTTCTTTCTTTACACATTCCAGGTCCAGGAATTTACAGCTTCCTACTTTATTCCTCAAAAAGCGCACGCCCAGACACTATGTAGGTATTTAATATCAAACGGTGTCCCCTGTCATTGCAGAGGCTTGCCTCAGTTTCCTGCCTGTGAGCCTTACAAGGGTTGTTTATCTCTGTAAGCCTTACACGTGTTGTTTATCTGCCTAGAATATTCCCACCCCCACCTTTCGCCTGGCTAAACCCTACTAACCTCAGAGAAAACCCCAGAACTTTCTCCCTCACCAGAAAACCCCTGGTGGTTCCTCACAACGCTGCACACTTCCACTGTGTATGCCTGAAACCGAGGGCCTAATTAGCACTGGTCTCCCCCAGCGCCCAGCCACCCTGCTCTGCAGCGCACCTGCAGTCCCCACAGCCCCTAGGGACCCAGTGGCTGGACCCCACAACCTGTCATCTTACTCTCTGATAATACAAACCTGGTGGCTGGACCCCACAACCTGTCATTTTTTATTCTCTGATAATACAAAACTCCTATGTTGCCCTCACACAGCCAGGCTGCACCACCAGCATCCAGCCAGGCTACGGTGGTTCTAGGGCTCCTTTTTCTTTTTTTGGTTTTTCGAGACAAGGTAGCTATCAAGCCTATCCTGAACTAGCTCTTATAGTCCAGGCTGGCCTTAAACTCAGAGATCTACCTGCCTCTGCCTCTGCCTCCTGAGTGCTAAGATTAAAGGTGTGCACCACCACTGCCCAGCTGGGCTCCTTTTTCTTTTTCTTTTTTTTTTTAAATTTTCTAAGACACATTTTTTTTATTTATTTATTAAAGATTTCTGTCTCTTCCCCACCGCCGCCTCCCCTTTCCTTCCCCCTCCCCCAATCAAGTCCCCGTTCCTCGTCAGCCCAAAGAGCAATCAGGGTTCCCTGCCCTGTGGGAAGTCCAAGGACCACCCTCCTCCACCCAGGTCTAGTAAGGTGAGCATCCAAACTGCCTAGGCTCCCACAAAGCCAATACGTGCAGTAGGATCAAATGGGCTCCTTTTTCTACAACACATCTGGTTATCCTCAGTGCCCAGGGAGTCTCCAGATACCTGAGACTCGTGTTCTCCCCACAATGAAAGAATACAGTAGCCCCTTCCCCACCACCTTAGGGGTCTGGAAGCGAGCCTTCACAAGCATTTTAGCGGCCCCTCCCAGAAGTATCTTGGTCTATAACTGCCCTCCCATGATCCTCTGAGACCCACTCATCCTTCCCAGAAGCCTCTAGGTTTATTATTGTCTTCCCACAAGCGTTTTGGGAACCCTTCATCTGTCCTTGAGCCTTGGGCCTTAAGTTTCCCTTCTCATAATACTTAGCAGTCCTCTCTTCAAGGAACCTTAGGACTTCCTCCCCCAAAGCTTCTGGGCCTTCTTCTCCCTTCCAGGACCACCTGTATCCATAACTGACTTCCCCAAGACTTTATGGCTTCCTTTGTCCTCTGGGTCTACAATTGCCTTCCCATGATCCTTTGGGTCCCCTACATTCCTCCAAGGTGATCCTTTGGGACCCATTCAACCCTTCCCAGGGGAACTTCAGCAAACAACTGCCTTTCCCTGACGCTTTAGAATTCCCATGGCCTTACATCTGCCTTGCCATGAGCCTCTAGGACTGATGTTCTCACTTAGGAGCCGTTTTCTCCATGCACCCCTTTTCAGAGAGGCCCTACGCATAGAAGGGGGCACCCCCAGCAAGACCCTAGCCAGCAAAGTGCAGGGCTAGACTTCAAAGTCATCAGGCATGGCTCCAGAATCTATGTCCAAAATGGATGTAGGTGGGAGGGAAGGGGAAGTGCAGAGGACACAAAGTACTCACTCTGGAACATTCCACGGTGGCCCAGAGTTCCCGGACCAGAACTGGAAAAGCTCAGTGGTCTAGGAGGAGACACAGATAATGGTCAGATATCCCCTGCTGGCCATTCTAGCCCCATCCTTCCATCCACAGTTCCCAACCCAGGCCACCTGAGGGCCAGAAGGACCCAGCTTGGCCTGGAGGGACGGTGCAGAGATGAGCTGTGCCGAAGACATGGTAGCCATCGTCTGGAAGGCCTTGTCCTTGGAGACTTGGTCCTGAGGAAAGGTTGAGGCCCAAGTTAGCGGGAGTTCTAGTCAGGACAGCCAGTGTGGAATACTGTCAGGCTGTGCTAGGAGACGAAGGCATGGAGCTGCGACACAGGGTCCCCACCTACATTTTCTGCCCCTGCTGGCCTCCTCAGGAAGGGCAGTGTGGGAGGTACAGAGGTGTGAAGAGGGGCAAGGGGACTTACCACACTCAGAATCTGACCCAGGGTGGGGGCAGGGGTGCCAAGGGAACTGCAGGCTGCACCGGAACACGCCCTGAGTCAGCCTGACAGAGGCGAATGGGGACTGTGCACGGAGGATTGCCTTACCTCAGAGGGAGAAAGGTTCACAAGCCCAGGATAAGATACTAACGGGTTTTCTAAGTCAAGAAAGGGCTAGACATAGTGTTTCCGTATGCCCAGGCTACAGGAAATGAGACTTCCAAAATCCCCTGGGAACAGGAAGGGGCTGTTTCATATTCCAGACAGAACACAGAGGGGACCAAGAAAGTACAGAAAGATCGGAACCTCAGGGATGCAGACCTACAGAAAAGGAAGGGAGCACTTCCAAGTAAAAGAACAGGAAGTAAGTCGGCAGTGGTGGTGTACACCCCAAATCCCAGCACTCAGGAGGCAGAGGCAGGAGGAGCTATGAGTTTGGGGCTAGTCTTGTCTATAGAGCGAGTTCCAGGACAGCCAGGACAGCTAAAGCTACACAGAGACACTCTCTCAAAAGCAAACAAAACAAAACAGGAAATAATCTAGGCTAAAAGAAAAGAAATTGTATAAAAAGCAACAGGGATGAGGATTCAGGCTGGAGGGCACAGGGCGCTCACAGCAGCGTGGACAGAGTAGATAGTATAATCCCTCACAGAAAACACACATGCAGGCTAAGGGAGGCAAGGATGGACCAGAGAAACAAAAAGGAAAAGAAATGAGACCAGCAGGGGCGGAGGGAGGAAGAGGCTCTCAGCAGAGACCAGCAGGATCAGAGGGAGGAAGGGGCTCTCGCAGACAGAGACATCCTATCAGATACAGGAGTCATACAAACCTCTGCTTGATAAGCAGGCCTGTACCTGCAGGCCAGGCCACTCCCTCGGGGTCTCTGGTGCCAGTGGAGTTCTCTATCTCCCCATTCCCTCCATGTGGTGTGTGCCTGTCTGTCTGTTTCTCTGTCTCTGGATCTCTATCTACTCCCACACCATGTGTATGTACCCATCCCATCTCTCTGGGTCTCCCAATGTGTCTCTGAATCTCTGTCCTCTTCTCAAATGGAATCTCTGAATCTGTACCTCCCCTTCGCCTGCTCTCCCTCCCCGCTTCCTCCGTCTCCCTGCCCAGCCTCTCTACCTTCCTTTATCCTTACCTTCAGCTTGGACTGAATTTCTCTTGATTTCCTTCTAGCCAAAACCTGGATGTGACTCGAGACCTGGAGGGATGAGAAGTAGGTTTGAGCACAGGCCACACCCCTCGTCCCTGTAGCTGTCCATGCTGTTCCTCCACAGGTGAGCACAGCCATCTACAGCCTCCACGGCTGATCCTCCAGGCCCCTCTTGTCCTTCCTTCTTGGCTTTCAGTCCCTCTCTCTGAGCCCCTTTGTAATAACCCTCTACAGAAATCAGCTCTGACAAGATGGTTTAGCAGGGAAAGGCACGTGGCACCAAACCTAATGCCTGAAGCTCCGCCCCTGAGGCCTGCATGAGAAGAAGAGAACCAACTCCTGAATGTTGTCTTCTGATTTCTACATGCATACCATGGCACATGGTTACACACAGACACACACACTAAAAAAAGTGTACTTAAGGGGGCTGGAGAGATGGCTCAGAGGTTAAGAGCACTGACTGCTCTTCCAGAGGTCCTGAGTTCAATTCCCAGCAACCACATGGTGGCTCACGACCATCTGTAATGAGATCTGGTGCCCTCTTCTGGCCTGCAGGAATATATGCAGGCAGAATACTGTTACACATAATAAATACATCTTTTTAAAAACATTTCATATTACATTTTTT
>NW_026068073.1:1015356-1025193 GCF_014885135.2 Alexandromys fortis
ATATGGGTTCAAGTGCATCATGGTGCATATGCAGAGGTCAGAGGAAAAGCTGTGGGAGTTGGCTCTCCTAACATGTGGGTCCCACGGGTGGAATTCAGGTGAGGCTTAGCAGCAAGTCCCTTTACCCACCGAGCCATTTCACAGGCACATAATCTAAATATTTTACAGAAATATCTGACATGCCTACAACACAGGGCATGAAACATAGACCAGGGTTCAGTCCGTAAAGTTTGCCCTTCATTCATGAGGATGTCAGTTCAGTCCACGCAAATTCATAATCCTAGCGCTAGAGGGTGCAGACAGGTGCGGGCTGGTACTTGCTGGCTACCCAGACTGGTCAAATCAGCAAGCTTCAGGTTAGGGAGAGACCCAGTCTCAAAGCAGTGGGCAGCTACTGAGATAAAACCTGAGGTCATCCACGTACCTCCACATGCTCATTCACACATATGCATCGATACCCCCACACACACAAGCTTCATGTGCACACATGCCTGGATACCCACACACATATGCAAGCTTTATGCATAGGCATGTATGGATAGCCCCATACATATACAGGCTACAAACACATGCATCCATACCGCCCCCCCATACACCAATGCTCCCACACATACAGGCTTCATACACACACATGCATGGATACCCACACACACATACATACAAGCTTCATGCACACACGTGTGGATCCCCTACACATACAGGCTTCATGCACACACGTGTGGATACACACACACATACACGCTTCACGCACACACAAGCATGGATGTACCACACACACACAAGCTTTTCGTTCCCTTTTTAATCACATGAACCACATCTGCCTTGAACCTGAACGAGCACAGTAAGACAGCCCTCAGGAAGTGCCTGGCCCCAAACCAAAGCCCCAAAGTGTCGGTTTTGAGACCTGCTTGCGAGTTCTCGTCTTCCCTGTCCTCAGCTTGATGTAACGGGCAATGAGTTCATTCCGGCCTGGTGGGGTGAAAATGGAAAAGAGCAAGACTATCAGCAGAACTTCCTGCCAGAGAAGACAAGGATGAGGGCTGAAGTTAGCAAGCCAACAATCCTTACTCATCTATAGCCAGGGACTCCTCAGGGTCACCAGGTCAGTCATATACTAGCTATGTGGCCACTGACAAATCACTTAAGTCCTCTTGTGCCTCAGTTTCCCCTAATCTGTGCAGATTTTTCGAGAGTCTAAGTCATGGGAAGGGTACAACCCTCTGTTTTCTCATTTATTTATATATTTTTCTCTTTTTTCTTTTTTGAGACAGGTCTCTCTACATCGCCCTGCCTGTTCTAGAACTCACTATGTAGATCAGGCTGGCCTCAAACTCACAGAGATCCGCCTGTCTCTGCCTCCTCCAGTGCTGGGACTAAAGGCGTGCGCCACCACCACACCTGGCCTCATTTTTATTATTTTGAGCCCAGGGTCTATAAAGACGAGGTGAGCATAGAGCTCAGAATGTAGTTGTGGGTGACCCCGAATGCTCGCGGTGTGTACCACCACAGCTGGCTAGACTCTGGACACGTTAGTTAGTGTGACTTTCCTCACTGGGGTCAGGGCGGCCACCCGGGAACTCACCATACATCTTGCCCTCATCTGACAAGATGATCTTGCGTCGGCCACACGGAGGATATATGGCCAGGGCCTCTTGAAAACTCTGCTCGATGTCGGGGCTCCACACACCCTCAGCATCAGGGCCCCCATCTCCTCCAACACCCTCACTGCCTCCAGTGCCCTCCTCGCTGCCTTCCTCACTGCCCGTCCAGGCCCCGCCATCATCCAGGGGGGCCCCAGTCCGGGGTTCCCCCATCTGGGCCTGCAGAGACAAAGATCAGCAGCTATGTATGGTGTTGCAAGAACACGGCGGGAGCCCTGGCTGAGAGAGGAAGTTAGGCCTGGACCTCTGGGTTGAAGCCTCGACTCCTGGGTCTGAAGGAGGAGAGAAACCTAAGCATGGCACCTGGGAGGCTGTTCTCCCGAGCTCTCGGAGGAACTTGCATTGGGTTGAAGTCACCTGACCACTTCAGAGCGGTGCCTGAGACCATATAGATTAAGGCTGCATCCCGATCACCGATTTTAGGGAAGACCGGAGTCTGGTTAGTTGCCCGGAGTGAAAACCTCCAGTCCCACTGAGAAGGAACAGGTGC
The DNA here is from genome assembly GCF_014885135.2 of Alexandromys fortis. Lineage (NCBI taxonomy): Eukaryota > Metazoa > Chordata > Mammalia > Rodentia > Cricetidae > Alexandromys > Alexandromys fortis. The sequence goes on from NW_026068073.1 coordinate 1,017,508, forward strand.
TAAGAAAGGAGCAGCAGCTGCAGGAAAAGGAGAGGCTGAGTCCAAGATCCAGCGAGAGGGTGGGGCAGAGACCCAGGGACAGAGACCCAGATGGGCACAGAGAGAGGGGCATCGTCATGGCTTTCTGGCTGAGACCAGAAAGTAACCACAGAACCAGGTGGGGCTGGAGCTAGGGCGCCCATCAAGCCTCAGGCATTGGCACTCAGTCGTCCAGCCATCTGGAGGCCAGAACAAAGAGCCCAGGCATCCCCTCCCCCAGTCCCCATAACCCCCACTGTGGGCGGGGCCTGCATGCAAGCAGCCTCCACGGCCCGCCCCCTCCCCCTGGGCTCCGCTCCAACCCAAGCTCCCGTAGACTTTCCGGAGGCCAGGAACAGGGAAAACTTTTCCCGTATTGTCCGATACCGCCTCCCAGGAGGTTCCATGTCTTCCAGAACTTTCCCAGGCTCCCAAAGTTCTAAGTCCCATTCCCTCCTCTGGACTCTCTACCTGGTGAAGGTTAAGCGAACAAAGCCACCACCCCCCAGGCCCAGCCCAGTGTGTTTAGCAGCGTTCAGGACTCAACACAGCCCACCTCCATGTGGCCAGACAAAGGGACAAACTAGCTGGGCAAGACAGACATCCCTGAAGTCGTGCCCTAATCCCCAAGCCTCAGAAGAGCATGGCCGTAGGTCCAAGGGGCCTCGTGGCTCTCGCCCGGCCACCCCCACGCCTGCTCTGCTCCGTGAGGGGGCCACATGCCCACAGGGCGGACGCTTGCAGAAAGGATGGCCCGGGAGGCGCGCGCCTCGCACCAACAGGAGAGTGGCGGCCCTGCGCTCCACGTCCTGTGTCCGCAGCCCCCGGCCACCCCGCGCCCTCCTCCTGCCGCAGGCCATCCCCAGGCCCCTAACTCCGAGAAAGTTCCAGCGCCACACTACGGCTGTATCCCAACGCAAACTCGGGCCCCCAGGCAGAAAGAGGGCGGCGGGCAATTCCCACGCGGTCCCAGAAACACGCACCTCACCTCATCGCGCAGAACTTCCCACCCCAACTCACACACCCCAAGCAGAATCCCGATTCCCGCCGGCGCCTTCCTACCTCCCGGCCTGGGCAGGGGAGCCGCGGGCGGGCGGGGCAACACAGGGAGAAAGTTGCCGGGAGCTTTGTTTGGGAAAAGTGGGAGGGACCGCAGGGGGGGGCGGGCCCGGCAGCAGGCTCGGGATCCCACCGTGACACTCGCTGCAAGGTGTTTGCTTTGGGAGTGTGAGGCCATCTAAACACTGGGTGCAAATGTTGGGGTCTCTAGGAAAGGAGGTAGTTATGGGGGCCTGGATTCCTGGCTGTGAGGGAGGAAGCTGGGGCCTGGAGCCCTAGGTTTGAGAGAGGAATATTGGGATCTGGACTCTGGGTATGAGGGAGGACCTGGACTCAGGTGTCTGAGGGAGAAGCGTTGTTGGGCGTTGGGAGTTGAGGGAAGAGAGTCGACTCCTAGTTCTGATGGAGGGGGGACGCGACCTAAGTCACGCCGGCGGGAATCGGGATTCTGCTTGGGGTGTGTGAGTTGGGGTGGGAAGTTCTGCGTGTTTCTGGGACCGCGTGGGAATTGCCCGCCGCCCTCTTTCTGCCTGGGGGCTCGAGTTTGCGTTATAATGTGTGTTTGCTGAGGATGTGGAATTGGCAAGGAAGCAAAATAATCTTTACCAATTTTATATGTGTTTTTATTCTTATTCTGTTTCTAGATTTTTAAATTTTATTTATCTGTATGAGCGGTTTTCTACAGGTCTGCCAGAGGCCAGAAGAGGGCACTGGATCCCCTGTAAATGGAGTTTACAGATAGTTGTGGTCCACCTGTGTGGGTGAGTCAACTAAATCCAAGTCCTCTGGAAGAGCAGCCAGTGCTCTAAACCACTGAGCCATCTCTGCCATCGCACGCGCGCGTGTGTATCCATGTGTGTGTAACTGGAGATGAAACTCAGAACCCTGAGTCTCAAATGTGCTAGGCAGATGTTCCACCGCGGAGCTGTCTTAGTCCAACCTGTTTCTGTCTGATAAGTAAGGTGTTGGGGTGGGTTTGTTTACTTCTGAGAAGAACTCAGCTTCCTTGTGAGCCAGAGTCAAGCCTGTTGGGCTGGACCCCCCAGAGTTCCCGAAGATCCAAGGAAGTGTAGACTCCTCATTACAGCGGCACTAGTGGCTGCAGAATAGAGGCGGAGCCTGGGACCTGGGAGCGAAAGAGTTAGGGTCCTGGGTCTTGGGCTCTTAAATATAAAAATCTGAGTAAAAATGATACCATGCATCTATATTCCCAGCGCTTGGGGGTTGAGGCTGGCCTGGGTGTGCTGGTTTGTCTTCTACTGCTGTGAAAACCGCCATGATCAAAGTAACTTGGGGAGTGATGGTGCTATCTCAGATGAAAGGAAGTCAGAGCAGGAAGTCAAACCAAGAACCTGGAGGCAGGAGCTGAAGCAGAGGCCGTGAGAAAGTGCTGCTCACTGGCTCGCTTGCTCTGACTTGCTCGGCCTCTCAGCACCTGGAACGCTGGCCCAGGGTGGAACCGCCCACAGTGGGCTGGGCCCTTCGCTGCAGACTTGCCAACACGCCAGTTTGATGGGGACATTTCCTAACCCAAGCTCCCTCTTCCCAGACGACTCATGCCTGTGTTCACGAAGAGCTAAGCCGTGTGATGAACTACAGACTTTCCTCTGAGAAAATAGACAAACAGAACCCCCAGAACAACAAAGAAGCACGGTCACGAGATGGACATGACTCGAGGAAAAGGCTACCGCCACCCTTGTCGACTTGAACAGCGCCCTGAAAGTTGCCCCCTGACCTCCGCACCTGCTTATGCTGCACACACCGATCCAAGGCCATGTTCCACTGCACGGGTTTAAGGCCAGTCAGAGATGCATAAGACCCTATTTCTACATTTAAAAGGCAAGAAACGAGAAAAAAATGGAAGAAGACGGGCTGGCTGTCTCCAAACTCACAGCCAAGCGTGGCTGGCATATGGGCTTTGTGGGTCCGGGAATTTGGGGTCTTCTTGGAAAATATAACAGAGGACTGTAATTAGTTTTTACATGAAATGAGCTGGAAATGAGAAGACATCTACAGTCGTGCTCAGAGGTAGTCAGTGAATAAGGGCAATCAAATCCCTTAGCAATGAAGGCATTTACAGTCAAACCTAAGTTCGACCTGAGGACCTACATGGTGGCAGGCCAGAATCAACTCTTCAAAGTTGCCCTCTGACCTCCACATATGCACCATGGCATTCCTATGTGCTAACACTCTGATAAATAAAATTAATGATCTAAACCCGAATATGGAGTGAACAGAGGTCCGGGGAGTTCTGGGATACAGAAGCAGTGCTCTAACTTAAAGGGCGCGACCACCCGTGATTGTTGGTTAACTCCCATTGGAAAGTGGGGGGGGGGGCAGAGAACAGTGGGCAGGACTAAGGGTTCCAAGGCCTGAGGTCAGTGATTAGGGCGTGGCCCTGCGATGGGGGCGTGGCCAATACCCGATGGGGCACAGAAGCCGGGCCAGGTAATATAATAGAGGGCAAGATCATCTGGTGGGAGCGTGGTTATAGAACAGGGCCGTGATCAGGAGAGGATCTAGTGGTCTGACTTAAGGAAAGTAGTGAAGAGTGGAGGCGTGACTCCCTATGCAGGGGCATGACCGCGGAAGGAAGTCCTGGCTCATCCCTGAGGTTACCAGCAGGGGCGGGGACAGAGACACAAATAGGCTGTGCCTTAAGGGACGTGACAGGTGTGTCTTTTAGAGATCGGAGAGAGTTTAGGAAGGGATGCAGGTGGATCTCTGTGAGTTCAAGGCCAGCCTGTCTACAAAGAGTTCCAGGATAGCCATGACCATTTCACAGAGAAACCTTGTCTCGAAAAACCAAAAAGAGAGAGGAGGGGAGAAGGGTGTCATTAATGAACAATAGAGGTATAGATTTGACGGTGCCTAACAGGTGAAACTACGGTGATCGCGGGGTGGGCGTGGTCAGACAATTGGGGCGTGGCCAGTCTCGCGGAGCGGTGGCACCCAACGAACCCTTCAGTAATCTGCCCAGGCTCGAGGCCAAAACTGGATATTAACTGTCCCGGTCCGGCGGTGTCCGGAGCCGGGTGGCCGAGCTGTGGTCCAGGAGAAGGAGCGGATGTAGGCAAAGGTGAGGAACCGGGTCTGGGTGTGGCCGAACCCGAATGAACTGTGCCTGAAACGGAGAGTGCAAACAAGAACCAAGAGACGCAGGGCAGGTGGGCGGGCGGGAGCTTCCCAGAGAGCAGGGTCTGGGAAGGGGCCACAGAGGTGTGATTGTGGTATCCGAAACTGCCCTTGCCATAGCCCACCACCCGCAATGTGTCGACTGGGGGTCCTGCTGCTGCTGCTCCCCTCAGTCTTCGTGTCCTCCTTTGCTGTCCCGACCCATGATGCCGACGCTCAGGAGAGCTCCTCCGGGTTTCTGGGCCTTCAAAGTCTTCTCCAAAGCTTCAGCCGACTGTTTCTAAAAGTGAGTAATGGCAAGGCTTAGGGGACAGAGAGATGGGCCAGGCAGGAAATAAGAAAAGGAGTCAACGGAACACACAGGTCTGGAATGGTGTCTCGGATGGCAGAATGATTGTCTAGCATGCATGCAGCCTGGGCTTGATTGCCCAGCACCAGTTACACCAGCACTCAGGAGTTAGAGGCAGAAGGAACAAGAGTCCAAAAACACCACCTCCTACAATAAAAGTTCGAGACCAGCCTGGGATACATGAGACTTTATCTTAAGGAAAAGCAGGATTATAAGGTTGAACAGACAGGTGATGGGGAACAGGCAACACAAAAATAGGAAAAGAAACTAGGCCTGGCCAGGGCCGGAAAGCCCATCATCCCAGATAGCAGGTCCTTGGCTCATGTGAAACCCCAACGTGAAGGAAAAAAAGTTCAAGGTCAACCTAGGCAACCTAAATCAAACTCGGTTTCAAAAAATAAAAAGAGCCAGGCCTGGTTACCCATGCACTTGGGAGGTAAAGTACAGGACACTGTCTGTGAATTTGAAGCCAGCCTGGTCTGCATACTGAGTTCCAGGTCAGTCAGACTTAGAAGAGGGCTGGGGCTGTAGTGGCTGAGAGGTAGAGCCCCCCCCCCCAGTCAGGGGTGCCAAGCTTGCCTATGTATGGGGTAAGAGGTGAAGAAAAGAGGAGAGGTGGTAGCCAGACAGCAAGGCACTGGGACAGAAAGACAGACAGACATTGTGGCAAGAGGCTCTGGGGGGCCAGAGGACCAGGGGGAAAGGGACACCCTGGTTGTGCAGCAGGCATACACACTGTTTTTCTCTGGCCCTAGGAGGACCTGCTGCGAGACCTGGACAACTTCTTCTCCTCCCCCATGGACTTCCGGGACCTTCCCAAGAACTTCCATCAGGAAGAGAACCAGGAGCACAGAGTGGGGAACCATACCCTCTCCAGCCACCTGCAGATAGACAAGGTGCCTCTCTACCACCCATGGTACTGCTTTCCTGACGTGAGAGAGGAAAGCAGGTGTGTTCTGATTCTCCTGTGTCACCCTCACAGATGACTGACAACAGGACAGGGGAGGTGGTCGTCTCTGAGAAGGTGGTGGCCTCCATCGAGCCAGAGGGGAGCACAGAAGGAGACTGGAAGGTAAGGACCTCCCTTGCCCCAGGAACCCAGGAATCAGCATTTTTCTATAGTTGAAGAAGTCCACTGTGCCATACTGTTCCAGTTCCCTTTCTATTGCCGTCATAAACTATGTTAGCCAAAAGCAGCATGGAGAAAGAATGTGTTTGTCTGGTTCACAACCCATCACTTAGGGGAACTCATGACATCATTCATTCCTACTGTCAAGGGTAAAGAGAGAAAAAACACATCTTTGCTTGTTTTGCCTGTCTTAGGTGGTTCAGGACCTAAGGAATGGTGCTGCCCACAAGGGGTTTGGTCTTCCCACATCAATTAGCAACCTTGATGTAGTTCATTCCCATTCAGGGTCTCTTCCCAGGTGATTGTAGGCTGTGGCAAGTTGGTATTTAAAATTAGCCAGTGTGTGGGGCTGGAGAGATGGCTCAGTGGTTAGAGTTCAATTCCCAGCAACCACATGGTGGCTCACAACCATCTGTAATGAGATCTGGTGCCCTCTTCAGGCATACACACAGACAGAATATTGTATACATAATAAATAAATATTTAAAAAATTAGCCAGTGCGCACTCTGTACATGGAATATCCTCCAAATTTCTGAGCCTCAGTGTGACTGTGTCAGAAGGGCAGGTCCATAGGTGTGGTGGTAAACATAGGTGATCCCAGTGCTTGGAAGGCTGAGACAGGAGGATTGCCACGATTTCAGGCCAAAGGCAAGAGGATTTCTGTGAGTTGGAGGCCAGCCTGATCTACAAAGCAAGTGGCAGGCCAGCCTGGACTACATATCAGGACCCTGTCTCAAAACAAACCCAAAAAGTCTACTTGTAAACTTCAGAAAGTGTTTTGGTCTTCTCAGAGAGTTTTAGCATCTCCACCGGCTTTGTGAACTTCATTCTTTGTAAAGTCCAGCAATTTCAGAAGTACAGGGCACACCTCAGAGATTTTTTGTTTATGTTGGTTTAGCTTGGGATTTGTGTGTCTGCCTGTGCCCACACAGGGGATGCCCAAGTGGGGGTTGAGTGTCTTCCTCATCACACTCCACCTATTTGTTTTTATTTTTATTGTTTTTGAGATAAGGTCTCCTTACATAGCTGGCCTTGAACTCACTGGGATTGCCCCCCACCTTGCTTTTGCCTGAGTGCTGGGTCTGAAGGTGTGGGACACCACAACGGGCCTCTATTTTATTTGGGGGGGACAGAATTTCTCACAAATTTAAAGCTCATTCATCCAGTCAAGCTAACTGGCTTGCAAACTGGCAGGGATCCTCCAGCCTCTGCCTCCCCCCAAACCAAGTGTGGCCATTACCGGCATATGCTGCCCTGGCTCCTCCATAAATGCTGGAGACTGGACTCGAGTCCTCACAGCTGGGCACAAGCACTGCACTGACGGAGCCTTTTTTTGAGACAGGTCTCACTCTGTAGCCTAGGCTAGCCCAACTGAGGTTAGGGTGATTTCAAAAGAAGAATTTGGTATAGACAGCCAGGAATGGTGACATGCCGTGTTTGTTTTTGTGTTTTATTTTGGTTTGGTTTTCGGTTTTGGTTTTTTTGAGATAGGATCTCTCATGTCATAGCCCTGGCTGTCCTGGAACTTGCCTTGTATTGCAAGCTGACCTTAAACTCTGAGATCCACCTGCTTCTGCCTCCTAGATGCTGGGTTTAAAGTCGTGTGCCACCACACCTGGCATAATTTAAGGTGTTTGATTTAGGATGACCCAATATTTATGCCTCCACCTCCCAAATGTTGGGGTTCCCAAACTTAATGCTTTCTTTTTTGTTTGTTCTGGGTTTGTTTTTGATGTTTTTTCTATATAACCCTGCCTGGCCTGGAACTCACTCTGTGTAGCAGGCTAGTCTTGAACTCAGAGAAATTTCCCTGCTGCTTCTGCCTCCTGAGTGCTGGGATCAAAGGTGTGTGCCACCAACACCCAGCTAATACGTTTGGTTAAGAACACTGGCTGTTTTTCAGAGGATCCACATGGCAGCTCACAACTGTAAATCCAGTTCCAAGGGACCTAACACCCTCACACCAATGAAATGTACATAAAAAATAAAATAAAT
>NW_026068073.1:1025452-1089075 GCF_014885135.2 Alexandromys fortis
GGTCTACAAGAGCGAATTCCAGGATAGCTAGGCCTGTTACACAGTAAAATCCTTTCTTAAAAAAAAAAAAAAAAAAAGGCAGGCCAGAGAGGGCATCAGGTGAGTGTGATGAGCTTGCGAGGCACCTCCATGTGTGTTGGGAGCCCAGCTCACATTCTCCGCAGAGCACTGCTGCTGCATGCAAGTTCCACACATGCTTAACATTCAGGGACACCCATATTGGGGGGCTCTGAGGTCCAGCCTCAGTACCCCCTCAGGGTTCAGAACAGCAAGGGAAAACTGGCTGAAAAGGATCTGAGAGTGAACAAACCAGCCCCAACCCGTTTCCTCCTCATGTCTCTCTAGTCTTTGAAAAAAGGGGTTTGCTCCCCACAAGGCTTCCACCAGACCAAATTTGCAATTCTTTAGGTAATAGCAATGATACCGAGCATGCCTTTCAGAGACCCACGAAAACTGACTGACAAAACGGGCGCCTGTTAGCTTACCACTGCCGCGGGGGGCGTGCCCGTGAAGCTCCCTGCTTTAAGTCCCAGCACCCAGCACCCACATGGCAGTTCACAACTGTAGCTCCAGTTCCAGGGGATCTGGCGTCCTTCCATAGACATACATAAAGGCAAAACGCCAATGCAAATAAAAAGAAAATAAGTAAATAATAAAACCAAACGTATTCCACAAAGAACGCCGCTGGCCAGACAGAAAACGGAACGATCTTCCCAAAAAGGGCTTTTAACCGAAAAGCACACAGGGAGCTGATATGGAGGTTGAGGTGGCCCAGCTTCTTGGATGTGCTGTGTGGCATTTGACCAGCATGTCCTGTGCCTCATTCCTAGGTGCCCAAAGTGGAGGAGAGAGACACCCTGGTGCCCATGCAGAAGGCCACAGATAGTTTTCACCCAGAGCCCCGGCGGGTGGCTTTCTGGATCATGAAGATGCCAAGGCGGAGGACCCAGCCAGACGTCCAGGATGGGAGCCGCTGGCTCATAGAAAAGCGACATCGCTTGCAGGCCATCCGGGACGGGCTCCGTGGAGGTGCACATGAGGACAACCTCAAGGAAGAGGTCCGTGTCGCCCAGCACGCCAAGCTACCTGTACGAAAGACACACTTTCTCTACATCCTCAGGCCGTCCCAGCAGCTGTAGGGGGCCAATGTCCCTGCATAGTCCTTACCTACCCCAGCACCATATGGAAATAAAGTGTTTTCTTCAATCTAGCATTTTCTCCTTTTGATATCTGTTCCCAGCAAAGCCACAGTAGCCACTTCCTCTAAGACATGCATGTATTCAACACACACATTGAGCTCTGCGTGTGGCTGGACCAGCTCTTGCCTGCGTCCCATTCAGAACACTCGCCATCTTGGTCAGGGTTTGCACTGCTGTGACAAAACACCAGGACCAAAGAGCACGTGGGGGGGAGGTGGCGTACACTTCAGCATTGCTGTCCATCACTAAAGGAAGTCAGGATAGAAACTCAAACAGGGCAGAGGATCCTGGAGGTGGGAGCTGATGGAGGGGAGCTGCTTACTGGCTTGCTACCCAGAGCTTGCTCAGCCCACCTCTTTCTTTTCTTTCTCTTTTTTTTTCCCTAGAGACAGGGTTTCCCTGTGAAACAGGCCTGGCTATCCTAGAACTCACTCTGTAGACCAGACTGGCCTCCAACTCACAGAGATCCACCTGCCTCTGCCTCCTAAATGCTGGGATTAAAGGTGTGCGCCATCTCTTGGCCTTTAGCCCACCTTCTCATAGAAGCCAGGACCAACAGTCCAGCACCACCAACGATGGGTTGGCCTCCCTCCCCTTCCTCCCCTCCATCACTGAACACAAAACGAGAGAATGCCTTACTGCTGGATCTATCTTGAGGAGGCATTTCCTCAGCTGAGCCTCCTTCCTCTGATGATGACTATACTTGTGTCAAGTTGACACCCAAACCATTTCTTGGTTGGGCAACTTGGTCTCCTATGACACCATGGTGTGCACCTGGTACTGAAGCCTTTGATCCAGCACATCTGCCCTTTCAAGCCCCAAGTTTTTAAAGGAACCGACCTGCCAAGCCACACCAGCTTTTTTGAGTTTGGTTTTTGTTTTTTTGAGACAGGGTTTCTCTTTAGCTTTGGAGGCTGTTCTGGAACTAGCTCCTGTAGAACAGGCTGGTCTCAAACTCAAAGAGATCGCCTGCCTCTACCTCCCAGTACTGGGATTAAAGGCATGTGCCACCACTGCCCGGCCCAAAATATGTTTTTTTAGATTTTACAAAATTACCAGAGATCTTACAAAAGGAAAAACAAATATTGAAAGGTTAATATTTGTAAACATAAAAATGTTTCTTGTTAAAAAATATGAATTTTGTTTAAAATTTTATTGCTAAAATTTTTATTTTTTATTCTTATTTTTGGTTTTTCAAGACAGGATTTCTTTGTGTATCCCTGGCTATCCTGAAACTCACTCTGAAGATGACTCCGGCCTCAAATTCAGAGAGATCCGCCTACCTCTGCCTCCTGAGTGCTTGGATTAAGCTGTGTACTGCCACCACCTGGCTGAAAGATTAATATTTGTAATTTATTTGTATCACTGTTTCGTCTGCATGTATGTCTGTGCACCATATGTGTGCCTGGAGTTGGGAAGAAGAGCATCAGAGCTGTGGAGAGTGGAGTTACAGACCTGAGCTGCCATGTGGTGCTGGGATTCCATCCCAGGTCTCTGGAACAAAGCCACTGCCCTTGACCACTGATCTACCTCTACAGTCTCAGGAATAAATTGTGCTAATAAATAGTTAATAGTGTCCACCATGCCCCACAACCTGTGCTGAAAACAGTTGGCATACCTTTTTTTCAAGATAAAGTGTCTTCGTTTGCTTTCTATTGCTTGGACAAACACTATGATCAAAAACAACTCAGGGAGTAAAGGGTTTATTTCATAGTACAACTCTCAGATCACATGCACTGCGAGGGAAATCATGCAAGTGCTCAAAGCAGGACTGAAGCAGAGGCCACTCTCACAGAGACCCACCTGCCTCTGCCTCCCCAGTGCTCCACCTGTCCCTGCCTCCCCAGTGCTCCACCTGTCCCTGCCTCCCCAGTGCTCCACCACCTGTCCCTACCTCCCCAGTGCTCCACCACCTGTCCCTACCTCCCCAGTGCTCCACCACCTGTCTCTGCCTCCCTAGTGCTCCACCCCCTGCCTGCCTCCCCACTGCCTCTACCTCCCCAGTGCTGCTCCACCCCCTGCCCAAGTCACTGGCAGCTGAGCTACATGTCCAGCTCCGATCATTAACTGCATTTATGTGTTTTTAAACAAGGAGTAGGAGGGTACACACATGACATAGTATGGCATGGATTCAGAGGACCTCCTTCCACCATGTAGGTTCTAGGGATTCATCCCAGGTCACCAGGATGGGTGACAATATCTTCACTCGCTGAATCAACTCACCAGCTTTATTTTTTGGATATTCTCACTACGTAATTGGGCCAGCCTAGGACCTCGTAGACCAGGCTGACCTCACTTTCCTCAGTCTTCCTGCCTCTGCCTCCTGTGCACTGACTGTTATGCCCAAATCACAGAGTCCCCTGCCAAAACCGAGCAAAGAACCTTTATTCTTACACAAGTTCGTGAACTCAGACTCCCCGGTAATGGATTGGAGAGCCCAAACTCAGTTGGGGTGGGGTTTTTATAATAGCAGAGGTGGGGTGAGAGACCCCTGATTGGCTGACATTTGTCTAGAAGTGTCCTGGTGGAAAATGATGGGTGTATGGGTGTGTGCTGGCAGGTGATCCTATCTACAACACTTGGAATGTTAGGAATTTCCTTTGGATGGTCTGTTCCTGGGTGGTGCCTGGGTGGTCTAAGCTGTCTTTCTTGGAATCAGGTATTGCCTAGGGTAAACTACCAAGACTCAGGCCTCTACTAAGACTCTTGGCTGCATCCTACCCTGACAATGCCCAACTAAACAAAAAATGGTAAGCACCTCGTCATTCTGTTAGTGCCCATTTTGGGTAGAGCTCCTGAACCCTGGAGCGGCGTTTACGAATATCACTTGATGGACGGAACAGATTAAGCAGACCCAGAGGCGAAGGAAAGTGCGACAGGAGGACCGTGGTTTCTGAAGTGACAAACGGAAGAGCGGCTGGAGTCTTCCGTTCCAAATATTTTTGGGAATCAGTCCAGTCACCTGCACCTTCTTCACTGCCATGGGGGGGAAAAAGCCCTCCTTCCTCTTGAATTCCCATTCAAGGTTTGATGGGCTGAGGCACGGTGATTGCTCCATGTTCGATAATAGCCTGGACTAAATAGCTAGGCAATGTCTCAATAAATAAGAAAGTAAATAAGTTATAAATTTTGAAGGAATGCGGATTGGGTACATGTTAATGCCAGAGGAGGGCATGGAGCGGAAGTGAGCTGGACCAGGCTGTGCATCATTGTGACGGTAGCGAGCGGGTCGGACCCAAGAGAAGACACAAAGGACTCGGATCTGTGACTGACAAGAAGCAATGGCTAAACAGGAAGTCCTTCAGTCAAACCCTACCCTGCTATTTCGCCAAGCAGAAGGGGAAGATCCTGTGCCACATAACAGATCTGCCGGTGGTCTAGAGCCAGCAAGGCTCGCTCTACCAGTGCGCATGCGCTCGCTCAGGTCCAAGGGATCCTCCCGAACTAGTCTACGCACGCGCCAGCTCTGGGCTCACGGTAAGGGATCGGCTAGCGTCTTCGACCTGGTGTGCGCCTGCGTGGAGGGGCGGGGCTTGAGGAAGGCCCGGTCATTTGCATTTCTGGCGGGAAAGGCGCGAGCACGCGTTCGCAACCGCCATTAGTCGTCGGTGGCCCTCAGCTGTGTCCCGAGAGGCACGACTCCAGGTATGCCCTGCCTGTGGCGACTTTCCCGAGGGGAGCCACGTCAGCCACACCCGAAATTATTACGGGACTCCCCAGTAACATCACCAGCCAACTCCTTTAAAAAAAAGTTCCCAGTTTTGACCAAAACTCCTCCGAAGTGTATGAAATACCCCTCTTGGAAGCTTTTTATTTTAGTTAGTTGCTTTTGTTTGTTTTTTGTTTGATTCCCGAGACACGGTTTCTCCGTGTAGTTCTGATTGTCCTGGAACTCACTCTGTAGACCAGGGTGGCCTCGAACTCACAGAGATCTGCCTGCCTCTGCCTCCCTAGTGCTGGGATTAAAGGCGTGCGCCACCACCGGCTTTGCTTTGTTTTGCTTTGTTTAGACGGATTTATTTTTATTTTATGTGTATGTGCACCAGTTGCGATCCTGTGGAGACCAGAAAAGGTTGTTGGACCTCAGGAACTAAAATTGCAGATGGTTGTGAGCTGCCTTGTGGGTGGTGGGACGGAACCCAGGTCTTCTGGAAGAGCTGCCTCTCAGGAGCTCTGCTTTGGTGTCTGAGACAGGGCCTCACTGATGCTCAATGTTGGCTCCTGCTGCGTCAGCCTCCTGAGCGCTGATACCACATCATCAGCCAGAATCTTCGAGATAGCCCTTCAGATTCTCCCTCAAAACTCGTCAGAGACTCTTGCTGTGAAATCCAAGGCCTACTGCATACTCTAAAAGTTCCCCGCGGACCCTGAAATCCAGGGGCGCCGTAGGCATGCAGCCCTTGAATTCTAGTTCAGGAACCCTCCCAGACTTCCTCTTAGGATAGGAGGACCCACCCATGTCCAAGGCCTCTCAAACACCCACCAGAAACTTCATCTCCCTACTTCTTGAAGAGATCCTTTTCCCTCCCCTTGACCCTTTTCTGCCTACTGAGTTCCTGAATGTCCCTGAAAGATCTCCCTTCCCCAGTGCCCTCTAAAAGCCCCTGGGCTGGACAGCAGGAGGATCACCACTATGAAGGCCAGCCTGGTCTACCCAGATTCAGAAGGCCTGCTGAAGCTCCAAAAGCCAAATAATAATGTTTCCAGAAAATGCGCAGTTAGTGGAATACAGGCCAAGCAGAGTGGTGGTTGCATTTCATGAGAGACAGAGAGGCAAGCAGGTAGGAACCAAACCCTCTGACCCTTGGCCCTAGGTGCCCTCTCGGCCTCAAAGGTACTGTTGCCTGGCACCTGGGGGAATTGCCCTTTCTCTTGAAGGTGACCCTTACTTTTATTTTCATTTGTTTGGTTGATTGGTCTTTTTGGTTTTTGTTTTTTAAGATAGGGTTTCTCTGTAGTTTTGGAGCCTGTCCTGGAACTAGCTCTTATAGACCAGGCTGGCCTCAAACTCACAGAGATCTGCCTGCCTCTCCCGAGGGCTGGGATTAAAGGTGTGCACCCACCACCACCCAACTGGTTGGGGTTTGTTTGTTTGTTTGTTTGTTTGGGGGTTCTCTTTGTTTTTCAAGACGGGGTCTCTCTGTGCAGTAGTATTGGCTGTCCTGGAATTTACTCTGAAGACCAGGCTGGCCTCAAACTCACAGAGATCCACCTGTCTCTCTGCCTCTCAAGTGCTGGGATTCAAGGAGTGCACCACCACCTGGCGAAAGTGACTCTAACTGACCTGACTGTAAGAGGAGCAACCCAGCCCTGTCAGGGTGCAGAGGAGGGATCCCTATGTTGACAAGGGCCTGTGAGGGTCAGGCTGGGAGCTGGGAACCCAGGGAACAGCAGGCCTGGGGACATGGAGACCACTGATGGAGAGGAAGCATGGCTCAGTGGTTAAGAGCACTTGTTCTGTGTCACCTGGATGGCTCACACCTTTAATCCCAGCACTCTGAAGCAGGTGGATCTTGGAGTTCAAAGCTGGGCTGGTCTTTGTGGCAAGTTCTGAGCCAGTGAGGGCTACAAAGAGGGACCTTGTTTTGTTTTTCAAAAAACAAACAAACCTTAAACACTACTCTTACAAATGACCCAGTTTCATTCCCAGCACCCACATGCAGTCCACAGCCATCTGTATCTCCAGTTCCAGGGGAGCTGATGCCCTCCTCTGGCCGCCAAAGGTATCACACACACACACACAATGCACTCACACATAAAATAAAAAATAAACCTAAAGGGAAAAAAGGCAAGGAAGCAGCAGTCCTGTGATGCATATTCCTGGTGTGGCAGAAAGACCACAGATTCAAGGCCAAGCTGGCCGTCTTAGGGTGGGCTTGTTTCAGTGAGTAGGCTGGAGTCAGCTTAGCAGTAAAGTCCTTGTCTAGAACTGACTAGTGAGGGACTGGTGTGCTTCAGCATACAGCACTTGCCTAGCACCCACCAATGAAAGAATGACAGCGTGGCTTACTGAGAAAAGTCCGTGGAAGAGGGGAGAGCAAGGCTGAAAGTGGCTCAAATCCAGGATCAGATGGGCAGTCTCTAGGCAGTATAGGAGCCTCTTGAGTTTGGTGTTCAGCTCAGGAGGAATGAGCTGTTTCTAGGCAATGAGACAGGAAGGCAAGGAGCTCCCAGACAGAGACCACAGTAGGAGCCACAGGCCACTCTACAGAACGCAATGCAGGTTAGAGCTGCCAGAAGATACAGCATGATCTGGGGAGAGAAAGCAGCTGACCCAGGCCACACTGTGCCTCTGTTGCTAGACCCAAGCAGGTTCTCGCCCCAAGGTGATGGGAAACAATGTCCAGGCAGGTCAGCTCTGGAGGCTGGGCCATGGGCCTGGAGAGAAGGACCTCAGTCAAGACTTGTGAGGAAAAGCCGGGCATTGGTGGCGCACGCCTTTAATCCCAGCACCAGCCTGGTCTACAGAGCTAGTTCCAGGACAGGCTCCAAAGCCACAGAGAAACCCTGTCTCGAAAAACCAAAAAAAAAAGAAAAAGAAAAGACTTGTGAGGAAAGTGAGACCAGCACAAGGCAGAATCGCAAGGACAGGGATGATGACTTGGTGGGGAACAGACTTGGCCACAAGGCCTGGGGCAACAGTTAGCCCCACCCTCTTGCCTCCCCCTTTGATCTTGCTACCTGCTCTCACTGCCCAGGTTGCCATCCCATACCTCAAACCCATAAAACAGGTTGGAGTTGGGGTGGGGATGGCAAACAGGTTCCGAGAACCCTGGGGGCCTGGGGCAGAGATGGAGCAGTTAGAGCACGGCTGGTCAGAGGAAACCATTACTCTGCCTGTCCTTGTAGGAGCTGTCTGGGCAGGCTGCCCCTTTCCCAGCCCTCCCTGCAGCGGAGCAGAGGGGAGAATTTCAGCAGCAGCGACAGAGGTGCAGGAGTGGTCCATGGACCTGCCAGAGGACCCGGCTAGTTCCACTGAACCAAGTAGGTGTCTGCCTGGAAGAGATGGGGTACGTGTCACTTGTGTGCTTGCCACACGTCTGTTCCCATTTCCTCTTCTCTGGAGGGCTACTGGGGACAGGAGGCTCCACACACGTAACGTCCCCCTCTTTCACCAACTCCTCCTGTGCTTGGGTCGTGGGCCAGTGATACCTTTCCTTCGGGTAAAACAAGTGCCCTGACCCTCTCTCTTCTGCTGCACCTTCCCCAACACTGGCATCTGTCTGTCACCTGCTTAGAGCACAGCTCCACAGACCTTATGCCCCTCTTGCCGGTATTCCCCAGTGTGTGTTTGCGCGCATGTGTGTGTGTCCTCATGCACACGCACATATAGACAGTCTTACAATGCAGGAGATGGAATCCAGGGTTTTGTGTGTGTTAGGCAATCAGCACTGAGCTGTTTTTGTTTCTGAGACAGGTCTGGCTTTGCACTTTGACCCCTCTACCTCTTCTTCTCAAGTGTTGAGACTGCATGTGTGTGCCACTGTGCTCAGCTTACAAATATAACTTTTAACTTCTTAAGAGAGAAGAGTTAGCAAGGGACTGTAGTCCTGGAACTGAGGGACTAAGGCAAGATGATGGAAAGGTGAAAGAAAGGTGATATGAACGGTGTTAACTGACTTTATTTAACTCTACAATTACAAACTGTTTTCTGCATTAAGCAGCATAAAAACATGCTGAGTTACTTCTGTGTTTTCAGACATCTTTGAGAGCTGGTGTGTGCTGCTTCCCACTCACAGAGCACGTCGCTCTGTCTTGGCCTGCTCCCGTGCAGTCAGCCTCTGTCTTCTCTCACTCCCCTTCTCTTTCCTGCCCTGTCTCAGCAGCCCTGTTCCCAAGTATCTCTCCTTGCTCTGCTGTCATGGTCTCTTCCCTCACCTCGGCTCTAATTGCTCTCTCTCCATCTCCTGAGGATGCGCTGACAGGGAGAGCCAGTCTGATTAAGAACCTCATTGCAGGAGCATCTTGTCTTTGCTCCTGGGTGTCTGCAAGTGGGCCTGCAGCTTTGCTCGAGGCTGAGAGCTGCACCTCGGCCTCAGGAGTAACCTCTGCAAATAAGGTTTTACAGGTAGTCCCAGCGTGCTAGGACTAGAAGGCAGCCTGGCTTAGGGGGGAATGACTGCCACCTAAACCTCGCCTGCACCAGCAGAGGGCGTGTGGCCACCAGGAACTGTGACTATAGCCAAGTCTACTCCTGAGACTGCCCTGGGAAAGGGAAGAACTCACACAGGAAACGCAAAGGTTGAAAGACAGGGATGGCAAAGGAGAGAGAAGACACTGAAACAAGATGGAGGACAGGAGAAAACAGGATCGAGGGACAGAGGACAGAGGCTGGACATATGAGAGAGGTTGGGGAAGAAGTAGAAGATCCCAAAAGAAAGGTTGAGCTGGGTGGTGGTGGCATACACCTTTAATCCCAGCAAGGCAAGTGGATCTCTGTGAGTTCGAGGCCAGCCTGATCTATAGAGTGACTTCCAGGACAGCCACGGGGACACAGAGAAACTCTTGTCTTAAAAAAGGAAAGAAAAAGAGACTGGAGAGATGGCTCAGTGGTTGAGAGCGCTGACTGTTCTTCCAGAGGATTTGGGTTCAATTCCCAGCACCCACATGGCAGCTCACAACTGTCTATAACTCCAATCCTAGGGGATCCAGAATCCTCACAAAAAAAAAAAAAAAAAAAAAAAAAAGGCTGAAACAGTGTCTTGGGAAGGGGCTACATACCGGTGGCCTTACTTAGCCGTAATAAAGTCCTCCCTTGTAACATGGAGGATAAAGAGCAGTGAGCCAGCCCAAGTCCACCTCCCTAACTAACCTGGGCCCTTTATGCCCTCCCATGGGAGCCAGGAGGGTCCAGGTCAAACCGGTGCCCTGAACCCTGGAAGTGTGAGAGTGAGAGGGGGCTCTCCTGTGAGGAAGGCGACTGCGGCCTGCGGCAACTCTGATGCTCCTGCCTCAGACTCATCTCTAGGAAGAGCAGCTGCCATGGTTCTAATGTTCCATAAGTGCCTGTGGTTATGTGCCAAGCAGAGGGCCTACCCACACTTTATCCCTTTCCTAAAGGCCACCGCTGAGGCTCAGAGTTGAGTCCTGAGCCTGCTGGGGTGTGGAGCAGGTTGCTCCCTTCATCCCCAATTCAGCCGCTAGCCTGCAGCCATGTGCAGTAGGCATCATCCCAGCAAGCCAGGCCAGTGAGGGTATGAAAGCCTCCTCTAATTTGGAGACACTCCATGACATGGAGTATCTATTGAGTGCCTGCTGTATTCATGCAGTGTGAGTGTAGCTAAAGACCAGCAGATCCCAGAAGACAGGCACAGACACATATACACAATGGCTCTGAGCCGGGTGAGAGCTGCTCTGCCAACACACACACCACACACGCATGCATGCATGCACACACACATCTTCACACATGGGCACAGAGCAGCCCTCTCAGTCCTCTTGAGGCAGGATTTTACTGGCATGGAAACAGACCTCCCAAAGAAAAGTCTTGCCACAGACTTGTGGTGCTGCTGACTCGGGAGTCTGACGTCTGACAGGAGGCTCAGCTCCTAACCAGTCCCCTGCTACCCCCACCGAGACAGCCCCATCCCTCCTCTTCCTCTCGGTGCTGGGCCTGAGCTCCTTCAGCTCTGATGTAGAGAGACCTGCTCCCTGGGGAACTGGAAGAAGGGCTGCAGCAGGCGGGATCGATCTAGGCTGCCCGCGCCTTATCGGATTGTTCCTGGTTCTTCCCAGAATCCTCCTCCTTGTTTTCCTCAGGCCTGGTCCCCTCTGCCCATAGTCTGGGAGGCTGGAGAAGGGCAGAGGTGAGAGAGGGTTATCTCAGAGCTCACTAATGGCTCCTGAGCCCATTGGACAGGCAGCAGGGGGCACTCCCTGGCCTGAGAGATGGGAACCGCTTGGGAGCCTCCTCCTGTCCTTTACCAATCTCAATCACAGACAGCTCTGAATAAATGATCCCCCAACTCAACAGAGCCTGAGTATTAGGCAGAGGATCCTGGTGTCCGCTCACACGGGCTGGGCCCTCTCTTCTCTACAGTGTACCTCTGGGAGCAGCCTGAAGAAGTGACTTCAGGACCACTGCTCAGCCTGGAGGAACAGATCCTTAACTCCACATTTGAAGCCTGTGACCCTCACAAGACAGGTGGGGGCTGGGGAGCCACAGGGAGGGGTCCTCCAGGGGATGGAGTAGGAAGGACTTTTTTTTTTCTTTTTTTTTCTTAAAGATTTATTTATTTATTTATTTATTTATTTATTTATTTTTATGTATTTATTATATATACAACATTCCTTCCATGTATGTCAGAAGAGGGAACCAGATCTCATCACAGATGGTTGTGAGCCACCATGTGGTTGCTGGGAATTGAACTCAGGACCTTTGGAGGAGCAGGCAATGCTCTTAACCACTGAGCCATCTCTCCACCCCCCCCCCCACCAAAAGGAAGGGCTTAAGGCCTGCTGGGGAATTAGCCTCTAGCTGGGCACAGCAGGAGGTACTGTCCTGCCTCATGCTCTTTGTCTACTCTGAGATGGACTGGGAAACTTGACTCTGGGGAGAGACTTGCCCCAGGTTCCTCTGCATGTGGGGCAGGAGTGTCACCAAACCCATTGATGACAGACACTGTTCCCGAGCCATGGCCTGCCCCACTGGCAATTGCCCAGTTCAGTCCTCCCCACCATGCTCTGTCCCAGGCACTGTGGCTGTAACCCACCTCCTGGCCTACCTGGAGGCTGTGACAGGGCAAGGGCCCCAGGACGTGCGTCTCCAAACCCTGGCCCGAAGCTTAGACCCTTATGGGAAGGGTGATGGGGCGACTGTGGAGTTGGACACCTTTCTGGTAGTCATGCGGGACTGGATTGCTGCCTGCCAGCTGCATGGGTGAGTCCTTATACCACAGCCTCCCCCATGGGAAGTCTTGCAAGTTTGCTCTGCAGCTAGTACCAGTTAGACCCAGGAAGCCCATGTGGTTGACTTGAGGCTAAGAAAAGGCCTGTGAGAAGATATGAAGGGGTGAAGGGGTCTGAGACCTTGGATGGTGCAGGGGTCCAGGATGTACAACTAGAAAGGACTGACAGTAGCAAGAGCTGTCATTCACAGCCCAGGCCCTGCCATCTGGCCTCACCCTCCGCCCATAAAGCCACTCTCACCCGACTGCCCTCCCTTCCACCACCCAGACCTCTGCAGACACAGGTCATGGATATGGTGGCCGCAGGGGATCTGAGCCTCTTGCCTTTGATACAGGGGATTAGAGCGGGCAGAGGAGACGGCCTTCGGGGGAGCCCTAGCTTCTCCACACCTGCCATCTGGTGAGACTATTTATAGAAGGAGGCGGGTGGCAGGGGTCAGCGGGAGGGGGCGGGGGGTTAGCAGGGACCTCTCATCTGTTGGCTCTACACAGCAAGGGCTAAAGAGACAACTGGGGCCGTTGCTCAGCCTGCAGCTGTGGTGTCTCTGTGGGACAGTCCCCTCATCCTGGACATTGGGGTCAGGTTTTCCATTCCTCCGCCAGCTCCAGCCCTAGTGCAGAAGCTGAGGACACTGCAGCTTCTTGCTGTCCAGCTGAGGCACCTGCCCTGTGGAAATCTTCCCTTGGTGCAGGGCACTGTTGCCCTGTCAGGCTCCTCCTCTTGGCTCTGCCCACACACACCCCTTACACCTGCTGCCTTTCCTTGGGAACAGGCACCTGTCCAGCTGTATTCCAGCCCTATGCTAGGGTGCTGGGTGCCCAGGACCCCACACCTTAGAGGTGCACCTCTAAAAGTGGCCCTCCAGAACCCAGCCTGTAGCTTTCTTGGCATTCTCTTTTTCTGTTTGTTTGGTTTGGTTTGTTTGGGTTTTTTGAGACAGAGTTTCTCTGTATATCCCTGGCTGCGCTGGAACTCACTGTGTACAGACCAGGCTGGCCTTGAACTCACAGACTGCTAGAATTAAAGGTGCCTCCACATCCAGTTCTTGGTATTCTCTTGAACCTTGAGGCTTCTTCAGTCTTGGGGGCCAGGGAGGTCTGTGAGTAGCAGAGGGTTAGGCCAGGTCAAGTAGGGAAAGACAGAGAGAGAAAGGAGGCTTAGGCAGAGACTGGGGAGTGCTTAGGAAGAGGGTATGGGAGAGTGAGGGTGGGCATGGTGGTGTAGTCTAATGGGCTGGACTCAAAACATGACAGACTGGAGCTGATGAGTACCTGGGGAGAGCACCGGGCAGTGGTGGCGCACGCCTTTAATCCCAGCACTCAGGAGGCAGAGACAGGCGGATCTCTGTGAGTTCGAGGCCAGCCTGGTCTACAGAGCGAGTTCCAGGACAGGCTCCAAAAATACAGAGAAACCCTGTCTCGAAAACAACAATAACAACAAAACAAAGAAAAAAAAAATCTCTGGGGAAAGCTGGGACCAGAAGAATGGGGCTTGGGGAAGTAGAGGTACCCCTGGGGACTGGCTCTGAAGACCTGACTAGCTCCAGGCAAACATGAGCAAGCAGCCTGTGTAATAAGAGTAATTCAGCCCAGGGAACCCCAAAGCTACACATGGAGTCCTGAAACAATCTCAGAGTCCTTGGGAACCCCAATTTTTAAAGTCACTAGAGAGTCCAATCTCCTTTTGTTTGTTTCTCCCTTTCTAGCATGCCCAGAAGCTGAGGAGCCAGCCAACTTAGAGAGCTTTGGAGGAGAAGACCCCAGGCCTGAGGGGTGCTTGTCCTCCCCACCCCCATCCCACTCCATTTTCTCCAGCCTGTCTGGGGCCAGGGAGTGGGGAGATTGGTGTCCTTTGGCTCAGAGAAGCCTCAGAGTCTCATTCTGATTTGTCTTCAGAGGAACCTGGGAAGCTGGGGGGTGGGAGCAGGAGCATGGCTGGTGACCTAGGCCCTTGCTGCCCTCAGGCCTGCCACAGCTGAGCTGCTGAGCAGCCTGGAGGACCTAGAGCTCAGCAACCGGCGCCTCGCTGGTGAGAACGCCAAGCTGCAGCACAGTGTTGAGACTGCTGAGGAGGGTTCAGCGCGCCTAGGGGAGGAGATTGCATCCCTGCGCAAGCAGCTGCGAAGGTGAGAGCCTATGTCTTCCTTCCTGCCAAAGAGCTTGGGCCTCTGGTACAGGTAAGCATTCCACTGCCCAACCCCTGTCTTCCATTTCCCTCTATCTGCATCTTGCCTCTGGCCTTTGGGTTCATTCTGACTGTCTCCTTCCAGTTTTTGCTGTCATTCTCTGTCCTCTACCTCCTTTCTTTCTTTTCTGAGTGACCCCATGCTCCCTTCCTCCAGTGTCTCCACCCCACACTGCATGCCCCCGTCCTTTTCTCTCTGCCCCAGCTTAGCTTGCATCTGGTCATAGTCTCCCTCATAGTCTGGGATGTTCTGCTCTGCTTCTCTGCCTGCCTCCGCTCACATCTGTGCCACCCGTCAGCACCCAGCAGGCCCTGCAGGTGGCCAAGGCTTTGGATGAAGAACTAGAGGACCTGAAGACTCTGGCCAAGAGCCTGGAAGAGCAGAATCGCAGCCTGATGGCCCAGGCCCGGCACACAGTGAGTGCAGGCAGAGCACCTCTGCTTGCAGCAAAAGGACAGAGGTGAAGAGGCAAAGGTTACCTGACTCCAGGTCCTGTTCACCCACACTCCCCCCAGGCCTACCTGCCATCCCTCATGAGCCTCCTCAACCCAACTCTTGAGTGATGCAGGCCCTGACTGCACTCCATCCTCAGGGAGGATGGAGCAGGGCTGAAACTGATTCTATCCTCTCTGGGGTGGGCCAGGAGAAGGAGCAGCAGCACCTGGTAGCTGAGGTGGAGACGCTACAGGAGGAGGTAAGCTGAGGCCCGTCCTCCTTTAAGGGTTCCTGGCCCTGTCCTGCAAACCAAGGAGGCCCAGCATCCCACAGGCTGTGTTAGTCCCTGGGTTCGTGTTGAGGCCCTGGCCAGTTCTTCCCTTGTCTGCATTATGGTGCCCACCATCGGGAGCAAGCCAGTGGCTTCACTTCACGGGGTAGTGTGAGGTTTAAGCCAGAAGATGTTCAGAAAGTTCCTAACTCAAGATAGGAGATGTAGGGTGTGTGCAGTAAAATCCTGCAAACTGACATAGTGTTCCATGCCTGTCATCCCAGTATTAGGGAGTCTGAAGCAGGAGGATTTTGATTTTAAGGCCAGCCTGAGTTATATAACAAGACTATCTGAAAAAATAATCAGATATCATTATTTATATCAGTATGTTATGGGTTTGATCCCTGGCAGTGTAAGTGAAACTGTGAGGCGGTTTAAACGGGTTGTTTGTTTGTTTGTTTGTTTTGGTTTTTCAAGACACAGCTTCTCTGTAGCTTTGGAGCCTGTCCTGGAACTAGCTCTCGAACTCACAGAGATCCTCCTGCTCTTCCTCCTGAGTACTGGGATTAAAGGCATGCACCACCACTGCCCAGCTTGTTTAAACATTTTTTAAGCATAAGCTTTGAGGCCACTCCCAGGAGCACGATGGGCCACCTCAGGCCTGTGACTCTTTCCTTCCCTTGTAAGCTTTTGTTTCTGTTTTTCATTTTGGTGGTGTTGGAGATGGAGCTCTGGGCAACTAGCCACCAGGCCTGGGTGTTCTCCAGGAGCCAGAAGGAGCCTGCACAGTTGGGTTGTGTTAATGGTGAAGGGACGGTGTTTTCCTGAGGACCAGTCCCTACAACTGATTTAAGTCCCTGTTCACTCTGAGTTCTTGTCCACATTGAAATTCATCTAAGGTTAAATGATATCCCTCCTCCCCAAGGCAGGAGATCAGTTGCAGATCCATGGTGGGTTCACATCCCAGGCAGCTTCGGCCCTCACTTGACACCCATCCTCTGCTGTCCTTGCAGATGGACAGCCTTCGTTCCATCTACTTAGCCATCCATGGGCAGGCCAGAATTGCCTTCAAATCTGGGTTTAGCCCTTGTGCCACCTGCTGTGCCCGTCTCCTCTCCTGGGTCACCCAGGGGAACTGGCTGCTTTCCTGTGGAGACACAGAGCTGCGCCTGTGTGGTCTACCTCTGCTGCCCTGCAGTAGTTCTGTGTGAGCTGGGAGGGAAGCTCACTCAGAATCAGCTGTCCCATGGTTCCGAGGTTCCCCCTCCTTGCCAGTCATGGCTCAGGGCCTCTGAACCATTCTCTGGCTTTTCAGCCCCAGTTAGAAGTTCTCTGCTTTGTGGACCCTAGCTCCTATCCTGAGTCTCTGTCCTGTGTCTGTACCCTAGGTTCCACTTGTTTACTCTCCAATGGCGCCTTTGTAAACTGTTGTCCCCCTTCCCGGGCCATGGGAGTCCCTGGGCAGGACGGTTGCTGCCTTGAAACCTGCACTCAGATGGTGTAAAATAGCTTAGAGAACTTTTTTTTTAAAGAATCCATTTTATGTCTGGATGTTTTCTGTCTGTGCATCATGTGAGTGCCTAGTCTCTGAAGAGACCAGAAGAGGGTGTGGGATCCTCTGGAACTGGCTACAGACGGTTGTGAGCTACCATGTGGGTGCTGTGAATTGAACGTGGGTCCTCTGGAAGAACAGCCAGTGCTCTTAACCACTGTGCCATCTCTCCAGCCCCCAGAATATTTTTTTTTAAAGAAAGAAGGGAATCTTATCCCAACACTTGGGAGGCAGAGGCAGGCAAACTCCGTGAGCTCAAGGCTTATGTGGTCTAACAAGTGAGTTTCAGGACAACCAGAGTTATGTAGAGGTAGCCTGTCATCAAAGGAGGGAAGAATTAAGGAGACAATCCTGCAGGGCCCTTGTCACAGCTCCCAGGCACCCAGTTGTGATGGTTGTCCTGCCCTCTGGTGTCTGCAGCACCAGGGGCTGCTACATGCCAGATCTGCCCAAAGTAGTTTCTGATGTGTGGGTTATCTGATGGCTCAACGGCTTTTTTCTTTTTCTTCTTTTTTTTTTTTAAATTCTGTTTGTTTTTATGTATGAGTATTCTGTATGTATGCCTGCATGCCAGAAGGAGGCATCAGATACCATTATAGATGGTTGTGAGCCACCATGTGGTTGCTGGGAATTGAACTCAGGTCCTCTGGAAGAATAGTCAGTGCTCTTAACTGCTAAACCATCTCTCCAGTCCTGGCTTTTTTTTTTTTTTTTTTTTTTTTATTAAGTGAGAGTATGCTGAGAATGGAACCCAGAATCACATGTGTTAGGCAAGCAACACTGAGCCACATCCCCAGCCACGGGCTCCTGCATACCCAGTCTCTTGACAGCATTTTTTCCTGCTTGTGACCTCATAGTCACTGATGGCTTAATGCAGGTGGGAGGCACCAGCTCCCCCCCCCACACACACACACACGCATGCGCGCGCGCGCGCACACACACACACACACACACACACACACACACTCCTGCCTCTCTCTGCATTATGTCAACAGCCATCTTCACCATATCGTTGGCTGGGGAGGATCCCTAAACCACAGCTGCAAGGGAGCCTGGGAGGATATCTTGTCTTCAGTCTGGAGCTGAGACAGCCAGGAGGGGCTAGGGTAGCTGTTCCTTCAACAGCTGGGTTTCCTTGTCACTGCCCCCAGGGCATGTCATGCAACCAGCCAAAGCCAGCCCAGTGAACAGGCCACCAGCACCCCTGACTTCTGCCCCAGGCTCTGTGCCTGCAGAGAAATGTCCCTAGGCATCTAACTCTGTAGCTGAATCTATTCTCAGCTCCTTGCTGGCCTGCTGCAGCTACCCACTGGGATCTAGAGATTGAGATCTCAGGTTACAGCAGGGCCGGGGAGGGTAACGGGACACTCAGCCTCCAATGGTCTGACTGCTGGCTGAATCCCAAAAACCCACAGCCAGTGCTTCTGCAGGAGTCTGCAGGGTGTTTTTGGGTCCCCCCACCACCACCACCAGGTGGACAGGTGTTGACACAGCACTCCCAGCTGTCCTTCCTCTACCCTTCACCCAGGTAGCCCAGGCTGCTGCGGTGAAGGACCTGGGGCAGGGACAGGCTGGAGACCAGAAGAGCTGGCCTCTGTATCCTGGGCTCTCGAGAAGGATGAGGTTTGCCAGACTTCAGGGGCCTGGCCTGGGACTTTGAATGCTCATATCCTTCCTTCCTTCCTTCCTTCTTTCCTTTTTTTTTTTTTCCCCAAGGCTGGTTTCTTCTATATATCAGTCCTGGCTGTCCTGGAAATCACTCTGTAGACCGGGTTGGCCTCACAGAGATCCATGAGCCTCTGCCTCCCAAGTGCTGGGATTAAAGGTGTACGCGCCACCACCACCCAGCTGAAATGTCAAATTCTTTTATTTTGTTTTGTTTTTAATTTTTGAGACGGTCTTGTTATGTGGCCCAGGCTGGCCTGGTACTCAAACCAGTCCTCCCATTTCAGCTTCCCTGGTGCTGAGATGATAGGTGTATTTCCTCACACCCAGCTTTGAGCCATTGTATTCTTAGGTCCCACTGGGACCTCGCATCAGCCCTTTCCTGACCTCACTGCCTCCCCTTGGGAGGCTCAGCACAGGCACCCCCTCTCATCAAGCCCTGTTTGGGCCTCCTCAGTGAGGTTTACATTCTCTGCTTCTCACATGTCCTTCCCCCAGAGGCTGGGTATTAGAGGTGGGCTGGACATCACAGTTTGCTGAAGGAAATAATTGTACGAGTAGGTAAACACTAGGGTTGCTCCAGGGGAAACTGGACAGGAAAGCAAAGGATATGGATAAAAGAAGAAACCAAAATATAATTATTGGAGCCGGGCATGAAGATTAGGTATGGTGGCCCATACCCACTGAACAGGAAGATCACAAGTTCAAAGCCTGCCCAAGCTATATATTGATACTGTGTGTATGCATGTGTGCGTGTATGTGTTCTGGGCTCACCATACTTTCCTTTAGTTTTGTATGATAGGAACACTTATAGGAGGTGCGTGGCTCTGCTGATCTGCTCTATCTGTTGTCATTAGTAGAAGAGCTGTGTGGTCTGGAATAAATTCCTCAATCCCTCTGGGCCTGAGCTGCCTTTATCTTCAAAAATGGGAAGAGAGTTGGAATCCCCCGTGCAAAGTGCTTGGAAGTCACTATTTGCAGCGACCCCATGACATCCCCTGATCAGTGGGAAAATGGTCCCAGCAGGGCAAGGGGAGAAGAAAGGGCTAGCTGGGGTGCACATGGCAGTAAGTAAGCCAGGCTTTCCTCCTTCAGAACGGGAAGCTGCTAGCAGAGCGAGATGGCGTGAGGAGGCGGAGTGAGGAGCTAGCCACAGAGAAAGATGCTTTGAAGGTGCAGCATGTGCGGGACTGCTCACCTCCCCGCACCCAAGTCAGCACTGCAGCTGCTGAGAAGAGGCTCTTGCATCAGATTCCACACACCTCAGGGCTGCCCAGGCAGAGCAGCTGACCCCCATGGGTGTCACTGGAGGCTGAGGGGAGATGTGGGGGCTCTTGGAGGCTGGGTGGAGAATTGATAGGCTCCTTCCTTGGCAGCGGCAGCTCCGTGAGTGCGAACAGCTCATTTGTCAGCGTGAAGCAGTCCTCTCCGAGGTGAGGGCCAGGGCGGCAGACCTGCACTTGCCATGCCTTCCTAGCCCCTGCCTTGTGTGCCAGGAGCCCACCCAGCCCTGAGCCCTGGGCAAGCAGCCCAGACAGGCCTCCTTGGGTCTCAGGGTGGCCTGCAGAGTCTGGAAGCCTCTGCCCCAGGCTTTCCCAACTCAGCCAAACCCCACTTCAGCAGCTTCATGTCTTAGGGGACTGAACCCTGCCTCTGTTCCCCAGCGTACCCGCCATGCAGAGAGTCTGGCCCAGACTCTGGAGGAGTACAGAACCACCACCCAGGTAACAAGTACCCATCTTTATGGGGTCTCCGCATCTGCTGCCCTCCTCCCCACTAGACTGCTACATCTCTCTGCCCCTCCCTTCCTCACTCTGCATCCCACAGCACTCACCTCTGGGAGCTCCTGACCCCTCCCTGGGCAGTCTGCCCCGTGGCTCCATTGTCAGTTTTCTCTGAGTCTGTTCTGCTTTTGTGATGTTCCTGGCTGTGTTTTATGTTCTGGGCTTGGCTTCTGTGCTCTTTGGGAGTTTCTGCCACTGCTTCTTCATCCTTGGCAATATGTGTCTGGCAAGAGGAGCCCAAGATATGTGGGGCTCCACCAGAGACCATGCTCTGCTTCCTTGCAGGAACTAAGGCAAGAAATCTCAAACTTGGAAGAGCAGTTGAGTCTGAGCCAGGAAGGCCCAGAGGAGTGAGTGGATAGTCAAGAGGGGACAGGTCGCGGTGGAGGGGAGGACGGTCAGGCATGAAAGGGGCAGGGTAAAGGTTGCAGGCTGGTCCAAAAGATAGGACTCTCCTGTGTGGCCAGGCTCCTGGAACGGGCTGAGGTGGGAAGAGTAGGCTGGATCATGGCAGCACCCCCATCACTGGACCTGGAGATTCAGGCTATCCGGCAGGTAGGCTCTGCTTCCGTGGAATGTTTTAGAGGACACCAAGGCACAAACTCCATGTGCCCCTGTGCGGACCCTCACTTCTGGCTCATAGTCCCAGAGGGCCGGGCTCTTGGCACTTGGTGACTCTAGCTCACACTGCTGCCACGTAGCACCTCCCAGGCACCTGCCCTTCTCCAGCTTGCTGTGCCTCAACCTCAGCTGTGGAGACTCCCTGTGGCCATGTTCCCTAACATCTACCAATCTATGGCCCCATCACCAATTCCCTCTGCACCTTGCTCTGGCCCTGTATCTAGGAGCAGGATGCATCAGGTGTTGGCCTCTCCAGTCCTCTGTATGGAGTGTGGCAGTGGGAGGAGGCTGAGCCGCATGAGGAAACTGAGTTTCCCTCTGAGGTGAGCAGAGGAGTCTCTGAGCCACAAAAGTCCTGGGGCCCCCAAGGGGATTGCAGGATCCC
The DNA here is from genome assembly GCF_014885135.2 of Alexandromys fortis. Taxonomy (NCBI): domain Eukaryota; kingdom Metazoa; phylum Chordata; class Mammalia; order Rodentia; family Cricetidae; genus Alexandromys; species Alexandromys fortis. The sequence goes on from NW_026068073.1 coordinate 1,046,458, forward strand.
ACTGACTTTTCTAGCCCTCTAGCTCTGTTGTCTACTCCTGAGTTTAACTCTGAGGAAGCAGCCCCAGCCAACAGGACACACCCCTGCCCTCAAGGGACAGGCAAACTAAGCTACCCTGTAGAATCCTGTCATGATTCCCTTATTTACAATTGTTCATATTGTGGAAGATATGAAGTGTCTTTAAGAAAAGCTGCTGGGGCCAGGCAGTGGTGGCGCACACCTTTAATCCCAGCACTTGGGAAGCAGAGGTAGACAGATCTCTGATTCTGAGGCCAGCCTGATCTAAAGAGCAAGTGCCAGGACAGGCTCCAAAGCTACAGAGAAATCCTGTCTTGGGGGGTAAAAAAAAAGCCAAAAGCTGCTGGGCAGTGGTAGCATGCACCTTTAATCCCAAACTTGAGAGGCAGAGGAAGGCAGATCTCTGGGTTCGAGTTCCAGGTCAGACGAGCTACACACAGAAACCCTGTCTCAACACCCCCCCCAAAAAAAAGAGAAAAGAAAAGAAAGAAAAGCTTAGTACTTAAATAAGTCTGGGCTGCACAGAGACCCTGTCTAAAAAGGGGGGTTAGGGCAGGCAGAAAGGCAAATGTGGCAGCTTAGCAAGCTCACCGTGGTTAGAGTCCCTCTTTCCCTGAGGATAGAACCCAAGTCTGCACTGTGCAAGGCAAGTGCTCTACCACTGAGCAGAAGCCCCAGGGTGCCCCTGTGCTGGCTCCATACACAGCTGACACCAGACAGAAGTCAGCCCCAGTGGGCCAGCTGGTTCAGGCGACAGACACCTGGGACAGAGGTGGGAGACAGGGAGGGGAAGTGACCTTGTCTTAGGACGTTTAACCAGCCAGTGTGACTTGAGTGAGGAAGTAGGCAAAGGGGATTGTGCCTATCTCAGGCAGGGTAGGGACAGGGCAGGAGGGCAATGCTGAGAAAGGAGTGGGGGAAGTGACGTCTTAGAGGACATCTGGGGGCACCAGAGGTGGCCAGGTGCACAGGCTGGAGGTCACTGTTGGGATGGATGTGGTGACTCACTCTGCAATTCTGGAACTGGGAAGGCATAAGCAGGAGGCTTACCATGAATTTGAGGTCAGCCTGAGCTATAGAGTTAGATCCTATCTCAAAGAAAGAAAAATGTGGGGCAAGGTGGCCACACAGTAGAAGCAGGAGGAGTTCACGGCCATCCTCTGTACACCATGAGCTCATACCAGCTTGGGCAACACAAGACCCTGTCTCAACAAACAGAACAACAGTAACAAAAGTGTCAGGTTAGTGGAGTTTGTGACTGAGGTCCCAGGCACAAAAGAGACGTCTCTAGATCTGGGCCCTTCGGAGGAGCAGGGAGCAGCCTGAGTCCCACAGAGGGAAGCGAGGAGAACAGGCTGGTGGGCAGAGGCATCCTGGAAACATTAATGTCTGGTCCTCAGAAGGAGCTAGGTAGAGTTACCAGTGTCCATGGCACATGTGGCTTTTCCTTGGTGCTGAGAGGGACCCCTATGGGAAGCTTAAAAACTTGTATCCCTGGGGCCATCCACCTTGGTCTGGACCTCAAGTAGAGGGGGTCTGGCTGGGCTACTGGTGTGAAGATAAGGAGACTAAACCTTAATGTTCTGCAGAGAAACTTCCAGAGAGAGCCACTGCATGGTCTAGAAGGAAGCAGAACACCATCCTCAAGGTAAGGAGTAGGTTGATGGGTCCTCCCTCTGTGGATTCTGGCTGTGAGAGGATCAGGACCAATGGCACCCTGCCAGAATAAACATACCCCTCCACTCCTCAGTCTGTGAGCACATCCTGACCCTGGCAATTCCAAGAGGAGGTGGACACCTAGACCCCAGAGAGGCTTTCAGGGGCTATGGGGGGCACCCCAAAGACCAGCCTGGATGTTATAGGTTTGCAGTTGTTACCCTACAGGGAGCCAGAGATGCAGGGACAAGGCTGATAGACACCTTGAGGGCTCCCAGCCGTGGAAGACCCTGCAGGCTCCAGAACCAATCTTGGGCCCCCATTCCTTGAGGGTCCTCTATGACCCTCCATAGATCCCGGAGTCCAGCTGTGTGACTGATGGGATGTGTTTTGAGGCCTTACTCAGGCTTTGAGTAAGAATAGAAAACACTGGATGTCTGGTCACAGCGCCCCCGGCTTCCTGTGGGGTCCCCTCCTCCAGACTCCTGCTGTTGCGGCTAATGAGGCCCCTATACAACCTCTAATTGGACTTGCCTGGGCAGAGCTGAGATTGGCTGCCTGGGTGCTCTGAGCAGTGTGACCTCCTCCTACGTCATGAGGATAGGAGGAGGAAGGATGGGCTGCTATCAGCACATTTCCAGGGTGGCACCCAGCCCAGGACTAGGGTGACAAACACTGCGGCCCAAGATGGGATGAGGCTGGGGCCTGACCTCAAGGGGATGGGGACTCAACAGCCCTCAGCCCACATGAGCATTTCAGGGGCTCACACAGCAGTGTATAGTGGGCCTGGGTGGGAGCAACTGTGTCTCTGAGGCTACTGGCTTGATAGCAGGGGCTAGATCCCTGATCCTCAGGCATAGGCTGGTGTCAGGGGCACCTGGGTCCCTGTGGAGCCATCGGCCTCTGGAGCTTAATAGCAGGGCCTCCAAAGCTGTGTCCCTAAAGCAGAGGCTTGGGGAAGCAGGGGCTCGCACACCTAGAGAAGTGGTTTGGACTTGAGGATCCCAAATAGTGAGCTTCAGAGCTGAGAGAGGGGAGGTGCTTTCCCAGTCTCTGACAAGAGCTGAAAGACCAAGGCTAAGAAATGGCTTAGCACCCCCAACAGGGGGCCCAGAGTTCACATACCCTGGGGTCTCTGGTATTGGGGGTAAAGCACAGACTTTGTTTCTGCCTGGGGATCAGCTGGAAAGGGACAAGTAGGAAAGCCTACGTCAAGGGCTTCTCAGCCTTTGGGGGGTCACAAACTCCCAGATTTGATTGTTTTCAATCTCTGAAAAGTATACACAGGAGCGCCCATCAGACTGAGGTGGTGAGAGAACTGGGGGGGAGAGGTGTCCAATGACTCTGTTTGCTATAGGTTGTCCAGAAGACAGGAAGAAGAGGAAGAAGAAAGCTGGGTCCTGGTAGGCAATCCCTAGCACCCTTCCTATCCCTAAGAGCTGAGCATTAATTCCACCCCTTCCCCCCAGCTTGAAGTCCTCAGGAACAGACAGAAAATCATTTGGTCAGGCGATAACAAGGCCCTCGGTGCAGCTAATGAGAGGCGGGGTGGGAATGGAAAGGGGGAGGCTGGAGGCAGTTGCCAGCCAGGATGTTCCCCAGAGACCCCAGCCACATACGTATAGTCTGAGCCTGGAGCCTCACAGCTAACACTACACCCCCACTGCACCGCGAACTCCCACACAGTCCCACTCACCAAAGAACTAGTGGCCTCCGTGATTGGTCAGACGGCCTGGGCCTGGACAGCGCCACCTTTCTCCGTGGCTAGACAAAATGAAGGTCTCAGGCCAGCTCTGCTCAAGGGAAGGTAAAGGAACGCAATGAGAGATGAGTCCAGGGCTTGTGAGGGATGGAAGGCAGGCTCTGGAGTCCTGACCTGCCTGGTCACGCTCAGGCCCCGTCAGTGGGGAAGTCCGGCTCTTTTTCTCTGCCCTCAGCTCAGGGCCAGGCAACATGGGAGCAGGAGCTAGCAGTTGGGAGTGACATGCTAGTTGGTTTGTCATTGTCATGTCCACTGTATTAGGAGCAGATGTGGGCATGTGAAGCCCTGACTGGCAGAAAGGTTCCAGAGAGACAGGAGGAGTGGCAGCAGGCTGGCGGAGCCTTCAGTAATTGGCCACGGCATATGTGTCCAGCACAGGGACAGGCACCTGGAAACCCCTGCCCCGGAGGCTAGGGACTCAGAGGATCCGTCGGGAGGGGGAGAGCAGTCTAAAAGCTCACACCCTCATTGACCACTGCGTGGACACTGTCCTAGCCCTGCCTTCTTTCCCCCATTCTGTCAGCCCCGGGAAGGGGGGGCTGTCATCATCCCTGACCAGAGACATGTGGCCTCGTGTGTGTAGTCAGAATCCAGGGTGCTGCCCAAAACGCCTTCAGAATGAGTGAGTGGGTGTGCTGTGTCCTTTCTCCACCCAGGTTGGCCCCACCAGCCCTCTGGGAACCCCTGGCTATGAGCTTGACCCAGGAAGCTCTCCTGAGAGGTAAAGGGGACACATGGGAACTGGAAAGGGACCTAGGACAGACCAGACCTAGCAACCCCTCTGCCTTCCAGCTGTCAAGATGTGCCAGAGGTGCAGCAAGCCCTCTTGCCTGTGGTGAGAGAGCTGGTGCCAGTCAAGAGGCCCTGGGCCCAGCACTGCCTGCGCCCCCAGCACTCCCCAGGGCTCAGGTGTGCCCTTCAGGTGTCTCCAGAAGTGGGTGGGGAGCCACATGTTAATAATAAGACCAGTCTCCCTGGGGCCACCTTCAGCCTCTCCTGCCTCCCCTCCAGAATCAGCCAACATCCACTGGTCCCCACGCCTGTCTTGGGCCTGCTGCTGCTGCTGCTGCTCTCCATCCTGCTGCTGAGCCAGTCCCCGACACCCACTTGGCCACACCTGCAGCTCTACTACTTGCAGCCCCCACCAGTGTGAGACACCGTACCCCACTGTGCCTCCTTCTGTCCCTGATTCAGAGTCAGGACATGGGGCCAACATCCCTACGTTGTTTTTATGTGACCATGGCCTCTCCTGGCTTTTTCCTGTTTTCTTGACAATAGCAAATCATGCAGTAATGACTTCAGCAAGGGATGATTGCCTCACCAAACAAGTTCAGGGAGGAGGGCACCTGGGCCTCAGTTGAGTCACAGTGGGACCCAAGGTCCCTAGGCTTTTTCCATCCTCCTTTCCTGCTTCGGAAGCTGCTACTGCAGCATGGTGCTGGGCTGGGGAGAGCTCGCTGTCCCTGAGTTGTGTCTGTGTGATAGATGCTGCTGCAAGCGAGGCCGTGGACCAGGGCTGGCCCTGCACTGCAAGTGCACTGCCTGCTCAGTCAGGGCTTGTCTGAAGCAGGCAAACCAGAGGCTTCTCTCACAGCTCCTCATTGGCAACTCCACAAAACACTGGGTCACGCAAGACCCCCTGCTTGCAGGCCTCTGAGCCCTCGAGTTGCCAGACTCCTGTGAACCTTAAGCGCGCCACAGGATCCTGAGCCAATAACGCTGGCGGCATCCTCGGCTTTCCCATGATTTACCAAGACAGCCAAGTGGGGTGCAGCCCGAGAACACCACCCCCAACCCCACGCGTTCAGTTTTGAGAAGCGGCGCAGATGGGATACAGGCTGAGAAGTCGGCTAGCCTGACAGCCCGGTAGCGGGAAGGAGACCCAGGGGTGGGTGATCCAGGAAAGGCATGCTGGCAGCCACAGCGGGCTTTGCGAGTAAGATGCAGAGGTGGCAATGGAACCCCAGCCCACAAGCTGTCCAGGAGAGGGTTGAGAAGGGCAGGCCCAAGCACTGGGAACGAGACCTGTGGAGCGAGGTGGGGATGGAGCCAGGAGGTCTGAACCGATCCAAGTGCGGGAGGACAGCCCTGAGCTGGCGGGAAGGTGGAAGGAGCCGCGGGAGGAGGGGGTTTGGAAAAACGTGAGCCTGGTGTGATCTGTTGGAGACAGCGGTCAAAACTCGGAATTCTGGGCGTGAGGTAGCGCCTCATTACCAACCGCATTGCTGTAGGTGCCGCTCGCTAACCGGTACTGAGCGGTATCCCGGGCTTCCGCGCAGCAAGCAGCAGCTCCGCCCTCACAGCGTAAGGGCCAATGAGGATTCGGTCCGCCTCCAGGAAATGCAAATATAGGAGGGCGGACTCTCCGGCCTGCTCTAGACCAATCAGGGCGCGGTCCGCTCGCTCCGTGTGCTCGCCGAAAAGACCAGTGGGGGGGGGGGGGGCAGAACCCCGCGAACTCCAGCGAAGACCTTGGGGACCTCCTGGGCCAGTTGAACAACAGGCCCAGAAAGGTTAAGAAACTCCGACCCTATCTGGGAGTGGCGTGGTGGCACACGCCTTGCAGAGGCAGACAGATCTCTGTGAGTTCGAGGCCAACCTGGTCTACAAAGTGAGTTCCAGGACAACCAGGATTGTAACAAAGAGGAACCCTGTCTTGAAAAACCTAGGAAGGGGGAGGAAAAAAAAAACCTGACCCAGGCGGTGGTGACACTCGCGTTTAATCCTAGCACTTGGGAGGATCTCTTAGTTCTAGGCCAGCCTGGTCTACAAGAGTGAGCTCCAGGACAGCCAGGGCTTACACAGATAAACCCTGTCTCGAGAAAGAAAAAAAAAGAAAAAAGGAAAACCTCGACCCGTCACAGAGCTGGATCAGGGCCCCACGACTGTGATAAAAGGAGAGCAGAGTGGCGACGAGATCTGGAGAGGGCAGAGACTCGGAAAGGGACCCCGGAGGCTGCGAAAACCAGCGAGGACGAGGAGGGGCCCCTCCCCATACACCCCTGCCGGGGCGGCTCATGAAGAAGGCGCAGTCGCTGCGGGGCAGGCTCTTTATTGGACTCAGGGCGCGTCCAGTAGCAACAGCTTCTGCATGTACGAGTCTAGCCAGCGGCGGCGCTCCAGGGCTGCTAGCAGACGCGCGCGTTCCCGAAAGGCTGCGTCGTCCGCTAGCGCCAGGCTGCGCCGAGACAGGGGAGTACCCAAGTCCGCCCAGGCCCGGCCTGGGGCACGGAGGCTGCGGGAAGAGAAGTGCAGTGGCTGAGCACCAGGCCCCACGGACCGCCAGGCCCCACTGCATTCTAACGTCAAACCCACCTCCACCCCCGCGTGTTATCTCTCCTTCCCTTGGGGTGTCTCCTCCCTTTCCTGGGAGTCGGGGGACCTCACACCTACCTGAACACACCAGTGAGGGGCAGGGCAACACCCGAGGCAGGGCCGGTGCCCCAGGGCACAAGCAGCAGCAGCAGCAGAAGCAGCAGCAGCCGCTCTCGGGGGCTCCTGGACACCTGGCAGGTCTCCATCACCTGTGGACACAGGGGACAGGATCTCGATGTCGTCATACAGCCCTGAACCTGGGAGCCCACCGTCCAACACTCACCATCAGCCTCCCGCCGGGCACCCTACCGTGCTGTTAGCTCAGGCAGCGGTGCTCACAGCCCCCCTTATATACCAGCACAACCCCCGCCTTGGCAGTGACGCAGGCCGGGCAGGGGGCGCAGGGTCACTCCACCCCACGCTCATTAGGAGCCGCCAGCGGTAATGAGAAGCCTGGTGGGGGCCTCTGCTGCTGTGGCCGCCACCAACTAATTGGGACCCAGAGCTGGTACTGAAGAAGGGGAATGGGGGAAACAGACAGAGAGAAGGACACAAGGGGTGTGTCAGAGGGATAAAAATAGAGACTGCAGAGGGGAACCATTAGAGCACCAGTCGGGGACACAAACAGAGGCAGAGAAGAGAGAGAGCAGAGGAATCTGAGAGGAGAAAGAGGGAAGGAATAACTTCCAGGCAAAGACAGGGTGCCCTCGGAAGGAAATAACAGGAAGAGAGGAAGGCCTGAGGGCTCTGGAGATGGAGAGGTAGGCTGAGAGAAGAGGGTGTGGAGAGGATAGGAGAGCTCAGCAGAGACAGGCAGGGGGAGAGGGAGAAGAGCTAGCAGTGTGTAAACAAGTGAAGTCACCCCTGTGAAGCAGGACAGAGAGGCCCCGGGCTTCCACAGGGTTGTCTTACCCTTCCTCCCCCACCCCCGGGACACCTGGATGTGGTGAAGATAAGGCATGTTTAAAGGGGGCTCCCAAGGACACCCCATAGTGCAGTACACCTCATGTCAGCACTCAGAAGGCAGAAGCAGGAGAATCACCGCAAATGTGAGGCGTGTCTGTTACAAAGACTGTCTCAAAGGAGGGGCAAAGGAGGGGGGCGCAAGCTTGAGAGGAGAGGTCCAAGCCTGGGATCCCAAACCTGAAGGTGGTTAAGACAGGGCCTCAGACCCTTGGGTTCTGGCAAGGGGGTCACCTGGAAGCTTGAATTCTTTATTGTGAAGGGGACAGAGTCACCTAGTAGGATCAAAGTGGAAAGGTACCAGGGACTTGGGTTTGGTGGGGAAATTGGAAAGGGCCCAGGACTTTTTTGTTTTCTTTTTCTTTTTTTATTAACTTTATTTTATGTGCATTGGTGTGAGGATGTCAGATCTGGAACTTGAGCTACAGACAGTTGTGAGCTGCCATGTGGGTGCTGGGAATTGAACCTGGGTCCTTTGGAAGGGCAGCCAGAGCTCTTAACCGCTGAGCCATCTCTCCAGCTACGACTTTTTTGTTTTCAAGACAGATTTCTCTGTGTAGCCCTGGCTGTCCTGGAACTCGCTCTGTAGATCAAGCTGACCTAGAACTCACAAAGATCTGCCTCCCAACTGCTAGGATTAAACATGTGTACCACCACTGCACAACTGGGCCCAGGGCTCTTATATATGGGGAGTTTGTTTTGTGTCTGTTGGGATGGTAGTTTTCAGGAGGTTTTTTGTGTATGTTTAATTGGTTGGTTTTATTTTTGTTTTCACACTGCAGCCCAGGCTGGCCTGGAACTGGTTCTGTAGCCCAGGATGGCCTCAAATTTGTGGCAGCTTTCCTAAAAGCCTCAGCCTCCCAGATGCTGGAATCAAAGGCATGGACCACCGCCTGGCTCTTGTTTTATTTTGAGACAGTCCTGCTAGGTAGCCCAGACTGGCCTGGCTCTCACTATGGTCACGCAAAGATGGCTTTGAACTCATAATTCCACCTCAGCCTATCAAGAACAGGGATCACAGGCCTGTACCATCATGCCTGGCCAAACCTTGCCTTCAAAAGGAAAATAATTTGGTTAAATCCTAACTTCCTTCTCTGCCATAATGATGAGGTCCTATGTCTGTTTCTTTAAGAACCTCAGCTTGTTGCTAGGCTCCCAGGATTCCCCAGGGAGGGGGTCAGGTGCGTCACCTGTGTGCCTCTGGGACCCTAGTGCCTGCCCCTTCCAGCGCCATTCGGCAGCACTCCCTGCCTGCCTCTTTGTCCAGCGCTGATCATCTGTTGCTGTCCTGGACACCACTGCACAGGTAAGAGACCCCGTGACCCCGTCCCACCCACGCTCACTCCATCTCTAGGCCACCACAGAAGCCATGGGTCCATCCTCTATAAACAGGGACAGAGTTTACTGTCCTGCCTCCTACCCCATCAGGCCGAGGAGTCCACACCTCACATCCCTACTTCTCAAAGGCCTGGAACACAGATCCAGACATCATCTGACCCATGGTCCAGGGATCCCATGTCCTCCCCCCCCCAAAAGCCTGGAACACAGATCCAGACATCATCTGACCCATAATCCAGGGATCCCATGTCCTCCCCCCCCCAAAGGCCTGGAACACAGATCCAGACATCATCTGACCCATGGTCCAGGAATCCCATGTCCTTCCCCCCGTAACCCTCAGCCCTTCACTCTGTGGGACTCAGAACCCAGTAGCTTCTTTTCAGGGCCTTGGAGTCTTCCTCAAAGACTTCCTCTAACTCAGCTTGGGTCCCCAGCATCCTGGGAGGAGAAGGTCTCCCCATGTCCCCTTGGCCATCTGATACCTTCTGAAGGTAGAATCTAATATTTGTGGGGCCATGGTATCATTATGTCCCAACTCTTTAGGACCCCACTGGGAAATGCACTACCACTCCCAAATCCCTGAACTCCTGTAACCTTAGTGACCACAGCTACCAGCCCATACCAGGGACTTGCGATTGGGTTTTGTAGAGTCCCTGGACAGAGGGAGTGTGGCCCCTGGGAGTGGGTGTGACTCCAGGATGCTTTGGCTTTAACCTCTTCCTACCTCCTCCTTCCACAGCTATAGAATTCTCTGAGCCATGCAGCCCTTCAGCCCCATCTTCTTCCTACTCTTCCTCCTTGGTTGTTTGGGTTCCAAGGCGGCTCCCCCAGCCTCTCTGCCCATGGGCTCTGACCCCCAGGAGATGGTCCAGCCCTCTAGGATGCCTACTGGTGCCCTAGAAAGTTCTCCTGGAGACGGGCCCACCCGATACCCTGCAACATTTCTTCCTGAGCTCGAGACACCACCCTCAGCTTCCCCTCATATTCCCAGGAAAAACTTAAGCAAGATCCCCAGCCCCAGCCTCTCAGATGCTCCAGAGACCCCCATGCCTGGCCAGCTCACAACCTTGGGCACAGAATCCCAGAATGCTTCACAAACAAACCCCTCCAAAGCAACACTGCCAGAATCTTCTGAGACCCCCAAACCTGACCTGACTGCAATTTCCCAGTCTGGGTTTCTTGAAACCCAAAACTCTGATCCCTTCACAGCTTCACGCCCAGAATCTCCTGACGCTGAGCATATTGACCCCACACAAACAGCACACCAAGACTCCCCTGAAACCCCCAAAGAACATACCCCCCAAATCACTCCTGGCAAAGAGCCTAAGACACCAAGTCCTGGCCCCACCCAGCTCCTCAGCTCCAAATCCCTAGGGACCTATGACCCTGGTGCCCCCAGAACCCTAAATTCTGCCTTACTGCCAACCACTCATCCTGACCTGACAGAAACTCCCCAGCCAGCATCTCTCATCACCCATAATTCCAATACCACTGACATCCCCCAAACACAGTTCCCCACAACCCTCAACCAAAAGGCAACAGAGACAGCTGTGAGCTCTGATTTGGAAACCACCACTATTCTTCCCGCCCTACCAACAGCAACTTTCAGGGAGGAAACAGCCACACCCAGTGAGCCAGGCTCCAGTCCCAGCCCAGAAGCCCCTGCAGCCACCCAAGTTGCCACTCCTGGCCTGTCCACCTTGGATTTCCTAGGAACCAAAGAGCTTAACGTACCCCAGAACTCGGGTCCTAAAGGTCCAGATACCCCTCCTCCCTCAGCACGGATTGCAGGCCCCCCAGCTCCTATAGACAAGCCCAATCAGGTAGCCCCTGGGATGCTGCAAGCCCCTCAGAGACACAGCCGAGGAGAGACAGTCAACACTATCATCGTGGTGGAACGGGTGAAGGAGACTGGTGAGGATCTCAAGGCAGAGGGCTGGGCCTGGGCGGTGGGTCTGAGGGAGGAGGGCTGGGCCTGGAGCCTTGGGTCTGAGGGAGGAGGGCTGGGCCTGGATCCTGGGTCTGAGGGAGGAGGGCTGGGCCTGGGCAGTGGGTCTGAGGGAGGAGGGCTGGGCCTGGGCAATGGGTCTGAGGCTGGAGGGCTGGGCCTGGATCCTGGGTCTGAGGGAGGAGGGCTGGGCCTGGGAGGTGGGTCTGAGGGAGGAGGGCTGGGCCTGGATCCTGGGTCTGAGGCTGGAGGGCTGGGCCTGGGAGGTGGGTCTGAGGGAGGAGGACTGGGTCTGGGCAGTGGGTCTGAGGGAGGAGGGCTGGGCCTGGGCAGTGGGTCTGAGGGAGGAGGACTGGGTCTGGGCAGTGGGTCTGAGGGAGGAGGGCTGGGCCTGGAGTCTTGGCTGTTGGGAGGAGGCTGGGTCTGAAGGATGAAGCACTCAGTTCAAATGGCTGTGTCATCTCTCAGGGGTGACTCTGGTCAGCCGCCCACGAGGCTCCATCAGTGGGGCCCTGTGCCTGTTCTTCGCGGGGACCGGGATGCTAATTGGCATCTTCCTCCTGCTGTGGTGTCTGTACCGCCGAGCCTCCAGACATAGGTCCTTCGCACACCACCGGCTCCAGGACAGCGGGGAGGAGCCAGGTGAGTTCTCGCTCTCTCTGGGATGCCCTCAGGGTGCCTTATCCAGTTCTGGGGACTTAGCACTCCCTTCTAAAGAACAGACCCAGGCTGGAGAGATGGCTCAGAAGCTGCCAGAGGACCCAGGTTCAATTCCCAGGACATACATGGCAGATCATAACTGTCTGTAGCTCCAGTTTCAGGTGGTGTGACACCTTCACACAGACATACACGCAAGCAAAACACGAGTGCACATGAAATAAAATAAAAAAAAAAAGAAAAACACAGCCCCCCTTCCTGACCCAGGTAAGTGTAAAGTCTGGTCCCTATGTCTGAAATGATCCCCTCTCCCCCATCCTCCTCCTCTGAGATATGATCTCACTGTGTAGCCCAGTGTACACACACACACGCACACGCCTGACCCCACCCTCGCCCCTGCAGTCTTGCACCTGGACGCCCCGAAGGACCCCGTGGACCTCTACTTCTATGCCCCCGACGCGTGGGTGCCCTCGCACATCGCCACGCAGCAGCCGCCTCCCACGCCCGCACTGCCGCCCAAGCTGCCCCCTCCGCCCCGCGGGCCGCAGCGCCTGGAAGCCCTGTCGCCGGCCGCGCTGTCTCCCAACTTTGTCTGAAGGCAGCAGCACCGCAGGCCCGAGCCAGCCTCGACGCCCAGAGGAGCCTCAGAGCCAAGCAGAGCTTCCCAATAAACCACCTTCCCCCCCCCCCCCCCCCCAGCGTCCGCTTCTGCGCCCAGTGCTTGGCGAAGGGCGGGGGTGGGGGGAGGGCTCAGTGGAGAAACTGAGGCCCGGGGTGGAGCCTGGGTCTGCACACACGCGCTCCCTAGGCCAGGACGTGGCTTGGGGCCGATGGAGGACCCACATCCGGCGACAGCCTAATCTGTACACCAAAGCGTTTATTGGGAGTGGATGGGGCAGGGCAGGGCAGGGTTCACGGCACAGAGACAGACACCAGGACACAGCCCTGCCCCGGGAGCAGCCCCTGCCCCCAAGCCTGCTCCTCTCCTCCCACCCCTTCCCCAGACGGCTGAGCGGAAAGAGGGGTGTCTATGAGAAGCACCCCGGATTTGGAGTCATTTAGCCCCTGAGGGACACAACAAACGGTCACTGAGAAACTGAGGGCAGTTTGAACCACCCAGGGGAGTAAAGTGCAAGGATTTGGGGGGAAAGGGAGACCCTGAAACCGCCCCCCCAGGGGAGGGGAAGAAGTGACGGCTTCCAGCCACTACTTAGACCTGAAAACTGAGTCAGAAAAAGAGCACGGGTGAGCGGAGCCACGTCGGCCATTTCCCTGGACATTGTACTAAACTAAGGACAAGGCCTGGCAAACCGCTGCTGCTGGGGGTGGGGCGGGGGGGGGGTAGGAAGGAGTGGTGGGACTTGAAACCGCCATTTCCCCTCAAAACGCTGGTGAGAATCGGTCCTTGGAATGGCGGGCGAGGTTGGTGGTTGGTGGAACCAACCGGGGAAATGCAGAATTAATTTCCAGGAAAGCCCTGGAACTGACAGGGGATGATCATGGATCTTTCAGAGTTGGGGACCAGCTGAATAATCTTGGGGTAGCCTGAGAATCCCTGGGGTCCTAGGAAAAGGTGGAAGGAACCTCGAAAGCACAAGAGAAAGAGAAAGAAACTGTCCATCCAAACAAAGCCCTGAAAGGAGAGATTTGAAACCACACAGGCAGACAGGCGGAGAACAACCTCCGGGGGGGTTGGGTATCGTGAAACCGCTACTGCAGCTTCACCCCTTGAGGAGGAGAGGAGGGAAGAGGGTTGGCTGGACAGCACTGCGAACGAGGGAGACTTGCATCTTAGGCCTGAGGCAGGACAGAGCGGAGTGGGGTTCCTCCACACTGCCGCCAGGCTAGAGGTGTGTCAGTGGAGGTCCTGGAAACTGCCAATCAGTGGGAGGCACGTGGTCAGTAGCCCCGGACTGGGGGCGGGGGCCTCGGAGGCTGAACTGTGCTGTGCGTGGCCCCATAGGAAGGGGGAGGCGCTGGGGGCGCCCCCGGGGGCTCAGCCTCGTCTTCCATTTCACTTTCATCACTGCCAGCCAGCTGGTCGTGGCCAACAAAGCCGCACTTCTCCTCGCTCATCTCCTCCGGCTCCGCCCAAGGCTGCTTCTCTCCCGAAGCAAAGACCCCATAGAAGATGACACCCCCATAGTGCACCAGGGAGGCGATGAGGAACACGTACTGCCACTCCTCCCGAGTCTGGGGGCACACAACACGGCACAAGGTCAGACGAGGGGGGACACACCTGTCGGGCTAGCATGGGCCACAGGAGATGCTCCTTAAAAATACATGTATGGGGGCTGGAGAGATGGCTCGGCGTTTGAGGGGTCTTCCTGCTTTTTCAGTTGCCGGCACCCACAATGGCAGCTCACAATGACCCGGCGGGCGCCCCCCCCCGGCCACTGTGGGCACAGCACTTCACGTGCGCACACCCATCTGAGAACAACAGGAGGCCAGGGGTGGGCACGCGGGAGGCCGAGGCCAGCCAGGACCACGTGATGTGCCTCTGACTAAAAGAATTGCATTGCTGAGAAGGCTCAGTGGCTAGAGGTGCTACCACCCTGCAGGCCTGATTCTATCCCTGGGACCCACGTGGTGGAAAGAGGGAACACATATCCCATAGCACAAAATAGCTCACACGCTCTAAGTCAATAAAAAATTAAACTAATAAAAAATAGATTTTTTTTTTAGATAAAAATCTCTGAGTTTGGGGCCAGCCTGGTCTACAAAGTAAATTTCTGGGTAGCCAGGACTACACTGAGAAACCCTGTCTTGGAAAAAAGAAAGAAGGATGGATGGAGAGATAAAAGAAAGGGAGAGGAGGGAGGCTGGTACTGGAAGGTTCCAGGCATTCATCAGGAGGTCTGTGCTAACCTTGTGTTTGGTCATTGCACCCACGATGATGGGGCACACCATCCCAGACAGTGTGCCCACGCCATTGGAGATGCCCATCAAGATGCTGGCATAGCGAGGGGCGATGTCCAGGTGGTTCACGTTAAACCCTGGTGGGGTATCAAGTCAGCAAACGTCACACCAGCCCCTCATGCAGGGTCACACCCGCCCTATCCCCTGCTCATTTTTAAACATATATGTATTATGTGCATGTCTGTGAGGGTATATACATGTGAGTGCAATGCCCGTAGAGGCCAGAAGAGGGCTGTGATTCACTACTGGCGGTTAGGTAGCCGGTGGAAACGGAATTCAGGTCTTCTGTGAGAGTAGCAAGTCTTCACTGCTGAGACAGCTGTGTTGCTCCCGAGGAGACCATTCCAGTACTGAGCTGACTCCAGTACCCCCAGCTACCCATCTGGGGTTCTCACCAGAGATGGCAAAGCCGCTGAAGCCCACAGCCAGGACAAGGAAGGAGATGGCCACACCCTTGGAGTGTGAGTATCCAACCACCAGCAGCAGCGTGGCTTCCATCCCAAAGCCTGTGAAGGACCAAGTCTCCCGAGTCTCTACTGTGACCCCACTGGCCACCCTGCACACATTCCCAGCCGGTTTCACCCCAGCCCCCTTCTGTTGACCCCATCTGGTGACCTCTGACCTGCGGAAGACTCCAGTTCCACCAAACCAGAGTGGATCCTGCTTCCCCAAAACCCAACCCAGTCCATGTGTTCTGGCTGCTCTGCCTTAAAAGGGCCCACTGTGATCCCACCTTCTGACTAGGCCACACTCTGCAACTCAGATCTATGTCCTTATCACATAAGGAAGCCTGTGACCCCACTCTCAACCATCTTGCTAGGTCCCCACCCATGACCTGTCTCCCTGAAACCCCAGTTATGGCCACTTTAGGACTCTAGGTTTTAGAGTTCTGTAGGACTCAGGCCCCGCCCCCTTCCAAGCTGGAAGATTATCTCTACACCACCTGGGTCTGTACTCACTCATCCGCTTAAGATTTCCACATGGCAGTCTCCAATCCTGATGTCATGAAACTGTTGCACGCTGCCCTTACTCAGGCGGGGGGTCATGCCCTTTGACCCCCCTTTGTGCTGTGCTCCGCCCGGGCCCCACCACTCACCCCCGCAGTTCATCAGCTTTCGCACATTGGTGGTGGACATTATCCGGCGACTGCGCAGAAAGTCGGCAATCTGGCCCCCAATGGGCACAATGATGGTCATGACCAGGTGGGGCAGCGCAGACACCAGGCCCACCTGCGAGAACAGGTCATGGGCAGCCACTCCTCCAGGCTCGCCTGGGGATGCAGACACCTTCTCCCTCACCCCCACCAAGTCCCCTACGCCTGCCAGCCAACCTTGCTGATCTCAAAGCCAAACACTTCTTCAAAGTAGGCAGGCTGGGAGATGAGGAGCAGGTAGAAGGTCCAGCTGCGGCAAAAATTGGCCACAATGATGGCATAAACCGGCATGGACGTGAAGAAGCGCCTCCAGGGTGTGTTAAACTTCTGTGGGGGAGGGGAGGAGAGAGGCAGGAAGGGGAGGGGAGGGAAGGGAAGGGGAGGGCAGACTGTGCTAAGACAGATGTTGGGCTTGGGAATGTCATGTCCCTTCAGGGACCCCACCATAACTCACTGGGGCCTCAGGCATGGTCCTCATCTTTACTCTCAGGGACTCAGGAATTCTAAACCTCCAGCTTTGAGGTTGCATTGTAAGGACGAATGAGGGGTCCTGACTCCAGGGGTCCTTCAGTTTCAGATGCTGAGCCCCATGAGAGCCCATAAACGTGAGCCCAGTAGAATGTCCACTCAGTCACTCCACAGAGTGTAGCCATAGCCACAGCAACACGAGCAAAACCTCGAGTTCTAATCCCCTCGACTACTTTTCACCAGGCCTCCTCTGTGGCCCTGACTCAGCCACCTTATCCTAACTCTAGGTCTCAACTCCATGCAGCCTAACATGGAATCTAGCCCAGCTATTTTCATTTTCTTTTCTGTTGTTTGCTTGTTTGTTTTCAGTAGTGGGAATAGAACCCATGACCTCATGTATGCTAGGCAGGCACTCTGTCATTGAGCCACACCCCGCCCCCCACTGGGGGATTCTGGGCAAATGATCTACCTGTGAGCTACACCCCTAACCCACGTTTCGCCAAATTTCCTAGCTTGACCTTGAACTCACTTTATAGCCTGACCTGGAACTTGCAATTCTCCTGCCTCAGCCCCTAAGTTGCTGGGATGACAGGCCTGCATCACCACGCCCCCCATTCGGCCCCAGCCTTTTGTTTGTAGTCCTGTCTCCTCTGAGATTTGAGCCAGCACCCTCCTCTCTGCCCTGCCCAGCCCTGCAGCCTCACAACCAACCGTCACAGGGTTCATGAGCTTGGCACTCTCTCCGATGGCATCCTCGATGTACTTGCGCTCCTCTTCTGAGATGCTGGGGTGCAGTGCAGGGGACTCATAGGAGACCAGCAACCAGAATAGGTACCAGAAGATCCCGAAGCTGCCTGGGGGTGGGCAGGAGGGAGATGGGAGCAGGGTGACATCGGCCTCACTCAGCCCGGTGCCACCCAGAGCCATGCATGCAAGTCCCTCACCATAGACATAGAAGACAGAGCTCCATCCCGAATACTGCACCAGGACCCCAGCGAGGGGCATGGCAACCACTGCCCCGGCATAGGAACCTAAGGGAACGACGAGGGTAGAAAACAGGCCTGTCTTCCCTGGACCCAGGAACCTGCCACCTAAGCTGAGATCACAACTCAGCCCCCATCACACAGGAGCCGGCCCCCAGCCCCTTCTCACCGCAAAAGGCCGTCGTCGCCAGGCGACTCCGTTCTAAGGGAGGGGCCCATTTGCTCCAGATGCCGTGGCAAGCAGGGTATGTGACCCCCTAGGGAGGGAGCACGGAGGTCAACGAGAAGAGGTGGGGTCACAGAGGGGAGCAGGGCTTATGGGACAGACTTTACCTCCACCAATCCCTGCAAGATCCTCACGAAAATGACACAGCCGTAGTGGACACGGGCTGCTGAGGGGATCAACATGTTTAGGGTGGAGGTAGCCACAATGGCAAAGCCAAAGACCCTGTTGGAAAAGGTGGGGGAGACGGCAGGAGCAGTGAGGCAGGCATTGTGGTCCCAGCCGTCTAGCCTTCCCAGCGCCCCTAAAATTTTGCTCTTCCTGCCCACAACAGGACTCAAGGCCACCTGAGATTTGCCCTCAAACAGGGACCCTCCCAGCTTCCTGCAGCCAAGTCCAGGACCACGCTCGCTCGAGCTCCACCACACACAACTGCACTTTCCGCCACCCCGAGACTCCACCACTGTACCTGTTGGCTGCGAATTTTTGGCAGATAAATCCTCCAGGAATCTGAGTAACAATGTAGCCCCAGAAAAAGGAGCCATGGATGAGGCCGACAGTCTCTGGATCCCAGTTGAACTGGGCTTTCTGCAGGTCAAACACACAGCAAACTAGCCACCCTCCAGACTCGTCCCTCCACCAATCAGCACCCACAGACCATCAGCAACAAGATCCCCTCCCCTTCCCCAAGCCTGCCAATCAGAGCTCACTGGAGCTCCGCCCTTCTATGTTGGGGGGGGGCTTACATTTCAGCTACAAGCTCTGCTGCCTAGTTCTACTTGCTTGCTTCCCTCAGTGTCCCCTCCCTGAACATCCCCAAGTGTGGGGGTGACTGCCTCCTGTTTGTGGACAGGACCTGTATGGGCTCTAGGCAGGGCCCAAGAAGCAGCTAAATTAGGGGTGTTCCTTACTATATTGCAGCAAAGGTTGGGGCCTCAGGTAAGCTACAGACCAAACTAAGATTTTTTTTTCTTTCCCAATTATGGGCATGGCTTCTGGAATACCCGAGTTAAAATAGCATAAATCTGAGCTTGGATGAGGCTTTATGTGTGAGCCAGAACTAATCAGGTGGACAAAGGCAGAGGTCAGTCTGGAAAGGATCTCAAGACAGGAGTGAAATTTGTGTGCACGTAACCCTGGGACGTAAACGCGGGACACAGCTGTGAGTGAACTGGTTACAAGGGCCAAAAGTGGGCCGAGGTAATGAATAGCAAACCCAATACCAGAGTGACCATTCCTAACCCGGGATGGAAAGGGGCGGTGCTTTCTTTATACCAGGGCGGGGCTTAGGAAGGCAGGGACTGCAAGAGTAAGGTCGGATCTATAGAGAGGCACGGATGGGCAGGACCACGGAATTGTAGCTGGGAAGGAGTGTGAACTGGCCGCTTGTGCCAACATGGGCCGGGAGCAGGGCTCGCCAGAGCAGCTACCTGCACCACAACGTGGCCCCCACGATGGGTCGTGCTGTTGTTGACCATGGACACGATGGCCACACCCAGGTTGCAGCGGATGCCGAAGCTGATGCAGAAACCCAGGCCGCTCATGATGGCGATGATGTAGCGGCGCGGCAGGCCAAAGCAGGTGCAGTCCACCACAGGCGGGTCCCGTGTGTGCGTGGTCACTGGGCGACCGTCGGCACTCAGCTCCAGTGTCTCCGCGCCTTCCTGCCGCTTCTCTAGCAACCTGCAGGGCGGGGAGAAGCAAAGACTCAGCAGTCCAGGCCCCTCCTCCCGGTGACACAGGGGTTCCCAGCTTAACCTTGCTTGGCTGCCCTCACTAGGATGCAGGCATCTCTAGACATGTCTTTCCTTCCCTCCATCCAAGAACTCAGGGTTCCCTCTTCTCCTTGTGACACAGCAGTGCATGGCAAAACCCAGGTCTCTTGTCAGACCTCGGAATTCCTTCCAGTCCCAGGAGTCCACACCACCAGCTCTCTCCTGCCTGGATTCCGCTCTAAGGTCAAGATCTTCAATCACCTCCCCAGCCTTCTCCCCTCTCTCCACTAGGGAGTTAGAGATTCCACACTATCCTTTGGAATCAAACAGCAGGTGCCTGCAAGCCCCTACTGCAAGCTCCAGGACCGTCCCCAGCCCCCTCCAGCAGATGCAGATTCGAGTCTATTTGAGTCAGCAAAGGTACAAAGGAGGGATCTGCGTGCAAAGGTGTCAACAAAGCAGATGCTTCCGAGCCACCTCGGCTATATATACAGACCCCTCCCCCTGCCCCCGGTCGCCCTGCCCTGCTTCTAAGCCCCAGATGTGGGGCTGAAGTCCGTTCCCACACATATGGGTTTGGGAGTCTGACTTGAGGCCCCTGGGGAATCTAGGGTTCAGACTGTCAGCCTCAGGAGCAGGGAGGGGAGTGATGGCTGGTGTCCTGGCAGGGGACAGATGGCCCTGGTAGGGAGACTGGCGCATTCTTTCCCCAGCATGACTCTCGCCTCCGCCCGAGCTGCATCCAGGATTGAGTGTGAGGAAGGAGAGGGCTCACAGAGGGGCTGTCTCCTGGCCAGAGAGAGGCTGCTGGAGACAGATGGGGAGAGACCAGAGGGGTGGGGAGATTGCTGAGATGGGGCGACAAAGACTGGGGGTAGACAGAGAACTAGCCAAAGATTTGGGGAAGGGGCAGGAACCTAATGGAAGGCTGGAGACTCAGAGAGAAAGAGAGCGAGAGAGAAACACCAAAAGACGGGGAGATGACAGAGACCTAGAGAAAGGGAGAGTGGGTCAGAGAACAAGACAGACTCAGGAGAGAGAGCAGGAACTAACTGACATTCAAGTAACAGACACAGACGTGGGTGAGGTGGGCAGAGTCTCTGATATCAGAAAATGGAGAGATGAGGAGATCTCAGGACTAACTAATGTTCAAGGTCAGTGAGGTCCCTGAAGTATGGAGACCTCAAAAGTTCAACGCAGCCCCTCGGAGGTGGGTAGGCAGTCAGGGATGGGGCTGGATCCCAGGAAGGGGCCAGAACAGATGGAGGCGAGGGAGACTAGGGCGGGGGAGGAAAGAACAGCCAGACGGGCTGGGGGAGGGGGGACCAAAGAACACTTAAGGAGGTGGGGAGGGGCAGGCAAGAAACCAGGCCTGTAATCCCAGCACTTGTGAGGCTGAGGCAGGAGGATTGCTGCAATTTCAAGACCAGCCTGGGCTACCGAGTGGGACGATGAGGGACAGCGGAGATGGAGCCCAGTTGGCAGAGTGCTGGCCTAGCACTGTACGAAGGCCTGAGTTCTAATCCCAGCATTGCATACGCCAGGTGTATTGGCGCACATCTGTAATCACACTTGGCAGAGGCAGGAGGATCAGGAGTTCAAGGTCATCCTTGGCTAGATAGTTGAAGCCAGCCTGGCTAACACCAGACTTCGTCTCAACAAAACAAGCCATATGGGGATGCTCACCTTTAGCTACAGTACAATACGGCAGAGGCAGGGTCTCTCTGAGTTCCAGCCCAGCCAGGGGTGCATGAGCGCCTGTTAGAAAAGGGGGGCTGGCCTAGGGGTAGAAAGAGGGGGGCCTGGTCTGGGGAGAAAGAGAGAGGGTGCAGAGAGCACCAAGAGAAGGAAGATAGGAAGAAACAGGGAAGCGTCAAAGACTGGGACTCAACGCCCCAGAATGAACATAGGCTGGAGGGCCCCGCATGTTCGCCTCCAGAGAACATTACCTGTGAGACTGGAGTTTGACCTAGGTTGATTTCTGATATTTGACTGACTGAAACTGCAGGTGTGGGTCTAGCCCCAGAATGTCGACATGTGCTGTTTACATTAGGTGTGGGATCTCGCTAAGGGTTTTCAGACAGGGATTCTGAAACAGCTGGCCATGACACGGGGCAGTGCGGGTGGGGCAGGCCAGGGGATGTGTGCATCCAATCCCAGCACTGGGGAGACAGAGGCAAGGTGATTAGTGTAGGGGCCAGCCTTGGCTACCGGAGCCCTTGTCTCAGAATAACAAGAGTCACAAAGAAGCCCCATCTCCTCTCTGAATGACCCCAGCTAGGCCAAGGACTTGGTGAGGGAAAGTGTTCCTTAGGGTGGCATGTCCCCAAAGGAAGACGCGTCTCAACTGCTCTCTGAAGACACCTGCCCACTCCCTGCGTCTCCTTCTCCCTGTGCCGTGGTATTTTTTTTTCTGGTTTCTTCCTATTATAGAACTAGGAAACTGAGACTCCAAAAACAGATGTCACAGGTCCAAGGTCACACAGGAGGAAAGCAACTTGGACCTGATCCAGTTCTGGCCCCCAGCATTGCCCTGCCCAGAACCTGGCCCAAAGAAGCAAGGCTCCCTGGCTCCTGGCTCTTCTTCTTTGTCTGAAGTCATCCTGGGTTACCTGGTCCGAGAGACACCGCCAGCCCCCAGCGAGCCTCACTCATCTGGGTCTCCAGGACCATCTGCAGCTCTTAGCTCTCGCTCTGGCTGGGCAGGGAATGACCTGTGTTCAACTGATACCTTTGGTTCTCAGTCATTGACCCCCCTCCACGGTCAAAGGGAATTCTGGATTTTGTAAGCAAATAAATGCTTGCCCCTCCCCAACTTTCTGCTGCTTCTCCTGGGGTCCCTGAGGTTGAAGAAGAAGGACAAGGCTGGGGACCCAGAAGGAAATGGAGAGACTAAGCGGGAGGACCTGAGGACCATCTCCTTCCTGCTCTCACCCCCTCCACCAGCATGTCTTTCTCTCTAGCTCCCCTGACTTCACACTGGTGTATTTTGAGAAACTCGTGAAAGGAGGCGAGAAAAAAGGGTGGGGAGGGGTTGGGAATTGGAAAACGGAGAGGTAAGGTGTCTCAGCTCCCCCTCCATCACTGCCCCTCACTGGGTGGAGCACCTCAGCCCCCCTCCACCACTGCCCCCCACTGCACCTTCCTGCCTCCCTCTCGTGTCACCTGAGGGTGGGGTTAACTTTGGAGCCAGGTGAGCCAGAGCAAGGTGGACTATCAGACTGGCACTGGGCTCAGGTGGCCCAGTGAGATCACCGAGGACCATGTAAAGATGGACCAGGGCCCTGTATGGAGGAACCGGGGTCTAAGGGCACCATGCCCATGAGGCCATCTCCTCCCCGCACTGTGGATAGATATTTTTAGGCTTCTCAGGAGCTGAGTAATTTCTCTGACTTAGAGCCAGAGCTGGGGTTGGGAGTGAGGGGCTGGGAGGTGTCCAGGCTACCTCAAGGGACACTGGGGTCATAGGAATCGTGGTTTTGGGTGGAAGCAATTCTCACCTATCTCCCTTGGGAAGTCCGTATTACTCCCCAAGATTAATTTGGTTTTTGTGGCCTGAAACTCCCTCACCCCCCAGAACCTGGGATACCCCAGATTTTTCCTCTCAGCTTAACCCCCCTCAAGGACAAGAACCAACAGCCCCAATCCGCTTTAGCTCCAGATTAAAAGCCTCTAGGGACAGAACCTGAGAAAGAGGAGAGATGGGGAGAGCCAGGGTGGGAAGATAGCAGTCCAGGGAAACAGTCAGAGATGCCAAGAGAGACAGAGATCAAAGTGGGGACCAGAGGTCCAGAGAGGAAGAGCGCGAGGGGAGCAAGAGGAAGGGTCAGGACTGAACCCAGTGAGTGGCTCCTGGTCAGAGGTGAGGGGAAGAGGAGCCCAGGGAGGAGAGACAGATCTAAAGTAAAAAGACAGAAGACCGGTGGACAGAGAATAGGGAAAGATACACAATCTCAAAGAAAAAGGCAAGCCCCAGGTGGGGTGAGGTGCAAGTGGAGGGGGGGGGGGGATAATGGACCAGGCAGGATGGGATAACAGCATCCACAGGACGGAATCCTGAACAGCTGGGTGGGCCTCCCCACACCATGCCAGGGTGTCCTCTCTCTTTTCCTTCTGTTCGTCTGCTCCAGGGTGGAAAGGGGGTATCCTCACCATTCCCCTCCCAGGAACCCCACCAAGCTCACCGATGCAGCTTCCCCAGGGCGCGCCCCGCCAGCTTCCGAAACTCTTCCTGCCGGAACTCCATGGTGGCTGTGCCCACGCGGGTGCCCTGCCAATCCCCCCGCCCGCGGGCCCGGGCGGCCGCGTCCGGGATCCCGGGGTCCGCCCCGGCCCGGCCCGGCCCCGCAGCTCCGCTCGGGGGGAAACCAGGCTGAGAGTGCCAGCTGCCCGGGGCTGTAGCCGGACTGAACGTCGGGGGGCGGGGCGGGGCGGGGCATTCACGCCCACCCAACGAGGCCCCACCCCTTGCAGTCAGGGCCCTTACTCTCCTCCCACCCAGATACCTGGACTGTAGGCCAGTCAGTTAAGCCCCTTATCTTGCAGGCTAGACCCTCTCTCTCCTTTAACTTTCCCGTCCCAGAGCCTCTACCTGGCCATCTCAAGGCCACGCCCTTGGAACCGAACTCTGAATTGCCTAGTGCCCCACTACAATCCTGTTACCAAATTACTCCGCACGTCCACGCTCTCTAGGTCCCTCCCTCCCTGATCTCCGTGCTGAGCTCATTTCTCCATCTGATCTTTGACTTTCTCATTTTCTTTTCTTAAAAAAAAAAAATGAGACGGGAGGTGATGATGCAAACCATTAATTAATCCCGGGATTTGGGGAGGCAGAGACCCTGTCTCAAAAAACAAACACAGCTGGGAAGCCGGGCAGTGGTGGCGCACACTCAGGAGGCAGAGGCTGGTGGATCTCTGTGAGTTCAAGGCCAGCCTGGTCTACAGAGTGAGTTCCAGGACAGGCTCCAAAGCTACACAAAGAAACCCTGTTTCGAAAAACAAAACAAAACAAAACAACAAAAGCTGGGCAATGATGGCACACAGCTTTAATCCCAGCACTCGGAGTCAGAAGCAAAGTGAATCTCTGAGTTCGAGGCCAGCCTGGTCTATAGCGCAAGTTCCAGGACAGTCAGGGTTACACAGAGAAAAAGCAATTGATTTCGTTTAGGGCTGGGCATGGTGGCACACACCTCTTATCCTAGCTCTTGGGAGGCAGAGGCAAGTGAATCTCTTGAGTTCAAGACCACCCTGATCTATAGAGAGTTGCAGGACAGCCAGAGCTACACAGAGAAACTTTATCTCAAAAGAAAAAGTTTTTTATTTTTGTTTTTAAAATTTTTAATTCTATGTGTGAGCATAGAATGTCATATAGAAGGCCAGCATGTCTATCTGCACTACTTGTATGCCTAGCAGCTGCGCACACTTAAAAGTAGCAATGAAGCCGGGCAGTGGTGGCGCACGCCTTTGATCCCAGCACTCGGGAGGCAGAGGCAAGCGGATCTCTGTGAGTTCGAGGCCCCTGTCTCGAAAAACCAAAATAAATAAATAAAAGTAGCGTTGAATCCCCTGGACTGGAGTTGTGAGTCGCCATATGGGTGCTGGGAACTGAACCCAGGGCCTCTGGAATTACCGCAGCGCTATCTCTCCAGCCCCATCTTTCCTTTGGGGTGGGTCTGCTAGGCAAGTCCGCTGGCTGGCCTTGAACTTAGGACCCTCCTGTGCCACTGGATCGGCTTTCCCCACACTCTTCCGATTCCACTATTCCCTTCGAGTTCTACTTTTCCTCGGGGTTTATCCACCTCCATCCTTGTCTTAGAGAGTTTTCAACTCTCCTCTTTCATCCTTTAGAATTCTGCTCCCTACTCCTGGGTCCACCACCACTGTCCTTGGTGCCAGTGGTTCCCTTCGCACTCCCTTAGAATATCCCTAGGCTCTATGACTCTCTGGGCCCCATCGGTTGAGTCACAGCTTCTTCCTCTGAGTTCTACCCCCATCCCCCAGATGTGTCCCCCTTCTCCTGTGGACACCCTATCTCTGCGTTCTGGGGCCTGGCTCCTCCCCTTAAGTCTGTCCCAGCTGTGACTTCCTCTTGTGTCCTAGGATCTGTTCCTGCCCAAGTCCTCTTCCCAGTAGATTCCAATCCAACTCTTGGGGTGGGGGGAACCCTAACTCTCCGGTGGCCCTCAAACCAACGCTTTTCCCTGTGCGCCTCCAGCTCCAGGCCTCAGCAGGGTGCTGGTTTCCCCACCGTCTCTCTCCCCGCGTCGGGCCACAAATGCATTTGGGATTAAATTTTCATGATGCGGCCCAGGAGGGGACGAGAGAAGCCCATCGAGCGGCAGGCGGGCGCGGACGATCTCGGTCGAGTCTCCAAGTCCTCAGGGAGGAGGGAGGCGGGCGAGCCGCGCGCACGCGCCACCTGGCGGCCGTGGAGTCCCGGACTGCGTGCGGAGGAGGCGTCCGCGGCTCCGGGCCAGGTGTGAGGGAGGAGCAGATGGTGAGGAGGAGGGAGTGGGAAGGGGGCCCCCGCCGCTGCCAAATCCCGGGCGGTCGCCCGCACCGTCACCATGGCGACGGAGGAAGGAGGAGCGCGCCCGGCCTCACACTTTTCTAGGACCTAGAAACTAGTCCTTCGGTGGCCCAGGGAGGGCCTCAGTCTAGACTAGAGGCCCCGGTGACCTTCGCGCTTGAGTCAGCCCCGCGCTCGCCCACCACCCCACGTTTCTTTATGCCCACGGCTTCTAGATGTGACTGTCCTAGCTAAGACGCCTTAGAGGCTAAGGCTTCCTTACGCCCTCACGTGGGTAGGGCTCGCTAGTTTGCTTGCCGGCATCCTGGGGCAGGATCGATGTCGCTGTTGGACAGACTAGCGTGGAATTTGTCATCCTCCTGCCTCAGTCTCCAGAGCATGTTACTGAAGGCATACCCACCAAGCTTGGCTACAGGACAGACACCCTTCGGACTTTACCAGCTTTTCTCAGCAACGGTATGGCCTTGTTTTTGGTTTTGTTGTAGTTTTCTATATTACAGGGTTTTCTGTGTGGCCCTGTCTGTCTTGGAACTCACTCTGTGGAGCATCTGACATTGAACTCAGAGATCCCCCTCCCCCTCTGTCTCCTGAGGGCTGGGATTAAAAAAACCTGTGCCCCACTGCCCGGAATCTCTGAGTTCAAGGCCAGCCTTGTCTACAGTGCGAGTTCCCAGACAAACAGGGCCACACAGAGAAAACCTGTTTTGAAAAACCAAACAAAAAAACAAAAGCTAAAAACTACGTTTGGGGCTGGAGCGATGACTCCGTAGTTAAGAGCATTGTTGCTCTTGCAGAGGGCTGGGGTTCAATTCCCATCACCCTTACCATGGCTCATGACCAGAGGATCTGGCGCCCTCTTTTGAATTCTGCAGGTAAAACAGTGTGCATGCAGGTAAACCACTCATACACATAAATAAATCTGAAGTGTGTGTGTGTGTGTGTGTGTACGCTCAGGCTGGGACGCCACAGTGCGCCTTGTAGAGGTGAGAGGCCGACCTTTGGGAGTCAGTTTCCTCTACCACGTGGGGCACTGAAAAGGATCTCCAGTCCTCAGGCTCAGCAGCAAGGGCTAGTTCTAGGGCAGACATCAATAACTACAGAGAAACCCTGTCTCGAAAATCGAAAGAGAGAGAGAGAGAGAGAGAGAGAGAGAGAGAGAGAGAGAGAGAGAGAGAGAGAGAGAGAGAGAGAGAGAGAGAGAGAGAGAGAGAGAGAAAGGGTGTAACTCAATGGTGCTGCAGATGTATGCCTGGCATTGCATGTTTTTCCAGTGTTTCTCTGTGTAGCCCGGGAACTAGCTTTGTAGACCAGGCTGGCCTCGAACTTGGAGATCCACCCGTCTCTGTCTCCTGAGCACTGGGATTAAAGGCGAGGCATGCGTCACCACTGACTCCCTTGCACATGCTTGGCATTAGAGGCCTTGGGTTACAGCAGCACTGACAAGGGGAAGGAATATTGGGAAGTAGAGTAGGAGTGTCCCAAAGGCCAGACTAGCAGGCTGCACCAGGAGGAAGTGCAGCTGAGTCAGCAGGAAGTGGGGGGGGGGTAGACTTGGGTGTGTTTGTGATAGGAAGCTGGACCCCAGGCATGGACAGAGTTCATGGAGTAGAGGCAGGAGATCCAGAAACGCTGCTTGAGTTTGGTTGCTAAGAGATCAGGTAGTGTAACCCCCATCACAAGAGAGCACCCACTGCACGAGGAAGGCCATTCTAGAGAAGGGGGCACTAGAATGAGGAGAAGCAAGAGTCAGTGATGTGGGACACTGTTCTGTGAGGTTGCTGGGTGTCTGTAGGAAGTCACGGTCTAGGAAGGAAGGGGTCAGAGCTGAGCCTGGATGCTCTGGGACCATGAAGTGGGAGCACAGGTGTAGGGTCAGCTCTGGGACCCAGGGGAGATGAAGAAAGGAGTCCAGAAGGCCAGGGACGTCTAGGGGACACCAGGGTCAGAGCTGATAGCCCTCTTCCCTTCCACCCGCCATGTCTTCATTTCTGAAGCTGGAAAGAACTGGAAAGACTGTTTACTTCACATTTAGAGAAGACACCAACATGTTCGCCACCTCTGAAGATACAAGGAGATTCTGGTCAAGACACTGACAGGAGGGGCAAGAACACCATCAGCTGCTGAGAAAGGGAAGAGAACGAGGGTTCAGGACCCAGCCTCCTCCGACAGATGCATGGCTCCAGCTTCCTCAAGTCCCGCCAGGTACCTTTCTCCGGTGGTGGAAAGCAGCCCTGCTTGCCTCAGGGTTGATCCGCAGGGGAATGGAGGCATTGAGGCGGTACAGTTGCTGGGAGCCTCCCATCACCAGGTGACTCTCTCCAATCTCCAAGGTCAGCCCTTGAGCTCCGTCCTGGGGATGAGGTAAGGTCAGCCCACAGCCCCAGCACTGGGAAACTATGGCTACAAGGTCGTACCATGCATGGTTGTGGTTTCAATCCTCAGAACCAAAACAATGCAAACAAAATCAAAGGACAGTAACTCTAAGTCTCAAGGAACTCAGACTCGGAGAGCAGTGGCTGCACCTGCTGGTTTTCTGGGTCTGGGGACAGCCCCACATCACTGCCTCCAGAGACCTAACCCAAACCCAGGAGTCCAGGCCCAGCCTCCTCCCTCAGACCCAGGAGTCCAGGCCCAGCCTCCTCTCTCAGACCCTGGAGTCCAGGCCCAGCTTCCTCCCTCAGACCCAGGAGTCCAAGCCCCAGCCTCCCTCCTCAGACCCAGGAGTCCAGGCCCAGCCTCCTCCCTCAGACCCAGGACTTTGGCTCCTCGATGTCCTGACCCAGTCCCAGGGTGTCCAGACTCTAGTTCTTTTCTCTGACTAAAAAGCCGGCACTCACCAACTTTGGGAGGTCAACTTCAGCCAAGAGGAGATCAGGGGCTTCCAACCAAAGGTTCAGGTGAGGCCGTTCTGGGCTATATGGGAACAATGGCAGACTGAGGGTGACCACCTGGCCTGACAGCCCTGTACCCTCTACTTGGCTTCCTGTCCCTTCCTCCCTCCATCCAACTCTGAGTCTCAGTTCCATCCTTGCGTCCCAAAAGACCCAGGATGGTTGGTCATCATCCCAGGAATCATGAAGGCTCACCCCTCAAGGGTCCCCAGCTCCTGGATCTGAGGGCGTTGCTGGGAGCGAATGTTCTGCTGCGAGATGGAGCCCAGGAAAGGCCGATACTTCAGCATGCGCCATTCTGAGAGTTGCAGAGGGGGAGGTTGCTGAAGTGGGGTTCCCTCAGATGGTGCCTCCCAGTCCACAGAGGCTAGGCCACCTTCCCAGACACTTTCTGCTCTGACCTGGCAATCTTGACTTTAGGAGGTCCTACCCACATTAGCACCACCCAACCCCCAGCAGACTCCTGACCCCGCCCCTTCTCAGCCCCACCTTCACTCGAGAAGCTCCACCCCCTGCTGAGAGCTGGTGGAGGATATCGCTGACACACTGGACTCACCTCTCCCAGTGTGCCATCCAGGCCGTTACCACTCCCCCCCCCCCTTACCTGGATTTAGCTGTAAACCATACTTGTCCTCAAGCCCCTCCCTGGCAATGGTGACCACCAGCTCCCGCAAGAAATCGCTGTTCTAAGGTGAGACAAACAAGAGACAGGATGGTGGGGACGGGGTTGGGGGAAGCACCCTCCCCGGGCTTTGTCCATTACATACACCCCACCTGCATCCTCAGGTAGAAGTTGCTGTTGACGGCAACATCGTAGGCAGTACAGCCCTGGCCTTCTGTGGAAAGAAAGAAGGAACAAGGGCCCTGTAACCCTCCGTGTAACACCCATAATGAGAACTTACCCAAGGACCAGACCCAAGACACGGGAAGTGAGACCAGCACACACTCCCCAGGCAACTCTGACCAGGTCCTTCTTGGCTTCCAGGCTCAACTCCAGGTTGATGCCCATATCCCCAAGACAGACCCTGATCCTCTCCAGTGGCCCCAAGAACCACCTCCCTCTATCCTGCCCACCTCTAGGAAAAAGCTCATGTCTGCTCTAGAGAACCCTGACTGTCCACACTTACAGTCTCTCCTCACTGATGTCAGTCTAGTCACTGTATCCCCCAGACATGGCCCCTGTCAATTTCCCACGTAGCTCAGCGTGGCCTCTAGCTTTCAGCAATTCTCCTGCCTCAGCATCCTAAGAGCTAATACTGTAAGAGTGAGCCACCATGCCCAGCTCACTAGTCATCTCTGCTTAAAACCCTCTTCAAATATTTCCTGAGACAGGTTTCTCTGTCTGCCCTGGCTGTCCTGGAACTCGCTCTGTAGACCAGGCTGACCGCAAACTCACAGAGATCTGCTTGCCTGTGCTACCTAGTGCTGGGATAAAGGCATGCATCACCACTGCCCAGTTAACTCTTCAAATCTTCTATCAGACTACTACTGTTCCAGGCAACCTTCTCTGAAGCCTCAACTCAGTGAAGAGCCCCAGGGCATGTTCCCTGAAGGCCTGGGTCAATCCGCTCTGGCTCCCAACCCTGACTGGAAGGAAGCACCTGAGAATCACAGGATCTTGAGGGAAGAGACTTGGTGTCTTCTGAGGGTACTGACTTGCATCCAGCTCAGCATGTGGCTCTCCCAGGCTCATGGGGATTCGGAAGCCAGCTTGGTCCTCCTCCAGCATCTGAAGCAGTTGGTCCTCAGTCACGTCCACCGGGGGAGGGATGGAGGGAGAGTGGCAGATGTTGATGAAAACCTTCCCTTCCGATGAGTTGGTCTTTATGCAGAAACCTGCACAAGTGGGTTTATCTGTCCATCTGTCCCTAGGCAGTCTCATTCTCACCCCACACCCACCCTCTCCCTTTTTTGAGACAAGGTCTCTCACTCTGTACCAAGGCTGGCCCAGACTTGGGATACTCCTGCCTCCTGAGATTACAGGCCCTCACCACCACACCCAGTTCCTTCTCCATTTCAATTTTTATTACATGCACTTACTTTGTGTGTATATGTGGGTGGGTGTGTGCACGCATGTGCATTCATGCCATAGCTGTTGTGTGTGATGGTCAGAGAACAACATTCAGGAGTCACCAGGCCTAGTGCTAGGCTCTTTCCTTGCTCAGCCCTCTTGCTGGCTCCTCTCACTCTCTGGCTCTGGCCTCTGTTCCCTTCTACCTCCCTCAGGCCCCTGACATTTTCTTACTTTCTTTCTTCATCCCACTTCCCGCTCTGCTCTCTATGGTCCAGTATTTCTGATCTTCCTACCTGTGCATCCACCTAACTACTTCTAGGCCTTTGTATGCAGTTATGATCTCTCTACTTCATTCTGTGTCCCCTGCTCCTAGTTTCTAATGACCTCTCTCAGGGTCTCCCATCCTTGCTCTGGGATACTCTAAATCTCTCTATGTGTACACACACAGACACACACACATACATACGTGTATATACAAATATAAGTATATAAACATTCACATATGTTTCTATATATCTATATCTATTTCTCACCAGGCTGGGGCCGGATCTGTGTAGATTCTGACCTTTCCGTCTGGGCTTGCCGGAGCTCTTTGGAAGCCTGTGAGGGGGAAAAAACAACCCTCCATGATGCTTCTGTCCTGTCAAAACCCTCATGTGCTTCCCAAATGTTTATAGGACATCTTGTCTGTGATGGCTGGGGAGCACAGGTTTTTTACTAATATTATATATTTTTTTTTGTTTTTTGAATCAGGGTTTCTCTGTGTAGCCCTGGTTGTTTGGAACTCACTCTGTAGACCAGGCTGTTCTCAAACTCAGATATCTGCCTGCCTGTGTATCCCCAGTGCAAGGATTAAAGGCGTGCGGCACCACCACCCGGCTCACTTGTTATATTATACAGTCTAGGCTCCCTTTTATTTTTACAGGACTCCCAAGATCACCCCAACTCCATTTCTTTTAAAATCTAGTAAACTTTAAGCTAAACAACTACGATTCCCATAGGCCTCCTTGCTACCGCACGGCATTCTGGGAGCTGAAGCAGCATCTCTAAGCGCCAATGTATAAATATTTAAATACCCAGATTCCCAAAAGTCCAGTCAGGCCGCACCTGCAGTAGCAGCTCCTGAAACCGCAGGGTCTCATCACCCATCGACTCTGCATCGCTTAGGTCTGGTGCCGGAAGCTTCGACTCCGCCATGGCCCTGGAAAAAAGTCCTAGGGGTTCAAAACGTGGAAAATTTTTCCCGGACAAACGAAGGACCTCGGTCGATTCTAACACACCGCACTCCTCCCAGAACTCTAAGCTCTGTGTTGGTAATGGTCTATAGTTCCGTGCGAAGAAGGCACTGTCTCCTCAAGCGTGTTGGGTCTCTTGATCGGTCCTGTTTGGCCGATGCGTAAATGAAAGGCACACTTCCGGCCTCTGTAACCAAGGAATTGAAGTAGCCACACTTCCGACGACTCAAAGCCCGCTCTTTCAAGCAGCTCCCCCACCCCACCCTCCGCTGACCATTTGTATTAGAAAGCTGAAGTCACGCCCCCTAACCAGCCAATCAAAAGTAAGACCTGAGGCGGCTCGTGAAACGACGTACTTCCTGAATCAAAACCTACATTTCTGCCCTTCGCTAACAACTGCGGGCGGTTCAGTGCAGAAAGGACTGTCACTCTGAAAAATTAGTATCTCTGTATGTGGCTCTTGTCTATCGTGCGTTAGGCTCTGGGTCCGATCCCACCCAACACACACACCCTTAATTTCAATACTATTAACTATCTTTTTTGAGCAAAATGAAGATTTTTGTTTATAAAAAAAAAAAAAAAAACATGGGGAGGAGAAGCTGGAGAGATGATTCAGTTTTTGAGAGCCTACTGGTCTTCGAAAAGACCAGAGTTTGATTCCCAGCACCCACATGGTGACTCCAGGTCTAGGGGATCCAACGCCCTCTTCCGGCCTCCCGGGGGTACTCCATGCATGTGATGCACAAGACCTGCGGGCAGGCAAAATACCCATGCACGCCAAACAAAAGCAAATCTTTGCTTACTTTAAAAAGAATAAAATATTAGTGCTGGAGAGATGACTCAGTGGTTAAGAACACGTTGCTTTCAGAAAGGACAGGTTCAGCTCCTAACACCCACTTGGTGGTTCACAACTGCCTGTAACTCCGGCCCCAGTGGCTCCACGGCTCTCTTCTGGCCTCCACAGGCACTGTACCCACGTGGTGCACAGACATACATGCAGAGAAACACCTATACCAGTAAAAGAAAGATTAGCTGAGTGGTGGTGGTGTACACCTTTAATCCCAGCACTTGGGAGGCAGAAGGAAGCGGTGCTCTAAGTTCGAGGCCAGCCTGGTCTACAGAGCAAATTCTAGGACTGAAAGGGCTCTAGAAGGCCAGAGCATGGCAGGCACGGCTCTGCTGCCCGTGCCCTTCCTCGTTCCTTCTCCCTTGCTAAACCATAGATTACACCCCTAAAACTAGCCACCAAGGTCTAGTCCCTTGTTTGGCCACTTCCTACTCCTGAGGCTGACCGACAAGGCCTAGTAGTCAAAGTACTGAAGTCCAGCAATCACAAGTTCCCAGTCCCCTTTGGCTACCCTAATTAACATGGCCAATTAAAATTAAACACCTCACCCTAACACGGGGCTTCCCCTTTCCCTTTATAAACTGCCATTTGCCCATGTGCCACGTCTGCCTCCACTTTATCCAGAGGCAGCCCTTTGTTCCTCCAGGGCCAATATCCTTACCCCAGCCATGGCCTCCTATCCCCCTGTCACTGTCCCTCTCGGGCAAATAAATCTCCTTTGTGTTGAGAACTTGGTCTTATGCTCTGATCCTTTCTTTCTATTTCTTTTTGGGTTTTCAAGACAGGGTTGGCTGTGCAGCCCTGGCTGTCCTGGAACTCGCTCTACAGACTAGACTGGCCTTGAACCCTGGAATCCGCCAGTCTGTATCTCCCAAGTGCTGGATCAAAGGCCTGCGCTGCCACCGCCCAGTGACTCCTGTCCCTAGGGCTACACAGAGAAACCTTCTCTAAAAACAAACAAAAAAATTGCTTTTCAACTATCCCTGAGACCCAGTGCCAGCTCTTGTTCCCTAGTGGACTAAAAGCTGCACTATCTGCCTCCAGTTATTTCTTTCCACCCCCACCTCCAATTATTTTTTTAAGGTGGGAATACATCAAGAACGTTTTTTGCCGGGCGGTGGTGGCGCACGCCTTTAATCCCAGCACTCGGGAGGCAGAGGCAGGCGGATCTCTGTGAGTTCTAGGCCAGCCTGGTCTACAAGAGCTAGTGCCAGGACAGGCTCCAAAGCTACAGAGAAACCCTGTCTCGAAAAATCTAAAAAAAAAAAAGAACATTTTTTTTTTCTGCCAGGTTTGTTGGCGCCTGACGTTAATCCCAGCACTCAGGTGGCAGAGCTAGGCAGATCATTTTGAGTTTAAAGCAGCCTGTTCTACAGAGTGAATTCCAGGACAGCCAGAGCTATGTGGTGAGACGCTGTCCAAACAAAACAAAACAAGTTTTCCCTTTTTCTCTTTTTCTTGGTTTTTCGAGACAGGGTTTCTCTGTAGTTTTGGAGCCTGTCCTGGAACTCACAGAGTTTCACCTGCCTCTGCCTCCCGAGTCCTGGGATTAAAGGTGAGCGCCACCACCGTCAGGCCAATTTATTTTTCTAAAGAGTCAAAATGACAATATGCTAGCCGGGTGGTGGTGGCGCACGCCTTTAATCCCAGCACTCGGGAGGCAGAGGCAGGCGGATCTCTGTGAGTTCGAGACCAGCCTGGTCTACAAGAGCTAGTTTCAGGACGGGCTTCAAAAACCACAGAGAGAGGGGGCTGGAGAGATGGCTGCTCTTCCAAAGGTCCTGAGTTCAATTCCCAGCAACCACATGGTGGCTCACAACCATCTGTAATGAGGTCTGGTGCCCTCTTCTGGCCTGCAGGCATACACACAAACAGAATATCGTATACATAATAAATAAACAAATAAATAAATAAATAAATAAATAAATAAACAAACAAACACAGAGAAACCCTGTCTCGAAAAACAAAACAAAACAAAAAGACAATATGCTGTCCTCTCAAAGCTTCTGTTAATGCGGAGACCCGCCCCGCCCCGTTGCTGTTATCCAGGAAACTACATTTCCCAGCGTCCGCCCACGGAGCCATGGTGTGGCTCTAAAGGAGGAGGGATGCGCCCTCGACCTCGCGTCCCGCCCTAGCCTGTGGGCCCCGCCCCTTTGACTGGAGTGAGCGGTGCCGCCCTTCGGACCTCCACGTTCCCAAGGTTCTTCCTCAGGCAGTCCTCCGCGGAAGGCGTTCGGCGAGCGATGGCGGCCACGCGTGTCCGACCCTGCGCCCGCGAGATTTTCACGACACTGGAGTACGGACCGGTGCCGGAGAGCCACGCATGCGCACTGGTGAGAGCTTGCCTGGCGGCGGCTGTCTACTCCCTAGCTCAGGCTTATGGGCTCCATTTGGTGCCCTGGTTCCCGTCGTCCACTGCGGCATTCTCGGAAGCTCCGCCCCCCCCAGCTCGCGTGATTCCCGCCGCGAGTCTCGTGGACGGGCTCGCGTGCCGCACGCCGCCGTAGCGTTTCCTCAGCACCCGTCAGGGAGGGGTGGTTCCTCGGAGACTCACGGGAACGCTCAGAACCCCAAGTTGGTCAGAACTTCCTGTGGACCCCCAACCCCTATGAGTTCCCATGATCCTCAGGGACCATTTGAACCCTTCAATTTAGTGGGTTTCTTTTAGAGATTTTCATGTTCATAATTAATCCTTAAGAGCCTCATGATCCTGGCTTCTTAGGCCTCTTGTAAGCCGTCAGGGTCTTCCAGAACCCACTTGGCTTCCTGGTGGAATTTAGTAGGGTGCCTGGGATTTTTTTGCTCCTGGTCCCACTAAGGGGATTGGAGAGATAACCCTCACTACCAGATGGGCTCCAGCTTCGGAAGGACAGCATTATAACACTCAAATTTAAGAGTGTTAATCCCAAAGATTAGAGGAGAAAGACCACCGACCTAAATCATCATGGCAAAATTAATTAAAGCAAGCTTTTTTATTTCTACCCTAAGGCGGGGTTCAAGAGGTCAGCCTTGGATGTGAGGACGATAGGGTTTTTATTTTAGGTTTCCAAATGAATTCGGAAGGCAAAATAGTCTTTGCGGTTTCAGGAGCAGAACATAAACTCAGCAAGTTAGAATGAGCTTCCTGAAACAGACAGGACTGTAACAAGGTAGCCCTAACCTCTTGAAACAAAGATAGTCTTGTAAGATGGCTACAACACTTTTTGAAACAAAGGCATGGTTGCCGTTTCCTGTAGCAGGCAGCACAGAACTATTTGTAGTTAATTTAAGGTTCCAGGTTGGGCATAGTCCAATCCCTGAGAAACAGGTTTAGTCGAAAATAGGAATGAATGAGCCAACCTACTGTGTCTTTACTATAAGATGGTGTCAAGCCTAAGATGGAAGCAGGCTGCTTCATGAAGAGGTGCAGGGAGGTGACACCAGGTGCTGGTTAAGAGGGCAGGGTCTAACTCTGATAGCTGCCTGGAGGCTGGTCAGCTGTCCCTGCATGGAGTCCAGCACAGGACAGACACTGGGCTCTGGTGGTATGGAGACTGACTGTCGTGAGGTGGAGTCTAGTGTTGCTTGACCTTTGGGCTTCTCCACAAACAATTGTAGTGGAGATACCAACCAGAGAAATGCCAGCGTAAAAAGATACTGTGCTAGGAGTAACTAGAAATACAGATGCTGGTGAGAGGTTGGGCACAATGCAGAGGATAGCCGCAGATGGAGGCTACTTAGTGGTACAATGCCCGGAATAGCAGTAGTAGGTCGAAGGCAGAGATGGATGGATAGATGAATTGTGCCAACCTCTGTGCTAAGCATGAGTTCACTTAATCTGCAGAACAACGGAGAGGGGATTATTCTTGTTATTTTAGTGACAGAACCCAGGGCTGATGAGCTGAGTCATTTTGCCCATAGTCCACACAGCTTGAAGGAGTTTTGACATAGTGGGACACACCAGTAACCCCAGCATTTGGAAGGCAAGGCAGGAGAATTATGAGTTCCAAAACAGTCTCAAAAAATGAGAGAAAGAGCTGGTCCCGTCACCATGCTTTGGATTCTGAACCCATCACTTCGCGTTCTGGTCCATGTGTGTCTGTCTGGCCTATCTCCTCCTGTCTCCATCCCCCTCCCGCCCTCCCCATTTACTCTAACAAAAGTCTCAAGTTTACAATCTGAGCAACTCAACCAAGCAAACATGTTTTCCTTGGCTTGAGCTTTGTTTTTGGAAATGTCAATTATTGTACAATTAATTCCATCTAAACATCCTGGATTCTAATTTCTCTCCAAAATAAAATTCCAAAGTTTGGCAACTTTTTGGCTCTAGTTCCCTGACAAAACTCATCTGGACCCAATTGTCTTGGCTTCTTTGGAGACATTTTCAGTTCTCCGTGTCCAACAGACGCTCGTCTCCCTCTCCTGTGGCCTGCCAGAACCCTGTGGACATTCTTGTGGGATTTGTTTTTCCCTTTGAAGGAAGTTTTCCATCTTTCACATGGCAGTCACTGTTAGGAACTCCCGTGTACTCATCACAACTTCAGCAGTCAGCAGCCCGGCCAGTGCTCCCTTCTGCTTTTTCTCTTTTCTCCAGAGTGGTCTAAACAAATGC
The DNA here is from genome assembly GCF_014885135.2 of Alexandromys fortis. NCBI lineage: Eukaryota > Metazoa > Chordata > Mammalia > Rodentia > Cricetidae > Alexandromys > Alexandromys fortis. The sequence goes on from NW_026068073.1 coordinate 1,083,686, forward strand.
CAGCTGTGGTGCTGCTTTCCCATAAATATTCCAGCCTTTATTCCTAACAGATAAGGCTTTGCTGCACAGCAGCCCTGTTATTCAGTCCCATAGCATCAACTGTCGTCCAGTATACTTAATGCACAGCTCACGTGCCCTTGCCCCACTTCCAAAGGGCCATGCACACTTCAATTTAGGACTTTTGGGTGACAGTTTTCCTTTTTAAAAGATTTTTATTTGTTTATTTTTGTTCTTGTTTTGCTTTTTAGTCCTCCCTGGCTGTCCTGGGACTCTGGCCTTTAAATCATGGTGATCCTCCTGCTTCACTGTCCAAGTTATAGCCCTATGCTGCCACACCAAGCCCATTTTGCTTAAAAAAAAAAAAAGTAAAAATGACAAACCCGATTGTCAAGATAAGGCAAAAGAAACAAAAAGTGGGAAGTAGATGTTGGATTTAATAACCTCAGAAATGTAAGCAGGAAGAGGAAGCAGCATGAAGCCTGCGTAGAGAGTAAGGCACAGTAAAGGACACAGAAGTAACTGAAGAGGTGCTGTTGGGTGATTCCCTTGTCAGCAGGCTTGGGGATGTTTTAGCAGGGGCAGAGTGTTAGAAAACCCTGGCTAAGCCTGGTAGTGGTGAACACTTTTGACCCAGCACTTGGGAGGCAGGCAGGCAGATATCTGAATTAGAGGCCAGCCTGGTCTACAATGCAAGTTCCAGGACAGTTAGGGCGACACAGAAACCCCGTCTCAAAAAAATAATAGCTAATAATAATAAATAAATAAGCCTCTGGCTAAGGTTATATGTTAGAGGACTGGAGAGATGGCTCAGTTAGCAGAGTGCTTGTTGCACAAGAGTGAGGACCTGCATTCAGATCCCATGCACACAAGTCAAAATCCACCCAGACATGGTGCACAGCTTTAACCGCAGCACTCGGGAGGCAGAGACAGATGGATTGCTTCTGAGTTCAAGACCAGCCTGGTCTACAGAGTGAGTTCTAGGCCAGCCAGAGCTACAGAGGGAGACCTTGTCTCAAACAAAATGTAAAAAGCAGTACAGAAAGACACATGTAATTTCATTGTGAAAGAGGCTGGGGCAAGAAGATCCTCGGGCCTGCTGGCCCGCTAATTGCTAATTGAAACTGAGCTTCAGGTTCAGTGAGAGACCCTCTCTGACAAAAGACAGAGGGGCTGGACGGATGGTTCAGTTCAGCAGTCAAGAGAACTTGCTGCTCCTGTAAGGGACCCAGGCACATGGCAATTCATAACCATCTGTAACTCCAGTTCCAGGGACACTGACTGCCTCTGTATTCTGACCTCTGTGGGCACTTCATATGTGTAATGCACTCACATACGTGCATGAAAAACACTCATACATATAAAAATGAATCAATAATGAGTCTTTTAAAAAACAAGATAAGCAGCAATTGAGGAAGACACCCAACATCAGACTTTGGCCTTCACATACAGTGTGCACACACACAAAATAATAACAGTTACATGGTAGCTAAGTACCAGAGCTGTGACTGAAAGCCAGGCCAGGCCTGTGCAGCAAGTACTCGTCAAGCCTCAGGCACAGACTCCACAGCCTGGTCACCTGCACAGGGCTGCGTGGCATTAAGCCTGTTGAGTCCTCGCTGTTCTCCCAGTGGTGGTGGCTGGGATGCAGAGGAGCAGGGTTGCAGGAGTGGATGTACTTGGCTAGCTTAGCAGCCCCACAAGACAGAGAAACACGGGTGATATTGCAGAATGCTGGCTGGGGACACGGTGTCCAGCACACCAAGTGTCCTGGACCAGTGTGAAGTTGACAGAGCTGAATTAAGTTGAGCAGTAGAGCCCTGGCCTAATATGCTCAAGGTCCTGGTTCCATCCCAGCACCAAGCACCAAACAAACACTACTGTGTGCTTCCAAACTTGGTCATTTCTCTATGGAAGGAAATGTTTTATTAATTATTTTTCTTTGAACATTTTCTATTTAAACCAGGTGTAGTAGTGCACACAGGAGAAGGAGACAGGAGGTTCAGGAGTTCATTCATGGCACCAGTGAGTTTAGACTACCCTGTCTAAAAAAGAAAGAGAAACAGAAAAAAAAAAAAAAGAGTCCAAGATCTTGCTATGTAGCCCAGACTGGCCTGAGTACTGGGGCTGTATAGAGTATAGCTGAGTATTGGCTAACATGAGTTTCAGATGTTTTAATCATAGTAGAAATAATAATAATAATAATGGGCTGGAAGTATAATTTGATAGCGAACCCTGAGTTCAATCACCAACATAAAGCAAACAAAAACCAGAAGGAAAAGCATCAGCTGAGGGCAAGAGTACAAGTGTCTCCTCAAGGAGACTCTGGCTAAGTACTGAGCTGCCCCAGCTGCCTCAGGCCCTTCTCCAAACTCTTGTCTTCCTCCAGGCCTGGCTGGATACTCACAACCGCCTCTTGGGCCACTATATCAATGGAACGTGGCTGAAGCCAGAACACAGGAATCCAGTCCCTTGCCAGGATCCTATCACAGGTTTTTGATGACCCCAGTCATTCGGGAAGGACAAAGGCCTCTCTCAGAGCTGCAGCCATATACATACCCAGCGACCTGTACTCAGGCTCCCGAGAGCAAGAGCCGCCATTGATGGTGGTCGTGGGATGAGGGTTCTCATCTCTCCTAGTGACAGCCTCACTAATTACAGTTCCTAGTGCACCCCAGAAAGCTCTTCAAAGCCCCTCTCTGTTAAATTTCCTTCCTCAAGCAAAGTGTGGTGGCTCATACCTCTAGCTTGGGCAACCCCAGAAGCTAAAGCAGGAAGACCATGGGTTTAAAGCCAGTCTGAACTATAGAGTGAGTTCCAGACCAGCCTTGGCTCCATAGTGAGCCACTTAAAAAAAAGAAGAAGAAGAAAGACGGCTCTGTGGTTAAGTGTTAATGATCTTTCAGAAGACCCAGGGTCACATCAGGTAGCTCACAACCACCTGCAACTCCAGCTCCAGGCGATCCTATGCCATCTTCTGGTCTCTAGGAGGACCTGCACTCCAGTGCTCGTACCACACAGACACACATATATGCACATAATTAAAAATAGACTTAAAGGACTGAGTGGTAAGAACTAACACATACCTTTAATCCTAATACTCCAGATACAGAGGTAGGCAGATCTCTGAGTTCAAAGCCAGCCTTATCTACACAGTGAGTTCCAAGACAGCCGATGCTACACAAAGAAACCCTGTCTCAAAAAAAAAAACAAAATAAATAATAAATTTAAAAGACATAGTAAGAGAGGGACTAGCGAGTGGTTAAGAACACTTGACTGAGGCCGGGCGATGGTGGCACACGCCTTTAATCCCAGCACTCGGGAGGCAGAGGCAGGTGGATCTCTGTGAGTTCCAGACCAGCCTGGTCTACAGAGCTAGTTCCAGGACAGGCTCCAAAGCCACAGAGAAACCCTGTCTCGAAAAACCAAAAAAAAAAAAAAAAAAAAAAAAAGAACACTTGACTGCTTCTGTCAAAGGACCTGGGTTCATTTCTCAGCATCTTCATGGTGACTCACAACCACCAGTCCACCAATAACTCTGGCTCCAGAGGATCTGACACCTGACCCCTATGGGCACTGCGTGTATTATGTGCATACACACATGCAGGCAAAGCACTCATACACATAATAAATCCAAATGAATAAATAAAAGTTTAAAACTCCAATGAAAAGGGAAGAAGGAAAAGGAAGTTGGTTCCTGGCCTCTGGGACGTGGTGAGCGGTGACCAGGGAGTGGCTGAAGAAGGAAGGGCTGACTCTCTGCCTCCCTGGTCACCACGGGCTTCCCAATCCGTCCCCCACTCGATTCGCAGGAGAAACCCTGGCCAGCTGCCTGCCAGCGCAGGCTGAGGACATCGCTGCAGCTGTGGATGCAGCAAGGACAGCCTTTCAGACCTGGAGCCAACTGCCTGGAGCTGCTCGAGCCCAACACCTGACCCAGTGAGGAAGCCCGGCCAGGCCTCGTCCCTCGGGAGTCACAGGGACTCCATTTCCAAAGAACCTTTTGCTTTAATGGCTCATGTTTCCCGCATGCATGTGGGGCTCTAGTGGCCAGGATAGCCGTTGTTTCCCACAGTTCAGTGTCCTATCGTGGGGGTTCGGTTTCTCAGCACTCCATCAGAATCCAAGCTCCCTGCTCCCCATCACACTTTAGGGACAGCTATGAAGATCCCGTTTCCCATAATGCAGTTGGATCAGAGACTCCGGTTCAAGTTCCTAGTATCTTTGCGACTGGTTGGTAATTGGGGACCAGGACCATTCTATGGTGTACCCCCCAGAGTTTTGAGGCTCCCGTATATTACATTTCCTATACAGCTTTGGTACCTGCTGTCTCTGATAACTTATGGCTCTGCCCCAGAGGCTTGTGGGAATTATAGTCCAGGCAAGAACCAACTCCTTATGTTTTCCAAAGGTTGGCCAAGATTATCCAGAAGCACCAGCAGCTGCTGTGGACTCTGGAGTCCCTGGTCACTGGGCGGGCTGTTCGAGAAGTTCGCGATGGAGATGTCCCACTGGCCCAGCAACTGCTCCAGTACCATGCCGTCCAGGCCCATGCCCAGGAGAAGGCACTGGCAGGCTGGGAACCTATGGGAGTCGTTGGCTTCATCCTGCCAACTTCTTTCTCTTTCCTGGACATGATGTGGAGAGTCTGCCCTGCTCTGGCTGTGGGTAGGTGAGGGCTGTGTCCTCCCCATCCCCTTTTCTCAGGGAGGATGTTTGGGGTCTGAGGGAGGAGGGCTGACACCTGGACCCTGACTGCGAGAAGAAAGAGCCAGAGACTGGACTGCAGGACTCCTCAGTTGTTCCCCTTCCCCAGGCTGCACTGTGGTGGTCCTTGTGCCCCCAGCCTTCCCAACGCCTCTCCTCCTGGCTCAGCTGGCAGGGGAGCTCAACTCTTTCCCAGGGATCCTCAATGTGGTATGTGGCCCTGCCTCGCTAGGGTCTGTTCTGGCCTCCCAACCTGGAGTCCAGAAGGTGGCCTTCTGCGGAGCTGTGGAGGTATCTAAAGGGCTGGGAGTGGGCTGGGCATGGCAGAGGGCCAGGAGGCTCCTGCTGCAGCTGAAACCCGTGGGCCTCCCTCAGGAAGGACGCGCTCTGCGACGGAGCCTAGCAGGCAAAGGGCCCCAGCTGGGCCTGGCCCTTGGCACAGAGTCCCTGTTGCTGCTGCTGGACTCAGCAGATGTGGACTCGGCTGTGGAAGGTGTGGTGGATGCCATCTGGTCAGACCGCAGCCTGGTGAGACCTTGTGTGCCCGTCCTCAGATCCAGGGGTCCGCTATATTGCTCCAAAGACTTGGGGTGTTCACTCCCAACTTGTTTTACTTTCTGCTCTTTGGACCTTTGTATTATTTAAGACAGGACTTATGTAGCCCAAGCTGGCTTCCTTGATATATA
>NW_026068073.1:1094128-1100469 GCF_014885135.2 Alexandromys fortis
GAGAGATGGCTCAGTGGTTAAGAGCATTGCCTGCTCTTCCAAAGGTCCTGAGTTCAATTCCCAGCAACCACATGGTGGCTCACAACCATCTGGAATGAGGTCTGGTGCCCTCTTCTGGCCTGCAGACATACATACAGACAGAATATTGTATGCATAATAAATAAATAAATAAATAAATAAATAAATAAATAAATAAAATAGAGTCTTAGAGCTTGGCTACCTAACCCCTGTTTGAGAGTCAGAAACTGCTGCTTTGGGACAAGCCCAAAACCCGAGTCTGAGGGAGGAGGACCAGGTCTGGAAGTCCAGGTTGAGTGAGGAGGCTAGAGACTGGACCCCTGAGTCTGAGGGAGGAGACTGGAGCCCTGGATACCTAAGTTCAGAGAGGAGAACAAAGCCTGGAGGTTTAGGAAGGAGGGTTGAGATACAGTCAGGTCTAGGGAGGACAGACATCTATATCTGTATCTTTCTTCTCCTTCCCAGGTATTCCAGGCTGGCGATGTACCCTTCAATAGCCCATTCTTCTCTCCAGCCTTAGTGTCCGGCCTGCCTCCAGCTGCCCCGTGTGCCCAGGCTGAGGTGAGACTCTGAAACTGCAGACATCCTTCCCTGCCCTTCTATTCTGGTGACCCTGTGACTTGGGGCTGTGAGCACACTAGACCGTCACTAGCTTGCTCCCCCAATGGGTGAAGCACTGACAGGAGGCCCCTGACATCCCTTCTAGGTTCCGTGGCCTGTGGTTGTGGCTTCCCCTTTCCGCACAGCCAAGGAGGCACTAGCCCTGGCTAATGGGACACCACGGGGAGGCAGTGCCAGCGTGTGGAGTGAGAGGCTAGGGCAGGCCCTGGAGCTGGGCTACGGGTAAGTCTGTGTTTTCCTGCTCTGCCACTGCCCTATCCCCCCTCAAGTACCTCCCTCTCCTCTGCTCCAGCTTCCTGTCCCCTGCCCTCCCATGCCCTGGTGTCTTTACTTGCCTCACAGGCTCAAGATGGGCATCGTGTGGATCAATGCCCACGGCCTCCGAGACCCCGCGGTGCCCATAGGTGGCTGCAAAGAGAGTGGATCTTCCTGGCATGGGGGCCCAGATGTGAGTGCTCACCTTTTGCATTTGTATCTCTGCACACCCTCGGGTCTCCTTGTGACCGTGCGTCTCTCACAGGGTCTGTTTGAGTATCTGTGGCCCTTGGGGACACCTTCCTTGGAGCCCTTCCTTTGCGAGAGTCTCAACTATGACACATTTGGCCTTGCTCTGCCCTCCACACTGCCGTCAGAGCCAGAAACAGAGCCCAGGTGAGCTGTTGCAGGCCTGGTAGTCTAAGGGTGAGGGTGAGGAGGCTGGAGAGGACACTTAGGGTCTCCAGTTCTGAGTGTAGCTTTCTGGGTCTTAGGACCTCATAGCCCTAATCTTAGGTCTGGAGAATTTCAGTTCTACAATGGTTTGAGCTTTCCCAGAAGCAAGAATCTAGGGGTACCTTGGTGGACATAGGAATTTGAGTGTCCTAGAGGCTCGTTACAGAAGCTCACGGGATAGGAATTCAGAATCCTCCAGAAGTTCATGACAATAAAAATTTGAGTCCAAAAGGTTCACGGGAACTGAAATGGTCCAGCCAATATAATGGAGCATGGGGTCTAAGTGGACCCAACACCTCCTCACCCTCACTCTGTGCAGCCCAGCACTTGCCTATGGGCTATTCGTTGGGGGCCGTTTCCAGGCTCCTGGGGCCCGGCGCTCCATGCCCATCCAGGATTCTTCAGGCAAAGTCTATAGCTGTGTGGCTGAGGGCGGAGCCAAGGATGTCCAAGGTGCTGTAGAAGCTGCTCACCGGGCTGCCGCTGGGTAAGAGGGTCCAACGGAAGTCCTGGGAAGCCCAGAGGTCAGGGCGCCTGGGCTGGGAATCCTGCCTGGGAATAGCTGGGGCCAGGCTATGCCCCTCCCATATCTTGCATCGTTTGCCCACAGCTGGGGGGCCCAGTCTCTAGTGTCCCGAGCAGTCCTGCTGTGTGCCCTGGCGGCTGCACTGGAGCGGAAGAAGCCAGCCTTGGCCTCCCAACTAGAGAGCCACGGAGCAGCACCTGCAGTTGCCAAGACTGAAGTAGAGCTGAGTGTGAGGCGACTCCAGATCTGGAGCACGTGGGTTCAGGACCAAGGCCAGACACTTCAGGTCAGACACCTGTAAGCAGGAAGCCAGGAGTCAGAGCCCAGGCTCAGCCCCAGAAGTTCTAGAAGATCCAACTAACCTTGATGAGAGGAGCACCAGATCAGTGCTTGGCTGAGAACCCAGAGGGCTCAGACAGGGCAGGAGGGGAAGGTTACAGTACTTACAGGACAGCAGGGTGTTTGCGAGGGTACACATGGTCAGAACTTCTCAGGTTATGCCATTTAACATCTGTGGAATGTAGGCTCGCTTACATACAAGAAGGCTTTGTAAACAGGCATGGTAGTGCAGGCCTGGAAGATAGAGGCAGACAGATCATCCTTGGCCACATAGTAAAATTCTTTGTCCAGGAGAGAGAGAGAGAGAGAGAGAGAGAGAGAGGGAGGGAGGGAGGGAGGGAGGGAGGGAGGGAGGGAGGGAGGGGGAGGGNGGGAGGGAGGGAGGGAGGGAGGGAGGGAGGGAAAGGGAGAGGTGTTAGGCTGGAGAGATGGCTCAGTGGTTAAGAACCAGAGGACCCAGGTTCAATTCCCAGCAATCACATGGCAGCTCATGACTGTCTGTAACCCCAGTTCCAGGGTACCTGACACCCTCATACAGACATGCATACAGGCAAAACACCAGGTACATTAAAACAAAAATACTTTGACTCATTCATTTCAAAATAAAAGAGAGAGAGATGGGCCACAGTTAAGAGCTCTTCCTGTTCTCACAGAGCATGGGTTTGCCCACAGCCTCCCGTGACTACCTAGCTCCCCTTCCAACACTCACACATGCACGTAACTGTGTCTCCCTACCTCCCGCACACACGTAGACACATAACTCAATAAATCAAGCGAGTACTCGGGAGGCAGAGGCAGACAGATGTTCCAGTTCAAGGTCAGTGGGCTGTACAGAGAAACCCTGTCTCAAAATATCAAAATAATTTAAGTAAATAATACATAAATCAGCAGAAGGGGTTGCACCCTTGTTTGTTTGTTTGTTTTGTTTTTCGAGACAGGGCTTCTCTGTGTTGCCCTGGGTGTCCTGAAACTCACTCTGTTGGTTTTTTTGTTTTGTTTTGTTTTTGTTTCCAAGACAGGATTTCTCTGTAGCTTTGGAGCCTGTCCTGGAACTAGCTCTTGTAAACCAAGCTGGCCTCGAAATCACAGAGATCCACCTGCCTCTACCTCTTAAATGCTGGGATTAAAGGTGTGTGCCACCCCCCTCCCCCTGCCCAGTGCACGTTTTTAGTCCCAGCACTGGGAGGCAGAGGCAAGATCTCTGAGTGCAAGGCTAGACTGTTCTACACAGAGAGACCTTGTCTCAAAACAAATCAGAAAGTGAACCAGACCCAAATAAGGATTAGAGTTCAGTGGGAGAACACTTGCCTAGCCCTAGCATGCTTGGAACCCTCTACAGTACCACAAAACACTGAAAAATCTCAGCTACTCCATAGGCTGAGGCAGGAGCATGGCAAATTGAAGGCAAGACGCAGAGGCCCAGCGAGGTTTCACTCATTCAGATCCACATAGCCAGCAGTGGCCACTGGGCTCCAGGGTTTTGTTTCCAAAACCAGCACCCCTGGTCACACTTTATTGGAGTTGCTCTGAACATAGGAACATGTCAAATGTGGGGAGGGGAGAAGGGGGCAGGCAATGGAGAAGGCTCTAGGAACTTGTCCTTGATGTGTCGTCTGTCCCTGTAGGTAACAGGGTTGAGAGGCCCTGTGCTCCGGCTTCGAGAGCCACTGGGAGTGCTGGCTGTGGTGTGTCCAGATGAGTGGCCTCTGCTGGCCTTTGTGTCACTGCTGGCCCCCGCCCTGGCCCACGGCAATGCTGTGATCTTAGTACCCAGTAGGGCTTGTCCTCTTCCAGCCCTGGAGCTCTGTCAGGTAAAATCCTCTGCCTCCCCTCCTGCCTATGGCTGCTCCTAGGTCTTCTGGAGCTCAGCTGGCCTCCTCCGTCCTGGTAGCCATGGTAACTCGAGTCCCAGCACCCCATCCAAGCCTCTATCACCCAAATCCTATTCCCTGTAGGAGCTCCTATAGCCACTCCCAGCTGCCCACTCCTCACCTGCACTATTGCTGCTCGACCCCTGGGCATCTTACTCTCTCACATCCTAGGATATAGCCACCCTGTTTCCTGCTGGCCTTGTGAACGTACTGACAGGAGATCAGGACCACCTGACGCGCTGCCTGGCCTTACATCAGGAAGTCCAGGCCCTGTGGTACTTCGGTTCTGCCCAGGTACTTCAGAGTCCTTGGTGGTGATGGTGGTGGTGGTGGTGGTGGTGGTGGTGGTGGTGGTGGTGGTGGTGGTGGTGGTGGTGGTGGTGGTTTATTTGAGACAGGGTTTCTCTGTAGCCCTGGCTGTCCTAGAACTCACCAAGTAGACCAGGTTGGCCCTGAACTCACAGAGATCCACCTGCCTCTGCCTCCTGAGTACTGGGATTAAAGGCGTGTGCCACCACTGCCTGAAGGAAGAGGGTCTTCATTTAAAGGGCCTAAATGCCTCCCCTGCCCAAAGTTGTCTTTTTGGAAGACCTATTGCTAAGGACTGCACCCTAGCAATATCCTGAGCTCCAGGTCTACCCTCCTAAACCATCTATTGGTGGAAGGGAAGTCCCCATTGGCAAAAGCCTTGAACAGGAGCACTAGGGAAGACGGGGGTTCCCTGGCTCTACTTCCTCTGCATCTGGAAGGAATGCTGGCCAGGATCTGAATGTCCAGCCTTGTCAGGTCCTTATGTCCTCAGGCACAAGTCCTCGTTGCTAAGGAAGCAGCTGTTCGGCAACTAAACTACTGGCAGTACTAATCACATGTTTCCCCATCCCAGGGCTCCCAGTTTGTGGAATGGGCCTCTGCAGGAAACCTCAAGTCTGTGTGGGTGAACAGGGGCTTCCCAAGAGCCTGGGATAAGGAGGTCGAAGGGGCAGGACCCGAACTGAGTCTGCAAGCAGCAAGAACCAAGGCCCTATGGTTGCCGATGGGGGACTGATGCCTGGAGCTACCCATCTTGCATGCCCAGAGATACCAGATGCTTGGAATTTTTCTCTCAAATTTCCCATGGTTTCCAATAAACTGAGCAACTTCTACTGCTTTTGAGAGTGCAGGAACAGTGGCTTCTTCCTGTGTGGCCCTGTAGACAACCCTGGGGCAACACTGTTTATGGGATGGCTAAAGGGAGCTCAGCCTCATCCAGCACTCCAGGGTCATGAGGAGTTAGAGGGAAGTCCCTGGAAGGCTGGGAGGTGGGTGGGCCGCCTCCTTCCCAACAGTCCTCTCTCTGAGCTGGAAGATCTGTACTGAAGGGGACGGAGATCTGCCTGTGCAGCCAGAGCCAGGGGCCATCAGTACTGGGCCAGGTAGTGAGGGCACAGCTGCCAGGCAGGACCTGGCTTCCTGGACCTAGACTGTGACTAGGTGTTTGATCTTAACAAATCCCCATGGATTTAGCTGTAGTTTGGCTTGTGTTTTTGCTTGTTTTTCCCCATCTGGTCATTTTCAGCAAGGCCTCAAGGTATAGCTCAGCAAGTCTGTATATCTGATCCTCATGCCTCAGCCAGAGCCGGATCACAGGCGTGTGCCTCCAAGCCTGAGTTTTGGAAAAAAAACATTAAAGTTGTTTTGAAACAGGGTCTCACTATGGAGTCCTGCCTGACCTGGAACTCCGTGTGTGTGTGTGTGTGTGTGTGTGTGTGTGTGTGTGTGTGTGTGTGTGTGTGTAAAAGTCAGAAAACAACTTATGGGCATCAGTTCTCCACCCCCATGTTGGTTCAGGGGATCACGCCCAGGTGTCCATGCTCGGCAGTCAGAACCAGTGTCATTTTATCAGTTAGGCCCTCTCAGCAGCCCCTGGTCTGGAATTCTTGTGATCCTCCTGCATTTGCCTCCCAAGTGCTGGGATTATATGTGTGTGCACGCGACACACCCTGCGCTTCCTTAACTTCCTCTGCCAAGCCTTTTTACCATGGACAGTCATAAAGCAAGAAACAGGAATAGATACAGAATCTCCGATGCTCACTGAGGCCGAATATGATGGCCACAGGAAAGAGAAGTGGATGGAAGACCACCAGGATAGTTGACTGGCTGCATGCTGTCTAGGCATGCTCGCTTGCCCTCTCCTTTTCTTTCTTCTCTGTTTCACATCCTCTCTCTCTCTCTCTCTCTCTCTCTCTCTCTCTCTCTCTCTCTCTCTCTCTCTCTCT